>NC_091373.1:1820000-1950000 GCF_038502225.1 Cherax quadricarinatus
ATATATATATATATATATATATATATATATATATATATATATATATATATGTCGTGCCGAATATGTAAAACTGGTTAATTAGCAAGAACTCATTTAAAATTAAGTTCTTTCTAAAATTTTCTCTTATACGTTTAAAGATATATTTTTTTCATTACTGTTAATGTAAAAATTTTTAATTTTGCACCAAAAGAATCTTAGAAAACTTACCTAACCTTATTATAACAAGAACAATTTATTTTAGCCTAACCCAACTAAATATATTTTAAATTTGTTTACATTAATTTAATAATAAACAAACACAGTGAAATATATTTTTTTCGTTAGGTTCAGAATGATTTTGGCGAAATTATTGCATACACAAATTTTAGCTTGTCCTATATGGCAAGATGAGCGTTGCTATTTAAGCCAAGATCGCAAGTTCTGCCTATTCGGCACGACATATATATATATATATATATATATATATATATATATATATATATATATATATATATATATATATATATATATATATATATATATATATATTTAAGGGGGAGCGCTAAAATTGAAGGGAGGTCGTACCGCGTCTGGGGGAACGAGGTGATGACGTGCAATCCAAGGGAAGGGCAACTACGATCCATTTCCTTGTTCATTCTCTGATTTTTATCATTTAGAGGGAGAGAGAGAGAGAGAGAGAGAGAGAGAGAGAGAGAGAGAGAGAGAGAGAGAGAGAGAGAGAGAGAGAGAGAGAGAGAGAGAGAGAGAGAGAGAGAGAGAGAGAGAACGAACTTATGAACTCAGTCGTGTTGGCTACTCTGCGGTGGTTTGGGCAACGGTGGTAACATGCTGAAACGAAAGAGAGAGAAAGAAGGATGAGAGGAGTAGATAGCGTGAATGATTTACACACAAGAGACTGTCCATTAAAATTGGCTGGAGGCTGTGAGGAGCAGCAAAAGCCTCGAGCCACCACCACCTTCCACTCACCTCTCACACCTATTCCGCCCTCCGAATTTATCGCCTCCCCTCCCCTCCCATACCTTCATTTCCCTCCTACCTCCCCCTTCTTCCCCTTACTCAAAAACCACCCCCACCGATGATACATTTTATACCTTTTCCGCCCGCCTGTCGCCAACTTAATCACATTTTTAAAGGTTTTTCGTCTCTCTCTCTCTCTCTCTCTCTCTCTCTCTCTCTCTCTCTCTCTCTCTCTCTCTCTCTGTGTACAATTATTTACTTTGAAGTACTCAACTTAGATGTGTTTCCTGGTGTCAAATCACAGCTCTTGGCCCCGCCTCTGAGAACGTTCAAAACGAGAGATGCCAAGCCAATGATGATCCTTTTCAAATAACTTGTTCTCTCTAGGCTGGAATACTACTGTACATTAACATCTCCATTCAAATCTGCACACAGAAATCACTCCCTACGAAAGTAAAAGACTGGGCAGGCGATGCAAAATGCCCCCAATTAAAAGTAGGGGCGCCATTGGTACACTAAGGGAAAACACCATAAGTTTCCGGGGCCCAAGACTGTTCACCAGCCTCCCATCAAGCATTAGGGGAACTGCCAATAAACCCCTGGCTGCCTTCAAGAGAGAGCTGGACAGATACCTAAAGCCAGTGCCGGATCAGCCGGGCTGTGGCTCGTACGTTGGACTGCGTGCGGCCAGCAGTAATAGCCTAGTTGATCAGGCCCTGATCCATCGGGAGGCCTGGTCATGGACCGGGCCGCGGGGGCGTTGATCCCCGGAATAACCTCCAGGTAACCTCCAGGTACATGAGCACTACAGTATCAGACTGTATGGGGTCTCCTACCATCATTTCCTCGTCTAGTTAAGACAGTGCCTGCAGAGGCGTCCATACTGAAAGAACGTTTCGCCGCAAACTGGTGAAACGTTGTACTGATAAAGAGTTCAGTAATCAATGTCTCGCCTACCATACTGTTAGTGCCTCACCATTTCTCTGGTATCCTCCTCTAGTTCATTACATATTTTGACCACCCTGAAGATGTGTTTCCCAAAGACTCTATGGTTTATTTACTATGCTAACTTACTCCCACGACTTTTTTTTTTTTTTGCCCTATCATCGGAGCATCTTTTACGTTACTAAGCCTCCTTTGGTCTTCCTATCTTTCAAAGTTATACACTCAGATCTGGGACTAGTCTCGTTGCGAATCTTTGGATTTTTCTCTCGTGTACTTCGTGAGTTTTCCATCTTCCGTGACCACTAAATGTCTGGAATATCATTTATGTTAATGAAGCAATACAATCGCAAAAAGGCGATCTTAACAATGCAGAACAAGCCACACCGGGGGGTGGAAATCTTTACCTCTAGATCTTTCGCACTCCAGTGCGTCGTCAGGAGCTATGCAATGTTGCAAGACAGCAACATACAGAAAGAGAAATTCTCTGAGGCAAAGCAGAAGGTATCAGTGGTAACCCATGTCACAGATTCTGTGACATGGAAGCGTTTTAAAGTAATACACATGTATATGTATTTTTTTCAGCCTGGCTCTGTTGCTCACTTAATGTATGATAGTGTGAACATATTATTAAGGTTTTATATGTATTTGAAATGGAAAAAAAGGTTATGTTTCACTTGACAGGGATTATCGCTTAACAGAAGTAGCTGGAAAATAATCTGTTGTCTACGTGGAGGGCATTCCGGGGATCAACGCCCCCCGCGGCCCCGTCCACGACCAGACCTCCAGGTGGATCAGGGCCTGATCAATGAGGCTGTTACTGCTGCCCACACGTTGTCCAACGTACGAACCACAGCCCGGCCGATCCGGTACCGACTTTAGGTATCTGTCCAGCTCCCTCTTGAAGACAACCAGGGGTCTATTGGTAATCCCCCTTATGGCTAAGCGGGGACCTCCTGTACTGCGTCACAAGACGTAAAGACTTAAAACAAGATAATTTCCGACATTACCGATCTGGCTTATTCGACAAACATTTCCTGCCAAACAAAACAAGCTTAAATTACTGTTGCAAGAGAACTAATATCATAACCAATATATGTTAATGACACTAAGTTTCAACGTGCGGCCAGCATCAACAGCCTGGTTGATCAGGCCCTGATCCACCGAGAGGTCTGGTCAAGGGCTGGGCCGCGGGGGGCTTCGACCCCCAGGAACATCCTCTAGGTAATATGAGGGTAAGTTAAGCTTAGGTTGCTAAGTTAGTTCTAGCATGAAGTTATATATATGAATACCAAGATAATTTACGTGGATTTATTATAATCAAGGGGGAAGCGCTAAACCCGTAGGATTATACAGCGCCTGTGGAATATGTTCAAACTTTCTTATTTATTTCACAGGTGAAGTATACATCTGCATTTCGAGTTATTTTGCACACACCTATACATAAACTTAGCTTACTAAGTACATACATACATGTACATGTATGCATACATACATACATCAAAGGAAACTTCAAGAAAGTAAACTTCAGAAGAATGGGTGGTGCCACTCTGGTGGCGCCAGACTGGCGCTCGTTAGTACCTCAGGTGTGTGGCACTGCTACCAGGAGGAGGGGGTGAGTGTGGAGGGCTATGGTGGCACTGGTGTGGAGGGGCAGTGGAGGCATTGTGTAGGGGACGGAAATGGTCACATGTTTGTGGGGGCGGTAAATATATGAGTGTAGGAGGCGGTGAATGTGTGTGTGGGGGCGGTGGATGTATGGGTGTGGCGGCGGTGGATATGTGCGCGTGAGAGGAGTGAATGTGTGTGTGTGAGAGCACCTAATGTGTGGATGTGAGAGCAGTGAATGTATGGGCGTGAGAACAGCAGATATACGGGTGTGGGGGCAGTGGGTGTGTGGGTGGGAGTGCTGTGCTTGTGCGGGTGGGAGAGCAGAGGTACTATGAGTATGGGGCAATGGGGGGAGAGTGGTGACATAGGTTTAGGAGGGCCATGTTTGCATGGGTTTGGATCACGGGACGGTGCAACGAATTTCGTGTACCGATAATGTCTAGGCACCCTGCGTGGTACCCTGCATAACAACCTGCATGCGACCATGCATGGCACTATTTTTGGCACCCATGCGTGAGAGCCTGCACGGGACCCAGCTTGGTACTACAGTGAGTGTGGCGGATGTTTGTAAAGCACTTTTTATCCCTGGATAATAGTGTGTAGAGACATTTAAAGTGTACACTAAGATGTTGACACAAGTGCCAAGCTCTATGGAACCAGGCAGCTAAAAATGACAGGCGTGGAATTCCAATTAGACACGTGTGTGTGCGTGAGAGAGAGAAAAAAAAAGAGAGAAAAGAGAGAGAGAAAAATGAGAGAAAAGAGAGGAGAGAAAAGAGAGAAAAGAAAAAAACAGAGAAAAGAAAGAAAAAGACAGAGACAGACAGAGACAGAGTGCACCATCTGGCCCACAGATGACTTCAACTTCATCCTGTTCCTTATCTATATATCTTTTAACAATAAAAAGGCTTTCAAATGAGATGACGTAGGCAACAGCTCTTAGCTTGTAAATAAAGTTAGGAACCCTAAACCTAACCTTGTAAAACCCTGTGTAAAAATGTGAGTGAGTGAGAGAGAGAGAGAGAGAAAGAGAGAGAGAGAGAGAACGAATTACCTATTTGTAGTTACCGGATCAGAGCTTGGCTAGTAGTATTGTTTTAACGTTTAATCTCTCGTATATATATTTTTTTTCCAGTGGCTCTAACACTAACTCATCTTGTATCACATTCCACTGTTCGACCACTGCAAATAAAATATAGTCTGACTGTGAAATCCAATTTTTTTAGCCAAACCTGGAATTTTATGGCGCATAATTGCATTCTGATTTTTTTTTTAGATATCGAGATTGGTAATCCAGTGAGTGCCAGTCTGTCACCCGTAAGGGAATTAAGAAATCCCAGATGACTGTCAAAGTGATCCCAGACCACATATTAAATTATGAAGATATACACCAGCGTTAATACTTAACAATTGGCGAACATGTGAAGTTATTTACACACATTACCTCTTAGTCCAAAGCAGGATTCGAACCTGCAAATTTGGCATCAGAGTACACAGTACTTGATACACACAGCCAGACTCCAAGTCTGTCTGTGTGTGTGGACTGAGAGATAATTGTTGTAAATTATCAGCATTAATGTTAATAAATTTAATTAAACAAGTTTCACGTTGTTGTTGTTGTTTTGTGGGTCACAGTGATCAAATATTTGCTCTAATGATGACTGAATGAGTCAGTCTATAAGAAGACAAGATGGCTGCTTAACATTCACGAGGAGGGACCACATCTGCTTCAAATCTGGTCACTCTGATAAAAAAAGTATTATATCTAGATTTTTTAATCGTTTCAGAAATGTAAAAATTATTGTGCTTCATTTTTTTGTTTTGAAAGTAATATAATTTTTTCTAACTTTAAGAAATAAGTGAATATCTTGAGAGTGGTGTTACAAGTGTAGCAATGCATTATAATATCTGCTTACAACTGGAGCATCCCGTATCACTACCAATAGTGCTGCCAGACAACACTCCCGAGACAACATTCATCAGGAACTACAAAAATATTTGGATGAGAATAAAACTATTGCATCAGATGGCACAAAATCTGGGTTTCTCGGAGAACATCACAAGCACATATACACACCAGGCCCGAGGAAAAAAATGAACGTCAGAAAAGTGAACATTCACCACTTTAACTGCAACATTCTGAGATTAACTTATTTGACTTAAACGTCTATTCTGCGTGGGAGATAAGCTCACTCAAACACGACCCCTCGTAATCCTTCCTGGTGGCAAACAGCATGTCTCTGTGAAACAGTAAGCCCAGGAACAGAGCTGTCCTTCAGAGATTCGACTCTTAAAGTGAGCAAACCAAGTTGAGGTAAGACTACAAGGTGCTGTCAGTGGTTTGCATGCAGCAGATGCCCGTTACCTTGACTACTGTCAAAAGAGATTCATGGCCGGGAGAATAAGACAAGATGATGTAGGCTACACCAGACATAACAATGATTCTATAATCAATAAGCTTTTAGAAGACAGTAGTGATAAATCGAAGCTTTGGGCTTGAGGCGAAAACTCATGATAAAAGATAACAGCATGGAGGATTTAATCATTAATACATTAGTTATTTAATGTTGGAGGGGGAGGGAGGGGAAGGTTTAATATTAGGATGTCAAGAGACAGCCTATAGCTTGTAGTTTAAACTACGTTTTGATATCATGACATTACTGTGGTGTTATGCAAGGTAATCTTAGCTGTAACCAGATATATTATTTGTACCTCTGTAGGGGGATATATTGGGCAAAGATTATCAAAAGTATAATGGTAATAAAGGACCATGTCACATATACTGCCCCTACTTACAAATGAATAATAATTATTGTTGATAACATTACGTTGTACATTTGAGTGGCATCTGTAGGTCCATGGCAGAATTTTGGTTAATATTCTCTGAATTTGGCCAAAAATAAATGTATGCTTTATAAAACTATATATGCTGTCTAATTCACTTCCCCCCCCCCCTCTAATGCAGAGGATGCTGTGAAGGTCTCTCAGTTACTGTAACCATTACTTAACAGTAAACACAGCAGTCATCTTAAATACCTGATTTATATGGAATCATCCTACCAGCAACCCTAAAACCATGAAATAACAAAGATGATTTCCTTTACCTAAAACACTCGATGTTTAAAATCAATATAATTTAGATACTCACAATAAACGTTATGATCTATTTTTCTTCTGGTTTCCAGGGATGACTGGCGATCACCGTGGCAGCCATCTTTGATGAGTTCCGAGAGTTTTTCTATTCCCGAAACCCGGTCATAGGCCAGGGTCGTCTGGTGCTTGCCTGGTCAACCAGGCTATTGCTACTGGTGGTCCGCTGACCCACATATCTACCATAGCCTGGTTGATCTGGCGCCTGGTGAAAATACTTTCCAAATTTCCTCTGGAAGACTTCTACACTTGGCCCAGCAGTGTTTCTGATATTTTCTGATGTTGAATAGTCTGGGGCCAAGGACGATGATATAGTGTTCCCTTATTGTGTCCACCGCACCCCTGCCTTTCACTGGATTTATTCTGCACTGAGTAGCACCCGGTAGTGTATCAATATTATAGCGCTCCGAGGTTCAACAGCAGCTGAGAACAATTACACGCCACAAAATTCCAGGTTGATCCATCTTTCCACCAGACTATTACTAACTTTTAAGACACCGCCGTCCTAAGTTTATTCTCCTAAGTGCGGGTTATTTGTGCGAGATCATCAGCTTTGATGGAAGGAACAAGAGTTCTTTCTTAGCACCCGGGAGCCACACTTGATGAAGGACACCAGACACATGAACGAGGACACTAACAGTGGCACATGAACGAGGACACTAACAGTGGCACATGAACGAGGACACTAACAGTGCCACATGAACGAGGACACTAACAGTGCCACATAAACAAGGACACTAACAGTGCCACATGAACGAGGACACTAACAGTGCCACATGAACGAAGACACAAACAGTGTGAACGAGGACGCAAACAGTGCCACATGAACGAGGACGCAAACAGTGCCACATGAACGAGGACGTAAACAGTGCCACATGAACGAGGGCACTAAGAGTGCCACATGAACGAGGATACTAACAGTGCCACATGAACGAGGACACTAACAGTGCCACATGAACGAGGACACTAACAGTGGCACCTGAACGAGGACACTAACAGTGGCACCTGAACGAGGACACTAACAGAGACGCACATGAACGAGGACACTAACAGAGACGCACATGAGCGAGGACACTAACAGACACACACATGAACGAGGACACTAACAGACACACATGAACGAGGACACTAAGAGACACACATGAACGAGGACACTAACAGAGACACACATGAACGAGGACACTAACAGTGCCACATGAATGAAGACACAAACAGTGTGAACGAGGACGCAATCAGTGCCACATGAACGAGGACGCAAACAGTGCCACATGAACGAGGACGCAAACAGTGCCACATGAACGAGGACACTAAGAGTGCCACATGAACGAGGATACTAACAGTGCCACATGAACGAGGACACTAACAGTGCCACATGAACGAGGACACTAACAGTGCCACATGAACGAGGACACTAACAGTGGCACCTGAACGAGGACACTAACAGACGCACATGAACGAGGACACTAACAGAGACGCACATAAACGAGGACACTAACAGAGACACACATGAACGAGGACACTAACAGACACACATGAACGAGGACACTAAGAGACACACATGAACGAGGACACTAACAGAGACACACATGAACGAGGACACTAACAGAGACGCACATGAACGAGGACACTAACAGAGACGCACATGAACGAGGACACTAACAGAGACGCACATGAACGAGGACACCCGGGTTTACTGTGATACAGTAACAGCGTCTTACCCATCTTCCAACTTTGATAATGTTCGTGGAAAAATGCACGCTCTAGATTTTATAACATGTTCTGGGCTGCCAGACGTAAACCATCTTGTTTTTAATTTCGTTAATATCCGGTGTTTATCTTTCAATACATATAGAAAAATATATATTAAACCTGGTATAAATTTTGGTAATAAGATACCGAAAAATTGGTTTAAAAACACGACACGTGTTTTAAAAAGACACGTGTTTTAAAAAGACACGTGTTTTAAAAAGACATGTGTTTTAAAAAGACACGTGTTTTAAAAAGACACGTGTTTTAAAAAGACATGTGTTTTAAAAAGACATGTGTTTTAAAAAGACACATGTTTTAAGAAGAGACGTGTTTTAAAAAGACACGTTTTAAAGACACATGTTTTAAAGACACGTGTTTTAAAGACATGTTTTAAAGACACGTGTTTTAAAGACACATGTTTTAAAGACACGTGTTTTAAAGACACGTGTTTTAAAAAGACACGTTTTAAAAAGACACGTGTTTTAAAAAGACACGTGTTTTAAAAAGCACGTGTTTTAAAAAGACAATTGTTTTAAAAAGACCCGTGTTTTAAAAAGACACGTGTTTTAAAAAGCACGTGTTTTAAAAAGACACGTGTTTTAAAAAGCACGTGTTTTAAAAAGACACGTGTTTTAAAAAGACACGTGTTTTAAAAAGACACGTGTTTTAAAAACACACGTGTTTTAAAGACACGTGTTTTAAAAAGACACGTGTTTTAAAAAGACACGTGTTTTAAAGACACGTGTTTTAAAAAGACCCGTGTTTTAAAAAGACCCGTTTTAAAAAGACAGGTGTTTTAAAAAGACAGGTGTTTTAAAAATACAGGTGTTTTAAAAAGACACGTGTTTTAAAAACACGTGTTTTAAAAAGACACGTGTTTTAAAAAGACACGTGTTTTAAAAAGACAGGTGTTTTAAAAAGACACGTGTTTTAAGAAGACACGTGTTTTAAAAAGACACGTGTTTGTTCACATATCTTTTTAGACCAGATATTAAGTTAAACACACCTAAACTAATAGCAAACATTCTGAAAAAAATGTGAAGCATGCAGAAATACAAGACAGGATAATCAGTCAAACGCACTGTGATTGGAGAACACTGAGGTCTGAGGGAGAAAACCCAGGCATCTGGGGGTACAAACCAAAGCTCTCGGTACACAACCTCTTTATCTGGCAGTTGTACCTCTGGCCCCGGCTGCCCTGCCCCACCCCTCCCTTCCTCCCTGAATACCTGAAGGATACATAAATACCTAAAGGATACCTGAAGGATGCTTCGAGGTTCATCGCCCCCGGGGCCTCGTTATACCTGTGCGATATTTCACGCCTGAATATCTGTCGTGCCTGAGAGCTCGGTGCGGGGTGCCCAGTATCTGTCTCGTTCAGATCACAGTGCACCTGCAAACACAGCACCTGCCCAGGTAAATTAACCTATCCTACCAAACGGTTACAAGTTTCAACGGGGTCAGAAAGACTGAAAGATGTTAAAGAGTTTCAACAGTTCCAACAACAAATTTCAACGGTGTAAGATAAAAAATCAACAGTGTCCACAGAAAGATTATGAACGGAGTAAAAAAACACACATTCAACAGCACAATAAACCAGCCACTTCGGCGAAAAATCTAAATTAAAACTTAATATTCCCTCAAGGTGGTTTTTTCTTCATTACAATCGCGTCTACCTGAAGGGTGTTCCGGGGGTCGACGCCCCCGAGGCCCGGTCCTTGACCAGGCCTCCCGGTGGATCAGGGCTTAATCAACCAGGCTGTTACTGTTAGCCGCACGTAGTCCAATGTATGAAATAAAGCCCGGCTGATCGGGTACTGACTTTAGGTATCTGTCCAGCTTCCTCTTGAAGGCAGCCAGGGGTCTACTGGTAATTCCTATTATGCCTGGTGGAAGGCTGTTGAACAGTCTTGGGCCCCGGACACTTACTGCGTTTCCTCATATAAACAAAAACTGTTACTTTTGGTCCAGGAATTTCCAGCTTTGAAAAAAGAAAAATCGCCCCCCCCCCCAAAAAAAAAAAGGAAGAGCGGACCGAAAAATAAGGAATCATACTCACCATCATTCATTCTGCAGCTGCCAGAAGTGTACATACCTCACCTGTGGTTTAAATTTCAGTATTCATCCCAGAAGTTAAACTTAAGGTGCACAAAAAAAGTTTATCTCGGAGGATAAACTTGCAGTGCATAATAAACACCATCCAGTGCACAATAAACACCAGAGACTAGACAACCAGTGCACAATAAACACCAGAGGCTAGACAACCAGTGCACAATAAACACCAGAGGCTAGACAACCAGTGCACAATAAACACCAGAGGCTAGACAACCAGTGCACAATAAACATCAGAGGCTAGACAACCAGTGCACAATAAACATCAGAGGCAAGACAACCAGTGCACAACAAACACCAGAGGCAAGACAACCAGTGCACAACAAACACCAGAGGCAAGACAACCAGTGCACAATAAACACCAGAGGCTAGACAACCAGTGCACAACAAACACCAGAGGCAAGACAACCAGTGCACAACAAACACCAGAGGCAAGACAACCAGTGCACAATAAACACCAGAGGCTAGACAACCAGTGCACAACAAACACCAGAGGCAAGACAACCAGTGCACAACAAACACCAGAGGCAAGACAACCAGTGCACAATAAACACCAGAGGCTAGACAACCAGTGCACAACAAACACCAGAGGCAAGACGACCAGTGCACAATAAACACCAGAGGCAAGACAACCAGTGCACAACAAACACCAGAGGCAAGACGACCAGTGCACAACAAACACCAGAGGCAAGACAACCAGTGCACAACAAACACCAGAGGCAAGACAACCAGTGCACAATAAACACCAGAGGCTAGACAACCAGTGCACGGCAAGACGACCAGTGCACAATAAACACCAGAGGCAAGACAACCAGTGCACAACAAACACCAGAGGCAAGACAACCAGTGCACAACAAACACCAGAGGCAAGACGACCAGTGCACAACAAACACCAGAGGCAAGACAACCAGTGCACAACAAACACCAGAGGCAAGACAACCAGTGCACAATAAACACCAGAGGCTAGACAACCAGTGCACAATAAACACCAGAGGCTAGACAACCAGTGCACAACAAACACCAGAGGCAAGACGACCAGTGCACAACAAACACCAGAGGCAAGACGACCAGTGCACAACAAACACCAGAGGCTAGACAACCAGTGTACAACAAACACCAGAGGCAAGACGACCAGTGCACAACAAACACCAGAGGCTAGACAACCAGTGCACAACAAACACCAGAGGCTAGACAACCAGTGCACAACAAACACCAGAGGCTAGACAACCAGTGCACAACAAACACCAGAGGCAAGACAACCAGTGCACAACAAACACCAGAGGCAAGACGACCAGTGCACAACAAACACCAGAGGCTAGACAACCAGTGCACAACAAACACCAGAGGCTAGACAACCAGTGCACAACAAACACCAGAGGCAAGACGACCAGTGCACAACAAACACCAGAGGCAAGACAACCAGTGCACAATAAACAAAGCTAGACACCCGGTGCAAAATAAACATCTTAATCTAAAAAAAATTGATGTACACTAAACATCCTCAGGTAAACAATCAGTGCACAATACACAACCCACTGAGGTGGAAAGCATCAACACTGGGAATGACAGTCGTACAGGAGGAACCAGGCTCTTTGTACAGTTTCAAATTCTTCTTTTATCACTCCTCATCCCGTTGTCAGTGTTGTGTGTTTACACTGTGTGTGTGTGTGTGTGTGTGTGTGTGTGTGTGTGTGTGTTTGTGATGCAACATTGTTAAACATTTGTCCCAATGATTCTAACATAAACAAACATCTATCGCCTTACTACCGGTGAGCGCGGAGGGGAGTGGGGAACTGGAGGGGAGAGGGGAACTGGAGGGAAGAAGGGAAGGGAGGGGAGAGGGAAATGGGTGAGGGGAAGAAAATGGGGAGGGAAGGAGAAATAAAAGGGGAGAAGAAAAAGAAGGATGAGAAGAGTGGGAAGATGGCAGGAGAGAGGGAAGAAGGGAGGAGAGAGGAGGAAAAGGAAAGGGAGGTAAAGGCTGGGAGAAAAAGAGCGGATGAAAGAGAGGGTAAAGAGACGAGGGAAATATAATGGGAGGGTGGTTAAAAATAATATATGAGAGGGAAGAAAAGTGAAAGGAAAGAAAATGAGGGGGATGGGAGAGAGAGAAAATGACAAGTTGGAGAATAAGAGGTAGGGAGTGAAAGTGGCCTGGAGTGAGAAACTGTGGAAAGAAAGGGAGAAAGATATCAAATGGGAGAAGTAAGGAAAATGGAAGGTAGGGAAAAAGGAAGGTGGGGAAGAAGGAAGCTATGAAAGAAAGAAACTAAGGAAGTGGGAAGGAAGGCAGAGAAGGAGTTGTCTGGAAACATCTTGTATCAATGTACATCACTTGTATATTTTAAGGTCATGTCTGTCTCAAGACACATGTACAAGTGAACATTCAACCCACTAATAAAATATTAAACAGTTATACAAACACAACACCGGCCAGTACCCTCTGAGAAATGACAACTAAGAGTCAGTCAACGAAGTATGAATCGACCCCTGCACATACACGTGGGTAAACACAACTAGGCACTTATAAAAACACCAATACAAGAATGAATTTATGAACCAGCTAAATTTTAATGAACCCTAATTTTTTTCTCAGTTCAAAACACAACTTTCAAAAACTGGAAAACTGTGAACGACGAATTCAAATTTTATTACGCATAAAATTTCTCAACAATAAATTTATTTTACCACATGCATCGTCTACCATCAAGGTGAAGAAAAAAAATACATTCACAGACATTCATACAATAGCTGTGCAGGTCTCATTCAAATGACATGAACATAAATTCCTCAAATCAGTTCGTGATCAGCCGGGCTGTGGTGCATACGTTGGGCTACGAGGTGCAGGCATCAACAGCCTGATCGCTTAGGCCAGCAAAAATGACTTAACTTTATATACTATAACTCTTGTGTTCTATTGGTTAGAAAGGAGGCCTGGTCACAGACCGGGCCGCGGGGGCGTTGACCCCCGGAACTCTCTCCAGGTAAACATCTGACCACTTTTCCAGTTATTCCTTTAGCACGCATTTTGTGTTGTCCCACCATGATCGCACTTGAAGGTTTATCATAGTCTGTATATACTGTATCTGCATTATGTTTGTCCTCCAGAGCATGTAAGACCATATAATAGCTGTCCCATAGTTGTGAGTCAGGAGCGACCTGCTCTAAACCCATGCTGCCCTAGGTTGTGCAACTGTTGGGAATCCAAGTGGTTGACGATCTTGCTTCTTAGAACCCTTACAAAAAAAAATTATGTTTTGGTTCGTTAGTGCTATCGGTCTATAATTCTTTGCTACTGCTTTGTTGTAACCTTTGTGGAGTGGAGTTACATCCGTTGTTTTAGTGACTGTGGGATGACACTGTGTCTAAGCTCCCTCTCCACAGAATACTTAAGAACGCGAAAGGGGTTTCTTGCAGTTCTTTATTTACACGAGTCTGGGCCTGTGGCAGAGTACATGGGCATATTGTCAATGGCTGTTTTCATAGTCCATTAACCATTTGAATAGCATTATTATTATTATTATTATTATTATTATTATTATGTAAGGTGGTGTATGCAGTAAAATAGGCAAGGTTGGTATGACCCCCAATGTTCTCCCAGAAAAATGATGTGATGAGCAGCAAAACATTCTCCCAGAAGAATACTGTGATGAGAAGCACATCATTCTCCCAGCAGAGAGAATGTTGCGGTGAGAAGAAAAACAGACAAGTTAAGTTTGTCTCCCACGGAAACACACATCGACTCAAGTGTCCATTAATTCTCCAACTGTGGGAGGACGGGTGGGGGAGTCTTAGGGAGGGTAGGGGACGGTCGCGCGTGGGAAGGGGGGAAAAGGTGGTCGCGCGTGGGAAGGACAGTCGTGCTAGGATAGAGGGTTAGGGGCTCGTTCGTGGGAGGGGGGAATGGTGCTTGGGAAGGGGCAAAAAGCGGTCGTGAGAGGGATGCAAGGAGAGAGGCATAGCGGAAAGAATTTCAAAAACAAAGGGTGAAGGAATAGATGAAAGGAGGGAAGGGGAGGAGGAAGGGGTACAAGTGCGGGTGAAAGCGTCACCTAAGCTGGATATAGGACAGGTACGGCCACTCACCTGACATCCATCAATCACTCTCATTTCAGGGTCATTATAACCAGACCGGAGAGACGGAGAGAGGAGAGTGGGAAGATGGAGAGGGAGGGAGATGGAGAGGAAGATGGAGGAGGATGATGAAGAAGGAGGAAGATGGACGAGGAAGATGGAGAGGGAGGAAGAAGGATAGAGAGAGGCTGAGAGTTGGGGAAGAAACGAGGAGACAGGGAAGGAGGAGCAAGAAATTTTAAGAGTAACATAAAAAGCTAGGTAACATAAAAAGTGCAAATCAAAGTTTACTACTGAAAAAAGTGGGAAAAAAAGAATAATAATAATGAAAACGAAATAAAGACATGAAAAACAGTAAAGTGAAAGTGGATAAAGGAAATTATAAGAAAACACAAGAAGAAATGCAACAAGGTAGTAAGCAGGGATAACGAAATGAAAGCGAAGAACAAGAAATTTCTGTGGAAGACAACGAAGAAGAAAAGGAAGGAACAGAAAAGAAACCATGGCAAGCTAGTGAAAAAATTAATGCATTTATAAATAAAAAAAAAGCGAAATAGATCATACGAGAAAGAGAGAAGCAATAAGTCATGTATAAATGTGTGTGCGTGTGTGATTATATATATATATATATATATATATATATATATATATATATATATATATATATATATATATATATATATATATATATATATATATTTTCAACAAGTCGGCCGTCTCCCACCGAGGCAGGGTGACCCAAAAAAGAAAGAAAATCCCCAAAAAGAAAATACTTTCATCATCATTCAACACTTTCACCACACTCACACATTATCACTGTTTTTGCAGAGGTGCTCAGAATACAACAGTTTAGAAGCATATACGTACGTATAAAGATACACAACATATCCCTCCAAACTGCCAATATTGGCAGATATATATATATATATATATATATATATATATATATATATATATATATATATATAGATATATATATATATATATATATATATATATATATGGCAGAGACAGGTATCTCTCTCCCTCTCCCCACCCCCGTTACTCTCTCACATACCCGACTGACAACAACTTGGCTCGCGCGTATGTTTATGTTTTCAAACAAAAACAAACGGAACAAGAAAAACAATCAGGTTATCTTATGCGCTACTCACAACAACGACACCAATATACACCTTTCTACATTTGTCACAGTTAAGCAAACAGCAATTATTCACAGTGGATAACAAACACTACAGTCCTGCGCTGCGACCGTGCAAGTTGCAAAATGAATTACGTTTGTGTACTGCATGTTACAGCACTAGCTTCAATGTTGCTCAGTTCCCGTCAAGGGAATGGCTCTTGATCCCAGGAATTAGAGCTCTTATTCTTCGTATATTTCACTGCTGCCCATTTCCCAAGCGTTGTATGACCCTAGGAGTTAAAAGTTACTTAAAACAGGAAAAATAAGAAGGAAAAGGAATATTAAGGAAGAAAAGGAGGAGGAAAAGGGGAAAAAGGATGAGAAGAAGAAAACTATGATAATAATTAAATAAATAATATCAATAATATTAAATAATAGTAAGTCAGAGGAACTCATGTAATGAGATTCCTAAAGCATTCCTATCAACTGGACTACATCTGACTGCATGTCGCCAACACCAACAGCCCGATGGTCCAGACCATCAACCAGGAATGCTATTAGATGGTCCTGGTGGGGGAAGGAACAATGATCCCCACGACCAATACCAAGTGATCAACACTGTAGTCTTCACACTGCATTTTCTTTTTAACAAGTCGGCCGTCTCCCACCGAGGCAGGGTGACCCAAAAAGAAAGAAAATCCCCAAAAAGAAAATACTTTCATCATTCAACACTTTCACCTCACTCACACATAATCACTGTTTTTGCAGAGGTGCCCAGAATACAACAGTTTAGAAGCATATACGTATAAAGATACACAACATATCCCCCTAAACTGCCAATATCCCAAACCCCTCCTTTAAAGTGCAGGCATTTTACTTCCCATTTCCAGGACTCAAGTCCGGCTATATAAAGTAACCGGTTTCCCTGAATCCCTTCACTAAATATTACCCTGCTCACACTCCAACAGCTCATCAGGTCCCAAATACCTTTCGTCTCCATTCACTCCTATCTAACACGCTCACGCACACTTGCTGGAAATCCAAGCCCCCTCGCCCACACAACCTCCTTTACCCCCTCCCTCCAACCCTTTCGAGGACGACCCCTGGTTACCTGGAGGTTACCCCGCCTTCCTTCCCCTACAGATTTATACGCTCTCCATGTCATTATACTTTGATCCATTCTTTCTAAATGACCAAACCACCTCACCAAACCCACTTCAGCCCTCTGACTAATACTTTTATTAACTCCACACCTTCTCCTAATTTCCACGCTCCGAATTGTCTGCATAACATTTACACCACACACTGCCCTTAGACAGGACATCTTCACTGCCTCCAACCGCCTCCTCGCTGCAGCATTTACAACCCAAGCTTCACACCCATATAAGAGTGTTGGTACTACTAAACTTTCATACATTCGCTTCTTTGCCTCCATAGATAACGTTCTTTGTCTCCAAATATACCTCAATGCACCACTCGCCTTTTTTCCCCTCATCAATTCTATGATTAACATGTGTATGTACACACACACACACACACACACACACACACACACACACACACACACACACACACATACACATTACCAGAAACTGAATACTTTAATGCACTCTCTCAAAATTATTCTCTTATACATACATTTATGTCTTGTTTCTGTGTAAGGAGACACGCGATTTAATAGACCGAAAAAATTTAGGCTTAATTTTCAGGAGACAGAGAGAGAGAGAGAGAGAGAGAGAGAGAGAGAGAGAGAGAGAGAGAGAGAGAGAGAGAGAGAGAGAGAGAAACAGCAAAATTATATCAAAGAAATAAAGTCAGTTGATTAAGCGATATTGCTGGTCCAGAGATGGCTCCAACTTCATCCTATCCCATATTTGTATGTCTCATAATAAAAAGGCTTTCAAATGAGCTGATGTAGGTATCAGCTCTTAGCTTGTAAATAAAGTTAGGAACTTTAGCCTAACCTTGTAAAACCCCGTATAAAAAAATGAGAGAACAAGGGCGAACCCAAGTAAACGCGAACAAGAGGAAGAGGGTGAGAGAGTAAGAGCAAGCAAGACAAAAGGCGAGTGAGTGAAAGCGCAAGAGCCAGCCAGAGCGAAAGAGAGAGAGAGAGAGAGAGAGAGAGAGAGAGAGAGAGAGAGAGAGAGAGAGAGAGAGAGAGAGAGAGAGAGAGAGAGATTGAGATTCTGACGTCTCACGACACAACCGTCAAGCAAAGCTCACCCTCCAGTTTCATCACCAGACGACGAACCATTCCGAAAAACTCGAACGCAATGTACCGATTCCCTTCTAGGCTTGAGGAACCACTAAGCTTCCAGGCGACCCACCTCGGGTTATGACCAAAACTTTATATGTTTGAGCTTCTTTCCGTGTCGTTTGAGACAGAATCGATTCCATTAGGTTCTAGGTAAGAGGGTAATGCTATATACTTCAATACTGGAGAGGAGCATGAAGGGAGACATTTTGGACTCTGTTGGGGTTATTGAGTGGAAAATATAGTGCAATCTCTGGAAAAGTCTTTAGTCGAATCATCGTAGCTGAGAGATCAGTGGACCATACCAAGGCTATCAGCCGAGAACTATCTGCTTCTATCTGGATTAAAGACTGCCGTGTATCTAGGTGTATAAGAGAGAGAAAAAGAAATGCGAACTGGTGGCGACATTTAAATTACATCAATGCGTCAAAATGGCCTCGGTAACGTGGAGGCGTCTACCTGTTGGCCTCTCACCTGCCAGCCGTGCGCCTCTCCACCCCACCTGTCCACACTCACCTGAGCTTCCTCCCTATTGGTCCGATGTTCCCGTGGGCGTGGCTCACCTGCCCGCATCCCCACACCCCATTGGCCAATTCCATCATATCCCCAATACTGCTGGTGTGTTTACCTTGTAACTGATGGATCTTCACCTGGATGATCTCTCAAACGTGGCTTCTGACTGGTTCTTCAGATAACCACCTGCTGATTGGGCTAACTTGGACCAGTGTAACCTGGATCTGGAAGAGTAATTTTCGACAATTTCCTCAATGAAATCATTGGCAGGCCTTCCAGATTGGCTGCCAGGATATATATATATATATATATATATATATATATATATATATATATATATATATATATATATATATATATATATATATATATATATATATAGGATGGGGTCCACCTCTGGTGTAAATTGTGGGACCCACAACCTCGGAGAGGAACATAAAAAGACTTCAAGGAAGAATATTTGGATTTCTTCCTGAAGCCGTTTGAATATTCCACTTCCCCTACCACCCCATCTTTTAGTATATTTTTTTTTTTACCAATAGGAATATATATATGTATATATATATATATATATATGTATATATGTATATATATATATATATATATATATATATATATATATATATATATATATATATATATATATATATATATACACACACCAGGAGGTGTATATCTCTCACTGAATATACACAAAGAGTTTAAAGTGTAATGAACACTTGTCAGTGCTCAATAATATCCCACATGGAGACAGAAACTCAGAAGATTAATTGGTCTGTATATTTCGATCCACTTCTGGGATTCTCTTCTGAGTTTGTCTCCATGTATCACGAAATCGTAATGACACGATTGCAAACAAACCATACCACAGGCGGGGATAGAACCCGCGATCAGAGTCTCTCAGAACTCCAGACCGTCGCGTTAGCCACTGGGCCAGCTAGCTTCAATAAGATTCATCCAACTAGGTATATTTCTACACCATAGGAAGGTCAGCATAGGCACCACTGTGACCACAAATGCAAGTTTTTACAGACGAATCTCCAGCTAGCGTGGCCGTGACGAACTCTAGCTCAAGTTGTATCCCCACCCGTGGTATGGTTTGTCTCCATGTAGGTTATTAAGCACAGAGTTTACTTTTACCCCCATTTTAGGAATACAAAGTATTCTTGTCTGGTGGTTAACAGGTGACGTTCAG
Source organism: Cherax quadricarinatus (assembly GCF_038502225.1). NCBI lineage: Eukaryota > Metazoa > Arthropoda > Malacostraca > Decapoda > Parastacidae > Cherax > Cherax quadricarinatus. Next base: position 1,839,684 of record NC_091373.1, read on the forward strand.
CCTTGATGAATAATTAGACACGTGCAACATCAGGGTATCTTATTGAATTTGTATTATCAAGCCACTGAATGGCGAAACGTCTACAATAAAGATACCCAGATGTTACGCATGTGTTTAATTCTTCATCTTGTCGTTATATGTATACCATACATGTGCAACATGCAGCCTTAATGACCCTCGTATAGCTGATATAGTTGGCCCTATTAACCGATCAACCACTCAAATAACGAAATTTTTCTCAGGATTCGGCGGTATACTGCTGACAGTCTTGAAGACGGGGGTGAATACCATACTTCTATTTTAACAAAGTTTCGCTCTAAGTACATCTTTGTTAATCTCTATGCAGAGCGAAACGTCATTATAAAAACCTTCTGTAACTCTCTTTTCAATACAAATATTTGCTTTCCATAGCAAATAACAGTTTTACTTAATTTCTTAAACCATCTGAAGGAGAAACACTGTCAGCGAATTTGACATTTTAATTTTAACATATTATGCAAAATTAAAAAAAAATTGTGAAAATATAAAGGCCAAAAGATCTTTCCTGTGACTATTAAAACATTCTGGTGGCTGGGAGACCATAAAATCAACAATTAGGGGCAATACAGAGACTCTCATAGAAGAGTATTCCACAAAGTAAAGCCCCGACCTTTTATTACCCCTGGACACACTGGATGACCTCAAAATATGAGAGCAACTTGAGGGAAATGAACACCTTGTCATGTAGGGGGGTAATGATTGGGGGAATATGGGGGTAAGAGGAGGGAGTTAGTAGGTAGGGGACAGGCGAGGCAGTAGGAGGGATGAGTGCGGAGGTAGGTAATGTGAGGTCACTGGTGACTACACCTTCACCTCTCATACTCTACCCACCACACTCCACCACTCACCCTCACTACTTTAACTAAACATAAATAAATGGAAATAAGAATAAATGACGGGGACAGTGAATATTACTATTCTACTCAAACACAGTTTATTATTAAGTCCTTGTACAATAATATATTTGGGAACAGGAGTACATCATGGGTTTAGATAAATGGGGTGGTACACATAAGCAGTGAGACAGGGAAATACAATCAACTTGACGAAAATGAATATAACTTACAATATAGCACAGAGGACAGTTCACTACAGGAACTAAGCCACAGGTCCCAAGACCTACACAGCACGAGTACGGCGCCAAGCCAGTACTCTGCCCAATGCCTCCAACAGTCTCCTCCAGAGACTTCAGCAGCCTTCTCCCGAGCCCTGCACCCCAGCAGCAGCTCCTCTCGAAATGTCTCTGCTCAGAGCTCTGCACCCAGGCCAGAGCTCTGCCCGAATCTTCTGCTCAGGAGCTCTGCACCCCAGCAGTAGCTCCGCTCGAATCTCATGATCATGCTCTTCCTTGGGCTTTTATGGTGGTCCAAGCACCCTCCACAACCACGTGTACGACCTGACGCCTAGGTCTGAGGCGTCAAGAACAAAAGACCTCAGACGTGGGCGTGGCTACAGACGTTTTGCCAAGGCAAGGTGTGACCATATAATTGGTTAAATTAGGTCTCCCCAGAGACCTCACAAGCCCAGCTGGACTACATCACATCCCCCTTTCTCCCCCAGTTTAAAATATCTGAGAACTAGGACAATTTGTCCTAGTTATTAGACTATTTTAATCCTAATCCCTTAAATCTATTACAATACAAAGATAAAATTATACATAATACAAAATTATTCAACTACATATATTTTCCTCAACCTTCTCATCTACCACAAGGCAGCATAATCAGTACGCCTGGCAGTTGGCCAGCATAATAGTCGCTCTCTGGTGCAAAGCCTCCTTACCCGTCATTTCTCCTTAAACCTAAATATCGGGCTCCAGTGCCTTCCCTACTTCTACTAGAAATGCACTAGCCAATGCTAGTCACCCTCGCACGTTAACCATTGGGCCAAACCTCTCTAGGCTTCTATGGCGTGGAAAACTGCTCCAACGGGTTGCATTCTTTCAAGTAACTGCAACTGGACCACTTCACGACCACCAAGGTCGCATTTTCGGCACACTTCATATGCACACTACAACATCTGAAAATCGAGACAGGGCAGGCATCGCAGCTAAGACCCTCCATTATCCTATGCCACTACTAGGATTCACTGGCCTCATAAAACAAGGCGGCCATAATCACTGGACCGTATTCAAGGTCACCTTATTTCACACAGGTAACACTAACACTTCTGGCAAGTCAAAGTAGGCTCGGGACATCTCACACTCTCAATTGTCTCTCATGGCTGGCAGGACATCCCCGCATACCGGTCGTACAGGTCGACCAGCAAGGCAAGATACACCTCCATACCACCCTTGATACCAGGCTGGTCCCAGCAGCTGGAGTCCATCTCCGCAGCTCGCGTCCTTCCACATCTCCGAGGATGGCAGCTCCATCATAGACTCTCTTATCCTGGCACACCAGCCAGAATCCTTCATACACCACTGCAGCATCACCGCCATCTCCTCCTGAGCTAGGCAGCATCGCAGCATCCCAGCACGGCTACTGCATCACAGCACGGTCCCAACATCTCAGCATCCCGGCACGGTCCCAGCATAGCAGACAGCATCACAGCACGGCCACAGCATAGCAGACAGCATCACAGCACGGCCACAGCATAGCAGACAGCATCACAGCACTGCCACAGCATAGCAGACAGCATCACAGCACGGCCACAGCATAACAGACAGCATCACAGCACGGCCACAGCATAGCAGACAGCATCACAGCAGCCGACATCAGCAATAGCAGGCTATGGTCAGTTGCTCGAGGTGAGGTGAGGTCACTTCAGGTCATCAACAGCAAGTGCGGTCACCCATCCCTGGCAACTGCAGGTAACTGGCGGTCCGTGGGTGATGGTCACAGAGGCTGGGTGACGCCGACAGACACCCACTACACTGGATGACAGACCAGGGCAGCAATACATCTACTGGGGCACATCAGCTGGGTGACTGGGGCACATCAGCTGGGTGACTGGGCATATCAGCTGGGTGACTGGGCACATCAGGTGGACAGCAATCATAGGCAACTCTTCAATGGGTGACAGTTGTGGGTGAGTCTTCCAAGGTGGGCTGGGTGGCTTCTCATTCCTCTGTAAATATTCAATTTCGGCCAGTAATTGCTTCCCCCAAAAGTCTCACCCAAACACTGATATTCTCCACCATTTATCTCAAACCAACAACCAACTCCACCAAATATAATAATACAACCAAGCAATTATTCAGACCCACTGTCAAGAAAAGGTCAGTTAAGGTCACTAGGATTATAATATCACACTGATATTCACTTTAACTTTACACACACAAGAAAAAAAATGTGGTAGCAAATGGTAGCATAACAAGTATAACCGAGCAGTCAAAAATAAGGCACATGGGACTGGTTCCTACTATAAAAATAATAAGAACCACCACCGCTTAGACACCATGTCATGTAGGGGGGTAATGATTGGGGGAATATGGGGGTAAGAGGAGGGAGTTAGTAGGTAGGGGACAGGCGAGGCAGTAGGAGGGATGAGTGCGGAGGTAGGTAATGTGAGGTCACTGGTGACTACACCTTCACCTCTCATACTCTACCCACCACACTCCACCACTCACCCTCACTACTTTAACTAAACATAAATAAATGGAAATAAGAATAAATGACGGGGACAGTGAATATTACTATTCTACTCAAACACAGTTTATTATTAAGTCCTTGTACAATAATATATTTGGGAACAGGAGTACATCATGGGTTTAGATAAATGGGGTGGTACACATAAGCAGTGAGACAGGGAAATACAATCAACTTGACGAAAATGAATATAACTTACAATATAGCACAGAGGACAGTTCACTACAGGAACTAAGCCACAGGTCCCAAGACCTACACAGCACGAGTACGGCGCCAAGCCAGTACTCTGCCCAATGCCTCCAACAGTCTCCTCCAGAGACTTCAGCAGCCTTCTCCCGAGCCCTGCACCCCAGCAGCAGCTCCTCTCGAAATGTCTCTGCTCAGAGCTCTGCACCCAGGCCAGAGCTCTGCCCGAATCTTCTGCTCAGGAGCTCTGCACCCCAGCAGTAGCTCCGCTCGAATCTCATGATCATGCTCTTCCTTGGGCTTTTATGGTGGTCCAAGCACCCTCCACAACCACGTGTACGACCTGACGCCTAGGTCTGAGGCGTCAAGAACAAAAGACCTCAGACGTGGGCGTGGCTACAGACGTTTTGCCAAGGCAAGGTGTGACCATATAATTGGTTAAATTAGGTCTCCCCAGAGACCTCACAAGCCCAGCTGGACTACATCACAACCTTTACTGAAGACGTTTCGGTCCGTGGATCTTAATCATGTCAAATGCGTCATATATTTGAAGAGATCAATGTCCACGAACCGAAAGTCTTCAATAAAGGTGTTTTAAGGTAAAGCATTTACCTCCCTCCATCTTAGGAAATCACTTGCCTTCTTAATCAGACCCTGATCCACCACGAGGCCTGGTCTAAGACCGGGCCGCGGGGGCGTTGACCCCCAAAACCCTTTCCAGGTATACTCCAGGTTACTATGAGAGCAACTGCAAGACAAACCACCTCAATAAAACCGTACATCATTAATGTGGGGGAACGTAAACTACATATGTGGTAATAAGGCAAATGACTGCCGACAAGTTGAGGGAAATTGACACCTAAGACACTTTCATTTAAAGACGTTTCGCTCCCCGGACTATGATTACTTCAAATACATCATTTTCAGATAAAGGTGTTTTAAATGAATGCAATCCTGTCCACTTCCCTAAAGCTACATCCCGGAAAGAATACGACGAGAATTCTCCGGAGACATTAGCGAGATTTAGAGAGAGACGATCGCCAGACTGGCAACATACTATAAGCAAAAAATAATCTAATTAAAGTCATAATTACTTTCCAAGATGGGTCTCATGAACGACAAACACAAGTGGTGTATACATTATTACTCATCCACTCAATACTCATCCAATAAAGTGAGTAACGCACACACACTCAAGCTTGTAAAACGATATTTTTAATTACTCTCATCAACCGCAAGTGAAAAATGATCTAATATTTACGTAGTAGCAACCTTGATATTAGATGCACGCTCTCACCACCCGATAAAATTAATTAAAAGATTAAACAGCATGTAATCACTTATCTTCATAATGTATTAGTAACTTGCCCACACTCAGGGGAGAATATTGCATCCATATATTTTGCTTATTAATGTTAATTTTCTAAGGATTTGGAATTTTTAAAATACCCTCAATCTAATGCCACGGGTGGGGTTAGATCTCATGGAATCGTCCAACTCCAAGCCAGTGCCAAAGCCACTGGTCCAGCTGGATACACCAAGATTCATCCAACTGGTTTGTTTACAATAGTGTGATTTAGTGAGTCACAATGCCACTATTTCACTAAAATAAATTATATAAGAAAGCTGAAGCATTGACAAAAGATGGGGTGGCAGGAGAAGTGGAATATTCAGACGCCCTCGGGAAGAAATCCAAATATTTTTCCTCGAAGACTTTTTATCCACTTCTCCGAGACTATGGGGCCCCATAATTTGCACTAGAGCCTGAATCCCATCACAAGAAAATTTTTACAACTATATGGTTGACATATCATATCTGAGGTAGTTATAAATTAACTTTTATTCAACACAAATACTAAATATAATAGCTGTCTCCACTCGCCAACTCGTAATATAATAGCGTAGTAATAATTTCATTAATGGGATACAATACCGACAAGAGTGTAGATAAATGGTCCAGAGAACCGACAACTTGATAAATTAAACACTTGTGCAACAGCTGCCTATCTCTATTGTGGAAACGTTTCACCACACAGTGGCTTCCTCAGTCCAGTACAGAAAAAAATGGTTGAAGATGAGGAGTTTCAGGTAATCAGTCCCTCAGCAAGTCGATGCAATCAGTCCATCAGTCCTGGTAAGAATATAGCATATGCTATATTCTAACGGTTCGCCACTGTGTGGCGAACCGTTTCCACAAAAAAAGTTACGCAAGTAGTGTCTGATTTATCAGTAGCAACAAGTTGATTAACAGGATACATGTGCAACACTTAGGTATCTTTGTTTATCGTCAGCAATAAAGACACTGAAGTGTTGCACATGTCTTATTCATTAACGCAGAAATAACAACGTATTAAATGCATTATATTTTCCTAGACCTCTTATTCTGCTTAGACTGTATTAAACAGCTGTGAAAAGGTGGCTGTATCATGGAAACACTTGCTGCAAAGCAAACTTTTATGACAGACGACGTTTTGCTCTACCCAAGAGTGAAATGTCGTCAATAATTGAGAAACATATTGACAATATATATATAAAAAAAGAGATGCTAAGGCTAAGACACAGGAAACATGAAGACTAAGATGCCGAACACAGACGCCTCACAGTTCTTTATAAAATTTTTCAACAATTCTTACCAAAGACGAGAAAAAATTGTCAAATCACTAATGAGCAGAACAAGGTGCCATAATGGATATAACAAGATGTCATAATAGGTCGAATAAGGTGCCATAATAAGTAGAACAAGGTGCCACAATATATTGGTAGAATAAGATACCATAATGGGTAGAAGGTGCCATAACAGGCAGAACAAGGTGCCATAAGAGTATTGTAGATGAAACAAAAGGGAAGAAAGGCACTATCTGCGGAGGAAACACGTAAACACAACGTTTAGCTCTAGGGTGAAACATCGTTCTTCTGCCATACTCGTCGGCAAGTGTTACCTCTTTCTTTACTTTCTTCCACCTTCTCCTGTTCTTTAAACCTTACTATGTCTGCCACCCTTCTTACAACACTCTCTTCTTCTCATGTTTTTTAAACACTTCTACGCCTGCCACCCTTCCTACAACACCCTATTCCACTCCTCTTCTTTCCTTTTCTATTCTTTAAACCATACTACGCCTGCCACCCTTCCTACAACACCCTATTCCACTCTTCCCTCCATTTCTATTCTTTAAACCTTACTACGCCTGCCACCATTCCTACAACACCCTATTCAACTCCTCTTCCCTCCCTTTCTATTCTTCAACCCTAACTACGATTGCCACTCTTCCAACAACACCTTCCCGTTACCCTTCCATCAGAGACTGATCACAAGTGGCCCATCCACTCTCGTTCCCGGAATTTTATTTTCCCTTCTAATTTTACGACTCATTTCTCTTCCTAAGTCTTAAAGCCCCGTGCTTCTTTCTTACTTTCTCTACTTTCCGTCTTAAGGAAGATGAAGATATAACTCTCCCACTCTCTATATCCCTGTTTGTGTGTGTCTCCCTCTCTCTCTCTCTCTCTCTCTCTGGTCACTAAGATGCAATAGATAACTCGGAAACGACTTAAACTTACCTTCCTTCCTTAACAATTAGTTTCTATCTTTTTCACGCACAGCTTGTTCGCTCCAGCTTCAATTGCTTGCTTGCTCTCTCTCTCTCTCTCTCTCTCTCTCTCTCTAGTAAATTTTTGTTTTGTTTCTATTAAGAACCTGTTTTCAAACCATCATAGCCTTACCTGCCCTGCTTTCCCTCCCTCACTTACTGCCTCTCTTCCTCCTTCCCAACGTTTACTTTCTTAGGTCTTACTCTACTTCCCTTCCAGCGTTTCCTTCCCTAGCATGCCATTGCCTGCCTGTTCTCGTGGCAATGCTCCCTGGCCTTCCGTTGCCTGCCTGTTCTTGTGGCAGTGTTCCCTGGCCTTCCGTTGCCTGCCTGCTCTTGTGGCAATATTCCCTAGCCTTCCGTTCCTGTCTCCTTAAGTGACAGTGTTCCCTGACCTTCCGTTGCGTCTCCTCTCATGGTAGCATTCCCTGACCTCCCGCTGTCTGCCTGCCCTTCGTGGCAGCATTCCCTGGCGCTGCCTGCGTGCCGCTGGGTGCGTGGAACCGTGCAGAAGCAACAGGGCAGGCAGGAGCGAGTGCGTCGTGAGAGATCCTTGGGTAATACCGTCCAAATGAACCCTGGGCCAGCAACTGCGCCACCCTTCATCCCCACTCACTCTTCTGATCACCACGAAAAATATGGGGCGTGAATATTATTGGCTTGGGCGGTGGGAGGCAGGAGCTGGAGAGGAGTGTGGCTAGGATAGAGGGCAGGGGTGTGGCAGAGAGATGGGAGGGGTATGTAAGAGGAAAGGGTGCAGAATGGGGGAGGTGTCCATCACAGGATAGGAAGAGGTGTGTGTGTGTGTGGCAGGAAAAAGGATGTGTGGGAGAGAAAAATGCTAGGAGAGGGGGGGATAAGGGTACGAAGAGATAGATGGTAAAAGAGGAAGAACTGAAAAGACAGAGTACCCAGGGAAATGCTGATAATACATTTGGAAAGGAGAACAGGAAGAGGTAGGTAGGAAGGTAGGAGACGAAGGGAAAGAGAATAAGAAGGAATATGGAAAGGAGAGATAGTAACAAGGGTATGGAAAGTTAGAAATGGGGGGATGAAGAGAAAAATGGTGAATATGAGGGATGGAAATAAAGGAGGGAAATAAAGTGGTAAAAGAGGATGGATGGGAGATGAGGAATAAGGGAACACGAAGGAGAGAGGTGGACTAATGGAAAGGGAGCAAAGGGGGAAAAAACAATAATTAGGGGGGTATTGGTAAAGCAGTCGAAGGAGACGTACATGACAAAAATAAGGCGTGAAAGACACTGTGAGAAACGGGGAATATCAGGATAAAGGATAAGTTTATTTAAGCACAGATACACATTAATACAATTATCATTCTAAATGACCCAGGATAACCCAAAAAAATGTCAGTCATTTATTTCCACTGGGATCCTTGAATACAACGATGAGAGGAGGAGAAATGACTCGGCAAAAAAAAAAAAAAAAAAATGCTTAAAAATAGAGAGGTAGGCTTGCTTTATATTTTGTTCGCTAGGATAGTTTGGTCTGGTAGTGACACTCAGCCTGTAAATTAATATATCGTAATAATGACTATACAAGTCCAAACAGTTGTAACTCCACTGGTGACATCAAACTTATCATTCAATGTTTCAACCTTAGCAACAACGTGTCTATCAATGTGTCTAGTGGTATTCATTTTATATTACTGCAGTGTTTCTTCACAGCAGTAACCTCTGCTGCCTTGTGCTTCATTTATACAAATTAATAAGAAACATAAGAAGGAGCACTGCAGCAGGCCTCTTGGCCCATACGAGACAGGACAGGAACAAACCATCAGCTCTCTTACTCCCTAAGTTATTAACAAGGAATAGTATCCAAACTAATATTATGTTACTATAATATTATTACATTGTTTATATCCTCTACAATGTCGTTAGTGATATTTCCGAAATGGAGAATGAATTACATTTGACAGCGAGTCCGAAATTACAACCAAGTCGACCTATGTTATTTTAACCTAATTTCAGGGCAACTAATGCAACCCGAGTTGATAATGCGGGAACTTTTATACAGTTTTCAAACTGTTTGCCAAACATTTTGTTTCTAACTGGAGTGACAGGAAATAAAATCAGCTGGAATGGCGTAAAAAGAAACAGCTGTGAATTGATATGAAAAACTGCCCTTTGAGCAAAACCTATCGCCCAACATTAATTAAACTGTTCACACACGCTAAACTCTTCAACACGCACAAACTAAACTGTTCATACAAGACAAACAATTCAAAATCAACTCTTCCTTCCATGGAAGCTAAACTGTTCACACAGGTTACAAAAGCTAAACTGTTCACACAGGTTACAAAAGCTAAACTGTTCACAAACCCCGAACTGTTCACACAGTCTACACAAGCCGCTAAACGGTACACACAAGCCAGACTTGTTCACACAAACCGAAGTATTCATTGTTCACACAGACAGACCCTGGTGGCCTGCCTGAGAGGCGAGACACGGTGTTTATGCTGTTCTCTTGTTTATTGGGTTTTCAGCCTCTCTCACTAAACATCACATTTTTCCCTTTGCATTGCTCTTCACCCCAGCGCCTACACTTTTTCTTTCTCTCTCACACACACACATTCTCTAAATATTATAAGTATTTTTCAACTCTATTTGTTCGCAAACGTAATTTGCATATCCTGACGCAAGTCACTCCTTTAGTCAGGCAATGGTAAACATTTACGACGCAAAACACACATGGAAAATTCCTTCAGAAAAGCTTATTTAAACAATTAAATCGATCAGAATGGATGGACGGCAGTGGCCACAAGATGGGCAATACCACGATATTCAGGCTATCAAAATCAAATTAAAATTTTATTTTTCTGTGGTATACAACTTTAGTTTACACGCAATAAAGTGTTGTTAAGCGCAAACAAAGCCACTAGCATGCATGAGCATTTCAGACATGGTTCGAAAGATTTTTATTTGGATGACGTTTGGCTCAGAGATTTACCAGGCAATACTGCTAATATAATACCGGCAAATTAATAAAAAAGACACATGCAATTTAGACAGCTTTGTTAAAGAAACGTTTTCCTCACCAGGGGGGTTTTAACCCCTAGCGGGCGAAACATTTCCCGTTCACCTAACGTTGTACAAGTGACACTTAAAAGCCCTGTCATGATAAGCAAGGTTAAAAACACGCTGAGAGGCGTATATCTCTCAGTGTATACACACTGAGACTTGTATATCTCATTGTGTACACACAGGTGTATGTCTCAGTGTATACGCAATGAGAGGTGTACGTCACTCGGTGTATAATACAGAGGTGTGTCTCTATGTATACAAGATAATGAGAACACGGAAGCAACAGGAAGAGCAAAAAGAGGAAAAGGGGAGAAGATAAAACAATTTTAGAAAAACAAAGATATAAAGGTTATCTTTTTCGTGTTTTAAGGAGTAAATGTTATCTTTTTCGTGTTTTAAGGAGTAAATGTTATCTTTTTCGTGTTTTAAGGAGTAAATGTTATCTTTTTCGTGTTTTTGGAAAGTGAAGGTTATCTTTTTCATATATCAGAGAGTAAAGGTTATCGTTCTCCATATTTTTGTGGAGTAAAAGTTATCTTTTCGTGTTTTTTTGGGGGGGGAGTAAAGTTATCTTTTTCATATTTTAGGGAGTATGAATTATTTTTTCATGTTTTAGGGAGTAAAGATTACCTTCTTCATGTTTTAGGGAATAAAGGTTATTTTTTTTTCATGAAAAACGCAGAAGAGAAAGACTCGTAAGAGAAGATAGGTCGGAGTATCGTGGTGTCAGCAATCCGGGGACCGGGTTCCGGTCCGTCCTGGACCAGCTGAGACTTAATAATGGTTCAGGACCAACCGAAACGTCATTAGTTTCCTGTCAAAATTCTGGGTTAATAGAGAAGCATTACAAAACAGTTGATTTCTTGGGTTTAAAGTCTATCGACTACACGAAGGGGATTAAGGCTGCATCACCTGTTCACCATAAGTGAAGTATACTTTAATCCATAAATTAGGGGTTAAATTCTCAATGCATAAACACAGATATATGCTTGCCTGTGTACATAAACATCTTGGTATATATGAATATATACACGCCTCTCGTATACACTATATATATATATATATATATATATATATATATATATATATATATATATATATATATATATATATATATATATATATATAATATATATATAGAGAGAGAGAGAGAGAGAGAGAGAGAGAGATACATATATCTTGATGTGCATTTTATATGTGTGTATATGTATAGATATATAATGTATATATATATGCACATTGAGATATGTCTACCTGGAGGGTATTCCGGGGATCAACGTCCCCGCGGCCCGGTCCACGACCAGGCCTCCCGGTAGATCAGGGCCTGATCAACCAGGCTGTTACTGCCGGCCGCACGTAGTCCAACGTACAAACCACACCCCGGCTGTGATATCACCTGTTTTCCATGATCTTACTTCATATATATATATATATATATATATATATATATATATATATATATATATATATATATATATATATATAAATATATAATATATATACATATATAATTTATATATATATAAATATATATAATATATATATAATACATATATATATATATATATATATATATATATATATATATATATATATATATATATATATAAATTAGACACATGTGCAACACTTGGGTAAGTGTTGCACATGTGTCTAATTTATCAATTTGTCGGTTCTCTGAACCATTCATCTATATACATAAACACTGATCTCTGGCTGAAGGAGACTCGAACCTACGAACCTTGGAACAAGGTACGCAGTGCTTTACCAATCTACCCACACTGGACCAATACCTTGGATCCAGCTTGCTCTAGACTTTGATCCAAGGCAGCCAGCTTTCAGGGAGAAAGCTTACAGCTTTTCATCTGTAAGCCTTATCCCTGAAAGCTGGCTACCTTGGATCAAAGTCTAGCGCAAGCTGGACTCCAAGATATTGGTCCAGTGTGGGTAGATTGGTAAAGCACTGCGTACCTTGTTCCAAGGTTCGTAGGTTCGAATCTTCTTCAGCCAGAGATCAGTGTTTGTGTATATTTCGCCTGCTCTTGTGAATTCCTTGCATATATATATCTCGCTGTTTATACGGATACATATCTCACGATGTATATTGACTAAGATAGATGCCTCTCAGTGTATATAAAATAGAACTAAGGGATAAAGGAGGGAGGGGTAGTAAGGGTTGGAGTAAGAATATCAAAGGGAGTAATATGAGACTAATGGCAAGACGAAGAAATGCACTAAGAACAGAGAGAAGGATTAGGGTGAAGAGGAGAAAAAAATAAAGAGGGAGGAAGTTGAAGAGGACGGGAAAAAAATGGTGCGGCCTAAGAAGCTATAGGCTGGCGGTTTTTGTTTTTTCTCTATTAAATTACTCTAAAGGCACTGCCTCTGAGAGAGAGAGAGAGAGAGAGAGAGAGAGAGAGAGAGACAGACAGAGACAGACAGACAGACAGATAGACAAACAGACAGACAGGCAGACAGAGACAGAGACAGAGACAAAGACAGAGACAGAGACAAAGACAGAGACAGAGACAGACAGAAAGATGATTGAAAACGAGATATCATTTCTAGTATTATGTATTGTTGTTTCATTATCTGGTTTTGTTACATTTCTTGAACTATATTACCCATTTCTGTTACTTTTTTTAATTATATCTTTATTACAATTTTATTACATTGTTATTTTTTATGTTTCTGTTATCATATATGATCTGACAGTGTTGCTCATCTAAACATGGAAATGTTCCAGAAAGTGTTGCTAAGACTCACCTACACATGGAAATGTTCCAAAAAGTGTTGCTAAGACTCGTCTACACATAGAAATGTTCCAGAAAGTGTTGCCAAGACTCACCTACACATGGAAATGTTCCAGAAAGCGTTGGTAAGACTCACCTACACATGGAAAAGCTCCAGAAAGTGTTGCTAAGACTCGTCTACACATAGAAATGTTCCAGAAAGTGTTGCCAAGACTCACCTACACATGGAAATGTTCCAGAAAGCGTTGGTAAGACTCACCTACACATGGAAATGTTCCAGAAAGTGTTGCTAAGACTCGTCTACACATGGAAATGTTCCAGAAAGTGTTGCTAAGACTCGTCTACACATGGAAATGTTCCAGAAAGTGTTGCTAAGACTCACCTACACATGGAAATGTTCCAGAAAGTGTTGCTAAGACTCACTGCACAAAGAAATGTTCCAGTGTGTTACTGAGACTCATTCAATGAAGGATTTATCTTAGTTATCATAGTATAAATTATTTATCTTAATTTATCCGTGTATTTACCTTTGCATCTCTCATGGTTATGTTCTTGACTTGGGTTTACTTATTGCTTCTATGACCGAGTGACAATCCGTCTACTCACTCTCGTAACATTCATTGAAATTATTAAAATGGAAGTGGGTAAGTAGGTGACTTTTTCACCTTATTGTAAGAGTCATTTTTTTTTTTTTGAGAAACTGATCCACCAAGCACATCAAAACAATGTTTATTATGATTTTATTTTTTTTTATTTTCGTCGTATTCCAGGTGGACTGTTCGACTACGTCCCACCAGGCATAAGGGGAATTACCAGTAGACCCCTGGCTGCCTTCAAGACCCCTGGCTGCCTTCTAGACCCCTGGCTGCCTTCAAGACCCCTGGCTGCCTTCAAGACCCCTGGCTGCCTTCAAGACCCCTGGCTGCCTTCAAGATGGAGCTGGACAGATACCTAAAGTCAGGACCCGACCAGCCGGGCTGTGGTTCGTACGTTGGACTACGTGTACCTTTGAAGATATACCTTTGAAGGGTTTCGAGAGTTTCACTACTCTCGGAGCCCGGCCATGGGCAGTAACAGCCTGGTTGATCAGTCCCTGATCCACTGGGAGGCCTGATCAAGGACTGCGCCGCGGGGGCGTTGACCCCCGGAAACACCCTCCAGGTAGACGCCAAGTTAACCTCGACAGAACTTACCGCTAAATCTTATAAATACATAACACGATTTCAAACGATTGGTAACCTCCCTATGGTGTGTCAATATACCTAGTTGGAGGAATCTTATTAAAACCAGTTGGCCAAGTGGTTAACGCACTGGCCTGTGAGTGTTAGGACTCACCTACCATGGGTTCGGTCCCCACCCGTTCCGTGATTTCCTAATATATTTTGAACGTTCATTTTTTTTTTAAATTGTTACTTGGAGATCTCTTCGAAATTTTTTCGTTTGATATGAAATATAATTAGGTACATATATTTTTATCTTTTAAAAAGAGAACACTGGATAGCGATTATTCCAGAATCTTCAACAGATTGGTCTCTTGATCAGACCTAGAAAAGTCTTCACACTAGCTCAGCCTCCTGGTAAGACCCAGCAGTGTGTCCACACTAGCGTAGTCTCCTATTCAGACCCAGAAGAGTGTCCACACTAGCGTAGTCTCCTAGTCATACCCAGAAGAATGTCCACACTAGAATAGTCCCCTAGTCAGACTCAGCGGAGTGTACACACTAGTGCAGTCTCCTAGTTAGACCTCACGGAGTGTTAGCAAGAGGGAGATCAAGTATTATTATCCTATATGTAGAACAAGACCCAAACAAAATAAAATTATGTCTAATTAAATAACTTTAATTACAGAATTGTATAAAAAATCAACTCTTGCACTATTGCACTCATGGGCCATTTAACAAGGGCGCGATATGAATGTTGAGCATAAACCAACAACCCGGGGTGCAACGTGAAAATTTAGAATCTGCAATGGAATTTTTAAGCAATAAATGTCTTATATATGAGCAGAACTATATAGCAGAGCTAAATATGTGCAGAGTTACATAGCAGAGCTACAGAGCGAAGCTACGCACTAGTCAACCGTGCATTCTGTGGTAGGATATCATGATAGATTGGGATCAGGCTGGCTATTTGCCAGCCCGATACCCTCTTATATAATTGTCGCTGCCGAGAGAATGGAAGCAAAGCAGGAAAGTAAGCAGGAAGACAGGCATCCAAGCAAGCAGGATATTAAGCAATCAAGAAAGCAATATAGCGAGCAGTCAGGCAAGGGGACAAAAGAGCAACCAAGTAGGTAGTCCAGTAAGCAGTCAAGCAAGCAAGCAGTAGGCAGGCAGGCAAGCAGTACTATGTCACCAACAGCATTATATAACCCTCGCAGCTCGGCCTTTGGCCAGGCTTCCTTGTTGATTACCTGTTCAACCAGACTGTTGCTGTTAGCTGCCCGCTGACCAACATAACCTTCACAGCTTGATGGGAATCCGTACTGAGAGAAATTTCGCACATCCTTATTTTTAACGAAGCCCCTGGTAGGTGAAACGCCTTTCAATAAAGGCCTTGCTCATGGCTAACTCTTCAACCTGTCAGTACTATACACTTTTGATCAAAATATACAATTACAGCTTGGTTGTTCTGGCACTTGGCGGAGGTAGTGATACAGCTGCCTTTTGAAAGACTCCTACGTCTGTTCAGGCAATATTTCTGATATTTGCTGGTGGCAGGTTGTAGATTCTTTGGCCACGGATGTTGGGAGTGTTCTCTTATTGTCCCCACAGCGCCGTTGCTTTTCGCTGGATTTATTTTATACTTCCTCCCGTATCTCTCACTCCAGTACTTTATGGCAGTGTGTAGATTTGGGACCAGGCTTTCCAGGATCTTCCATGTATATATTATCACGTATCTCTTATTCGCTCCAGACAGCACCTTCCGAGTAATTTGAGGTGTTCCAGTAGTTTAAATTGCTTTATTTACTCTCCGAAGGCACTAAACGATCTCTGTATAAGTTCCGGCTTTAATTTCTATCCTACCTTGAACAGAGTTCTGAGCACTTACCTGGAGTCTACCTGGAGGTTGTTCGGGGGTCAACGACCCCGCGGCTTAGTCCCTGACTAGGCCTCCCGGCGGATGTTAGGGCACAAGTGATTGGAAAAGTACTATCGTTGGCATTATTTTTTTTGACTTGAAATTCTCATTATCCATCCTCATATTTTTCTTACATCTGCTGCGTATATTCTTTACTGTGTTCTCTAAATGACAGGCCATCTGACATTATTACGACCTGCGAGATAGCCTGCCTGCATTCTGTGCTAGTTTTGGGTTCTTCATTCTTGTTATATCTAAGCAACTGAAATTTGTCATCGCTTTGATGAGTTTCTAGAGTTTTTCGACTCCCTGAGCCCAGCTCTGTGTCAGGCTTGTTTGGTGCTTGCCTAGTCAACTAGGCTGTTGCTGTATGTCGCCCGCTGGCCTAACATTGAACATTATCTTATTTTCATTTGCCTATTCGGGGACGTTAGTAATATCGGATCGTAATTCTTCTGAATCTTCAACTAAGCGACTTTCATACTTGTTTTCGTATAATCCGCAAAGGATAATACGAAGCAGTGGCTAGTATTTTTATACACGTCTATTGTTCAGTAACGGTACGAAGACCGTTACTGAACGTTTTACTTTGCCAGTATATTGTGCACCTTTTGGTTGCTCTGAACTGGTAATTTTATTGACCGATTTAGTACTGGTGGTGAGACCAGTTCAGCTCCCACTCTCGCTGGAGTGGCGGTTGTAAATACTCTTGGTCACTCCTGTACTGTCTCGTCCTGCTTGTTTTATGTTGGCTAGTTAAGTACTCTTGCTTCATTAAGTGTAAGTGACAGCTGTAGTATCGGAGGTGTAGCAATTGTTTTTCCTGTTGTATTCCTTCTATCCCTGCTCTCTCTCTCTCTCTCTCTCTCTCTCTCTCTCTGTTTACATACCTCTGTTCCAAGCCTGTGACTCTTTTGTCTTATTTTATCTTTACGAGTAAATAATGTGCACGTTGAAGCCTTTCAGTGACTCTTAAAAAATGGCCAATTTAGGTCAGCACATTCTTCCCACAAGTGAGTTTTTACACATTTCAAGATGACAGAACTTTACTCTTTCTTCAAAAAGACATTATCCCTTTATCAGAAAGTTGAAACATTTCTTTGGGTGTACGTGGATTATCATCATAATCTTGGGGGAAAACGCTAAACCCATAAGGATCTTACAGAGCCTGGGAAATGAGAGGTAATCAGAAGATGGGTAGCTCTAACTTCTTGGATCAAGAGCTCTTCAACCTGAAGACACCTCAAATGTGTTAGGAGATAGGTAGACAGGTACACGGGTAGAAGACAGGTACACGAGTAGATATAAGGTGATCTGGAGGTTCCGGAGATTCATCTACCTTTACAGGGGACAGGACTTCATCGATGACTCATCAACCAGGCTGTTGCTGCTAACAGCATGCACGCCTACATAGCCATCACAGCCTGGCTGATCCGGCACATGGTCGCGAGGAGGAAGGACTGGTAAATGGTTGCATGAGGGAGGGTTTGGGAGAAAGGAGACTTGATCAGGTCTGGGAGAGAGAAGACTTGATCAAGTTTAGGGGGAGAGGAGACTTGATCAAGTTTGGGGGGAGAGGAGACTTGATCAAGTTTGGAATGAGGAGACTTGATCAGGTTTGGAGAGGGAAGGGAAGAAACATACCCCATCTTTATGAAAAAAATAGCAGTCTACCTACATATCTACGATTTTTAGGCATAGATGAAACCGCAGATATTAACAGTGCAGTTATAATAACTTTGTATAATGGATATTGTACTTTGTAGAAAGTGCTTATTTTCATTATTATTATTGGTGTTGGCAAAGATGAAGGGAAGAAGAGGGAGGGAAGGCGGGAGAGCGAAAGAGAGAGAGAGAGAGAGAGAGAGAGAGAGAGAGAGAGAGAGAGAGAGAGAGAGAGAGAGAGAGAGAGAGAGAGAGGGAGAGAGGGAGGGGGACCTCATCTATGATTCTAACGGTAAAAATATTTTATCTTACAATCAAATGTAACAAAAATATAATTTAAACTCGAGTATAAGAATCGTCGCTCAACAAAAAAAGAGCAAGTCAGGCAAGAAATAAACACGCAAAAATAACATGAAGATCATAAACACAAACACAAACAAATACTCAGTGGCAGGAGAGACAGTCAGCCAAGCAAGAAGTCCTTCATCTTACCCCCCCCCCCTCCCCCACGGCCCAAAAAGCAAGGCTGTCGGTCAAAAGTCCTATTTACTGTGTCTGGAGTTTCCACTTGACTCGAGGTAGCCCTCCTTCACTGACCTCGTCCTCTTCCTCCCCTTCCCTGCCCACCACCACCTACTTCACCCTCCACTACCCTCCACTTTAGCCTACTCCATTTCAGTAAGACCCAGATCATTTTTATTCTGTTGCAGAGAGGGCGAAGGGGCCCCGGCGTAATTTCACGTGTGGCTGGGGTTCTAATGTAGTGTATAATGGCAACAAATGGACAGCTCTGAGCCTCACTACCGCCGCCACCGCCACCGATGTGTCCTCCGCCTCTTCCTCTTACCGTCTCTCGCCCCACCCTACTCATCCTCCTATTCTCTTCCAGTCCTATTCCTTCTCCCCTCCTCGTCTCCTTTACCTCCTCGTTTCCTCCTTCCTTTACCATCGCCTACGAGCGTCTTCCGTCTTGCCATTAATTCTGAGGAAATTAATTCTGGGAAAATCACTTGCAATCTGCCTTACGGTGATTAGAATTCTGGCCTGCGATTGGTCTGGGCCGGAGACGCCAGGACGTTTTGTTGGGCGGTTATTGGTAGGGCGCTCCAGGGTTTGTTTACAAGACACTGTTTTCTGTTGCGTTAGATGCTTTCCATGGGTGACTAGGCAAGGTGTGCTGGCTCTCTCATTTTATTCAACAAAATTCCGCACAGCCTATGTATTTTTTTTTTTATTTTCTGTCTTGAACTCTGGGTTATCTCTCCACTTTTATCATAAAGGCAACCACCGTTCTGTAGATCAATAGCCTCGCTGAATGAGAATACAGCCAGCTCAAGATTCCTTTCCTTATTTCACCTCCTCCTCCTTTCTCCTCCACGAAGCTCGGCCTGATATTGGAACATGCAGAGGAATCGGAGGTGCGTTGGTGCCTCATTTAGCAGCAAACTATCTGGATTCAGCGCAGGAGTGCCATATTTGCATTTTAAAGACTCCTGGTTCCTGCTAACCCTGGCCCTGAATGCCAACATGATATGCACCAATGCTACGATAAGTTACTGTTCCCTATTACAATATACTGGTCTTGGGAGCGGCGAAAACGGACACAACCATCGATATGAACAGCAGGGCAAATTCGCCTCTATGTTCCTTGCTGCCAGGGAAGCAAATCGCCTTGAGGTGCGAGCCAGGGTTGAGTCTGGGAGTCAGAGTTTCATCTTCCAACGGACAATAAAGCAATGAGGGAAGGTTTTGAGCCTTCCTTCCGAATGACCAAGCAGGCTGTACATACCGTACTAATGCTGCACTACCAATACTCCCAGTACACATTCACACTCTTGCTTTCTTGATCTTTATCTGAACACACAACTCTTACACACACCCTATATGTAGCTACAGGGGTCGAGTCTCAGCTCCTGTCTGTCTCTGCGCCCCTCCCCCCTTACCTTTTCTCTATCTGTCTAGACAGGGCTCTCCCTCCCGTCTTGCCGGTGCCACCACAGTCGATTGTAAGGCACACAGCTGGCAATCTCCGCCACTAGCCACCAGGTGATGTCAAACTGTGGCTCGCCTTCCTGACTTGCTGCTGCTCTTGTTGCTATTGCACGGGAGGGGACTACTTTATCCATCCGGGAGAGGTAAATGCTTGGAAACCCTAAAGGCAACCTGAATGATACCTGAAGGATATTTTCGGGAGGTCAACGCCCCCCACAGACCGATCCCAGACCAGGCCTCCTGGTTGATCAAGGTCAGATCAACCAGTCTGTTACTACTCTCCACACGCAGTCCAACAACAGAAGGGTGAATTTGTGGTGGCAGCAGCCTTTAAAGGGAATAAACATGAAAAACGCTTAATATAAATATCTGATAAATGAGCGGATGGGTTTTCAATTTCATAGTTGGACTCAAAGAGTCCTCAATAACCAGTATTCACTCCATTCTCTTCTTATTCTTATTTATGGCCTAAAGAGACTTGCAGTTTTGTGCCATCTTCTGCAGACTATACTAGAATCTATGTGAGAAAGGTGTCCGTCTGTACTTATAGAAATAAAGACTATAGTTATTATTATTATTATTATTATTATTATTGAAGAAACCACAGCCAACCAACAGGATGCAAATAAAAGCTTCCAGGGACCAAACAAAAGTATATTTAATGAGGATTATTTTCATCTTTTTCACTATGGAAAAATTAAAAAATGTTAATTGAAAGTGGAAAACGAACTCAAACCACACTAAAGAGGGGATAGGTGTGGGGGGTAACCATGTTGGAGGATCTGCACTTTCATGAAACCTTCTATCTAAAACTGCAGAGATGACTGAATAACCAAGATCTGAAAATCAAGAGATGCCATGCTAATAATGATACTCTTTATGACACTTATAGTCTTCAGAGTATAATACTGCTGTACACTAACAGCCGGTTTTAGGACTGGATAATGTGCAAATAACTTTCACTGAACGCATCTATTCAAATACTTAAAAATCCATTTATTGTTCTCCCTGGACCGCAGGCGAGTAAGATACATTATCATTCACACATAAAAGACTGGAGATACTCGTACCAAGACTGTACACAAAAATAATTCCTTATGAGAGGGTGAGGTACGGCAATCTTTTTCCTTGTCTAAGACTGGGCCCACGCGGCCGTCTTAGACTAGACTTTCTAAATGGGAAAGGAAATATTACAGGTTTAAAAACTATGAAGGACACATGAAAAATAAGTGTATAATAATGAATGTAAGTGCAAATTTCTAAAACTCGTCTGTCTGAAAAACATTAACAAGCTTCCATTTCGCACTCATGGAAAATAACGTTAGTACCTCCCTGGGTAGTTGGTCTTCTAACCTGTTATCTACGTTACCACTCTATTATCTACGCAGGTACTCTTAAGAATAACGGTTAAATAAGAAGGGTGCCAACTTTTCAACAGCTTCCCTTCATTATCACTTGATAAAGCTTCACACGAAACGAAACGCTGTCACAACAGAAGCTTCATCTGTACATGTCCCCATCTTGTCGACGTCTTGCCTTTGCATTCAACTTCCCTTCAACTACAAGAAAAGTTACTTAACAGAGCTAAAAATTAACTTCAAAAGTTAATTTGATTAGGTAATGCAAATTATTTCTTACCAAATGACACGAGGTACCCACATCGGAATGCGTGCTGCAAGCACAAACACCATGATAATCAGGATTTCAACCAGGAAGCATAGTCTGAGACCGGACCAATAACCACCTGAACCAAAAATTGGGCAGATACCAGCTAGCACTGCCGGTAGAGAAGACCAATGGAAGGGATTGCTGTATAGGCCTGCATAACATGTACATGTACTTGTAGTAAATAAAGATATATTATTTACTTAGGAGCTCTTTGACCTAGTAGAACACACGGTCCTCTTTGCAATAAGAAAATAAACACACCACCCACAATATTTTAGATTAAATTTTGCCACCGAAGTGGCTAGTTTATTGTGCACACCATATCCATCCTGTGGAGGGTAGTGAAGGAGCATATGGATACACAAAAAGCCTAGGAACTAGGCCCCAAAAGGGGTTTAACAGGAGTACATCTACATTTATATCTACAGTTCACTTTTCTATTACCAAGTAAATTTAGGAAATTTCCTTATAAGAACACCCGAGGTAAAAACTATCACACAAATATTACTTTATCACGAACAAAACAGAGGAAAGCAAGAGAAAGCTGGTGATAGCACTAGAGGAGAGCAAATAAAGGAGGTAAACAAAACAGAGAAAAAAAAGAAACCCAAGTAGCAGTGAGGAAAAGCTGGACCTCGAAATACAAGACAGAAGAAACCTGAACAGAACTGGAGAAAGAAGCAATAACAGGAAGGCAGCAGCAAGATAACATAGGAAATCAGCAAGATAAAAAAGCACAGCAGCAGCAGCAAGATAACATTGCACATCTGCAGCAAAATAACACAGCACAGCAGCAAAATAGTATAGCACAACAGCAGCAAGATAACATAGCACAACAGCAGCAAGATAACATAGCACAACAGCAAGATAACATGACACAGCAGCAAGATAACAACACAGCAGCAAGATAACATAGTACAGCAGCAGTAAGATAACATAGCACAGCAAGATAACACAGCACAGCAGCAAGATAACATAGCACAGCAGCAAGATAGCACAGCATCAGCAAGATAACTTGGCACAGCAGCAGTAACACAGCACAGAAGCAGCAACATAGCACAGCAGTAAGATAACACAGAACCCAACATCTGAGCGAGAGTAAGTCAACACTTCTGTAAGAATAATAATATGGCTTCCAAACACCCTCCTTTCACACCCTACATACCTCTCTGCCGTACCATATTCCCTCCCTCATGCTCTTCTTTTGACTCTCGCTCCCTTATTATTTCCACTCATTCCCTCCCTCATTTCCCCATGCTATTTCGCTTACTGATTCCCTCACTTTCCCATGCCATTCCAATGACTCATTCCTTCACTCTCAAATGCTATTCCACTGACTCATTCTCTCACTCTCCCATGTTATTCCGTTCACTTATTCCCTCACTCTCCCATGCTATTCTTTTGAATCACTTTCCTTCGCCTCCTTCCTTCCGACAATCTCACCATTCCATTCTCCTATCCCTTTTTTTTACCCTCCACCCCCCCCAATGCCCTTCTCACCCTCCTCTCCTATAGCACCTCACCCCTCCTTCCCTCTCACATCGCCTACCGCCTCCGTCACCATCCTGGCCGCCGTTTTGATATTCATTTTTATGCATGAGCGGACACAGGTATTTGGCGGGCGATGAGATTTTGGGAACAGTGGCCCCCCGCTCACTGGACTGGAGCCTCGATGATCACTGGAGCACTAGCAAGGGGAGAGCAGCTTCAGACACACGCACCAGATGCACACCACATCTTAAGAGTAACGAAGAGACAGGGAGGGAGGGAGATGAGGTAGTGGTTGTGATGGAGGTGGCGCTAGTGATGGTTTCCTGGTAGCAGTGGCAGTGATGGTTTTTGGCGGTATTGGTGATACACACACACACACACAATATAATATAAATATAATATAAAATATATATATATATATATATATATATATATATATATATATATATATATATATATATATATATATATATATATATATTAGAGAAAGGGAGAAAAAGGAGGGAGGACGAGAGAAGAGGGATTTAGACACTAAAACAAAAACACTTAGGCATTTTTTAAGGAATCTTAGACAGAATCGGGTGGAGTGTATGAGGTTGTGTGAAGGCTGAACGAGCCAACCTATAAGATAAATGACTTTACTCCCAGACAAGCAGGGAATACGAATACGGCCGCCTGTGGGTATAGTTGAAGGGGAAGCCTGCAAGGGGTGGTTGAGAAGGTAGGAGGGAGGAGGAAGAACACGAAGAGCAACAGGAGGAAGAGAAAGAGCTGGAGAAACAAAAGGTGCAGGAAAAGAAGTAGCAGCAAGAGGCGTAAGAACAGGAGAGGAACAGCGACAACTACAACGGCAGGAGAAGGACCAAATTATGAAATAAAAGAATTGCGACTAAAAATTTATTTACAGCTAAAGTACAACATTTTAGGCTTTCATACCTTATAAGTATCGTTTACATTTACCCCAGATAATTCTTAGTAAGACTCTTTACCCATATACGCTACAGATCCTCGAGACCATGTTGCAAAGATTGCAGAGATCCCCACAACCAACTACATGTCAACGACATGTATCTTCATATTAATGTGTATACAATACTTACAATATCAAGTGTTACGTATGTCTCTTCTTCATTCATCTACGTGTCAATGACCTTCGGATAGCCATCTCAATCGAATTAAAGTTTGGGTATATGTAACGATTTCGTAAAATGCAATGTGCTGCTTACCTATTCTATACAAGTAAGATGATGGGAACACCCGTAGTGTGCAGCTACCCTATTCTATACGAGTTTCATGGTGGAAACACTCGCAGTATACGGCTACCCTAATTGTAAACGAGTTACAAGGTGAGGACACCGGCAGTGTGGGGGCTGCCCTACTCAATATGAGAATATGCTAGGAACACCAGCAGAGTGCGGCTACTCTCTTCTATGTAAGATACATGATGTGTACGCCCACAGTATGAAGTTTTCCTATTCAATGATAGTTATTTGGTGGAAAAACACGCAATGCGGGACTATTTTTTGCACGAGTTACAATGTGGGAATAAAAGTTAGCTTTCTTTCCTCGTTATATTAGACATCTAGGTGAGTGGAAATAGGAAGAACGTCTGTCTCGCGCTCACAAGACGGAGGACCAAGCCTCCACCACGTCTTGTGCTGAATGACCCACATGGGTTTAGCGCCTAATATGAATTATTATTAAATTATCCTCGTTATATTCCATCGAATGTAACTGACCATAAGCCTATCGAGCTGTGTATGTATGTGTGTGTATTTACGTGCGTGTACGTATATGTGCTTATGTGTCTGACACATTAAAAAAAAAAGTAGAGTAATTCAAAATATTCACCACTGACGATAATCTGTGCCATTCTCACCTTTTTCCAATATTTTACTATTTAATTTTTTATATCACTCTCAGACTGAATACATAAACTAAGTATATACGGCCAGCTAAGTTTATCCGAATTTATATAGGCTTCGCTTTTGAGAGCTTTAATAGACATGAATCACTTTAAACTGAGAAACAAAGGTATCTACAAAATCTAAAAGGCTAGACAACCTTGTTACAAGCACACGAGATTGGCGCACACACACACACAGGTGTATTAGGTACACACACAGGTGAGCTAGGTGTACACACACAGGTGAGCTAGGTGTACATACACAGGTAAGCTAGGTGTATACACACAGGTGAGCTAGGTGTACACACACAGGTGAACCAAGCGTGCACACACAGGTGAGCTAGGTGTACACACCCGGTTGAGCTAGGTGTACACACAGGTGAGCTAGGTGTACACACACGTGAGCTAGGTGTACACACACGTGAGCTAGGTGTCCACACACATGTGAGTACCAAGTTCACATAAGTGAAACCACGGTACGGGTGGGAATTGAACTCGCGGCAAGTGAGTCGTAGAACACCAGACCGACGCGTTAGCCACTGGGCCAGGTGGCCCAGTGGCAAACGCGTCGGTCTGTAGTTTTGCGACTCACTCACACAAGTACACTTGTTACATAAACACAAGTGAACTTGGTACATGAGCACATGTGAGCTTGGTACAGACTTTTGTACGAGGTAATATTTAATGGCAGATGAATCTTTCCTTTATAAATATGCTCTTATTGTAGATTTATGAACAAATTTGCCAGTCTGTAACACAAAGCCACAACCCCACAACTGTCTCAAGAACTGTCAAGAAAATATACTTCCAAAGGTATTTGTCAATGTTATAGAAGCAGTTAGCTATGTCTTGTACCTAGCATTAATATTATAAGTCAGGCTGATAGTGAGCTAAAGTGTTTTGTTTCCAACTTATCACTCATTCGACTTAATGGCCATACAATTATTTTGAAAGCAAAAAAATAATCAATAAGAGCATCCAGTCCTCCAGTTAATTAACAAAAAATATTTTTACTATTAAATATATTTGAAATCCAAGAGAAATTCATTTTTCCTATTGCAGAATGCCATCAGGTTAAAAGCTTCCTCCAAAATGCCGTTAAATAGACAAGGTCCGTACCCATGTGCTCTCATGATAGGCTACACAGCCAACACTATCACAGCCGTCCCTGTCGCTTTATGCACCTCGCTCCATATTTACCCTTGAGGCTAGACTGTTGACTTTATAATTAATAACACAAACAAGATTCGCTTGGAAAGTCAGCCATCGACGCGCTTAGTCACTATCAATTATATCCATTCCGCGCCATCACCCTCCTTCCCACCCAAAAAAGTTCACATGCGTCAGCTGAAGGCATCAGATTTGGCGCGCAATCACACGCTCTTGGGCAACTATGCATGCCCAAGATATTTATCCACATGGTTACTGGCCCGGCAAATTTTGGTTGACGTTTTGGCAGGAGTTCGGATGTAAAACTTATTTACCAATGTAATGTGTTTGTCAGATAAGGACTAACTAGAAGTACTCCCAGGGTGGGAGGGGGGGGCATGGCTAGGATACCTGGGCCGCAACCCATCCTCAACCTTTTAATTCCGTTCGAGAGAAGCCTACCTTTTTTACTTCATCATTATGGTTTTATTATAAATAAATGCAGGTAAATAAACGGCGAAAAAACCTAACCGAAAAAAAAACATTAAATTTTGGTCGGACGTGAGACCGACAGACATATGCACGAACGGCAAACCGGAGGACACTGCACGCTAAAATTGGAGAACCTGTTTGGGGATAACACCTCTCTGGTTGAGAGATGGTAACAGTAACTGTATTCGTGAGGAAGCGCTAAAAACGTAAGGATCGCAAAGTGACTGAGGTATGGGAAAGAGTAGGGAGGGTAATCAGATTTCAGCTTAAAGAGTAACTCCAGTTCCTTGGATGAAAAGCTCTTTATGAGTCCCAAGAGGACCGAGACGTCGTCCTGTACTCTGTTTAACTATTGTAACTATAATGAATGTAATTCATAAGTTTCAATACGAGATGAGTATTTCAATGTTTCACAGGCCTTAATAAAGCAACCTGCTGCTTTGTAACACAAATCGCTGTCCCAAAATGGCAAGAGAAGGAAAAGAAAGCTATGTCACTTACCTTTACCTGTGCTGATGATGACGATGGTCGGTCTGACGTTGACAAGTCCTGCTAGGTTGAGCTTTATGGAGTAAGGCGTGCCATCGGGGGCAGTCCCGCTCACTACGCCCTGCTCACACTTGCCAGGGATAATGATCGGCCAGTTCTTATTGGCGACCTGACTTTGGTCTAGTTCTTTCACAATAATCGTCTTGTTCCCACTAGCCTCGCCTCTCACTACTGGTCTATCGTTAGCGCTGTCTTCGTTTCTCATTATTCTTTCACACTCAGTTTCTTTGTCTTTCAACACTAGCCCATTGTTTGCACTACACTTACTTCTATTATTCACCCTTGTTTTGTTTGTACTTCCTTTCATCGCTATTTCGTTCCCACTTCCTTCCACTTTTAGCGGTATTATTCCATCAGCGTTATCATCATCTCGGACTAAAACTCTTTCGTTTCTAACTGTGCGCGTCATCCTGACTGGTTTGTTACTTGTGATACATAGTCTCACCTCTCTCTCGTTAATTTGAGCTGGTGTGGTTTGAATTCCTTTGCATAGTTTTATTCCTTGTGTCACTCTTCGCTCTTTGCTTTTCCTTTCCGTATCCCTCCTTCCTCTTTCCTGTTGAGTTCCCTTTAATTCCAATTTCCCCTCTATTTTCCCTGTATTTTTACTTCCTCTACGATATTTTACACGTTGTATACCTGTTCTTTCGTTTGTCAGACTCTGCATCCTTTTGATTTCACTGCTGCGCTTCATGTTTGCCATAAAAAATCCTTCTGGTTCTCTGTGAGGCTGTTTCATTCCTTTAATCTCATGTCTATCGAGGGCTGTTTTTGGGGAATGCTGCGTTCGTCTTTTATGCTTTATTACTTGTCCGATTAGTTTTTCGTAGGCTTCTTCAGACGAATGATCCGTTCCTCTGTTCTGCCTCACTTCCTGCATAACTAGTCTATCATGGTTTGGCTTTTCCATTCTCTTTTCTGTAAAATGTTTTTTTTCTTTCATTTTTGTCTCTTTTCTTCTTTTCGCTCTATCGAATTCTTTTCTTAGTTTAATACCTTCTTTCATAATTTCATTTACTAAACTGCCTTGGTCTTTTTTTCCTTTATACTGCTTTATTCCAGTATTTCCCCATCTCTCGTATGTTCTGAATGTCTTTCCAATTCTTCTGCCGTTGCTTAGGCTTCTTATGACAAATTCTTCCTTATTTGTTGTACTTATCTGTTTCCTGCTGTCGTATGACTGTAGTCCTACAGCCGATCTTCCACTCAATTTCCTCTGTGTTACTTCGTATCCTTTAACGTGTCGTGTTACACCGTCTCTTGCTGCAATTTGGGGGCTTTCGAGTCTGCAGTCTGGCATTCTGCAGGTTTCCAAACTGTCGTAGGTTACTCTCCCATTCCTCTTGCCACTTGCTTTTGAGGGTTTCTTCGTAGAGATGACAATCCGTCTTTTATTCCAGTCATAATTCGCCTGCTCCGCCTTCTTCTTGCATGTGTACACTTTAAATGTTCTATGCCCCCTTTGATTTATGATTTTTAGTTCGCTCTCGTGCGACTTGTGACAGCATTTCATTTCATTTTTCCCTTTAGACACGCTTATCTTTATGGTTCGTGGAAGAGAGACCCCCTTCCTACTGGAGTTCAACAGACTAGTAGCACCATTCAACGATCGACTCATCACTGAGTGTTGACTCTTACTGGCCCTTCCACTTTTTGTCAGCTGAATGTTTTCAGTCACAAGAAAACTTTGTTCGCCCTCAATAACGATGCACTTGCTTCCAGTTTCCTTGCTACGGCGGTGGCTAACATTATCACTATTACTACGAAGGAATTCGCGATCACCAACACTTACGACAATGGTCTTCAGCTCCAAGGTACAATCGCTGCTTTTCCCCCACTCGCCGTCACTGGCGAGAAAGATGTCGTGGCTCGAGGATTCGTTGTTCTCGTTGGACAGATGATGATTTTTTCCAACGGAGACACCATGTCTCCCAGGATCTTCGTTGTGGACACTGCTCTCACTAAAACGCGTGATTTCGTTGTTGAGGGTAGCTGCGGTCTGGTGGCCTTTATTTTCTTCCACTGAAAAAAGAAAAAAAAAAAAGGTTAATACGAATATAATTCACATTATTTTATTATAAAAGTAATACACATGAAGTTGTGGCTACACCACTGCTGGGATACCCCAATATTTTTTTTAGGGTCTTGATTACACACCTCACACACACACGCACACACACACACACATTCTAAAAAGTTGCAATATACCAACGCTATTAGGGCTCGTCGGTAGTGACGGCTCCTGGTTAACGCGGAGTATACCAGTCCAAAAGCTCAAGTATGTGAAGTCTAGTCAAACTAAATAACATAAAAATTATAAAATCAGATTAAAAGAAAGCTAAATTGAATCTGCACTGATAATGCGGAAACTACATGATGAGCAAATTCGACTCATTACTGCAACACGATGCTTCCACACTAAGGAAAAAAGGTGCAGAAACAGCTTTATTGCAGTTCACAATAGAAAAAATTTCTCAGCACCTGTGTCTTGTTTTTAATATTGTCAGCAATATGCCCCTGCATCCGCAAATACACTATTGTTACGAAAGTCGTCTTGTGCAATATGCAAAGGCATGATATGGCTGAAGTGTGTCTGAGTGTCTATTGGCAATGTGTAGCGCAAACTGATATGCAGGAAAACCTGGTTGGTAGTAAACTGTACTATAAATTATAAGGGTGTATACTACACAAGTTGTTTGACAGCCGTGAGTCGAGACATTAATTGCAAGGCGAGTATGTGCAGCCTATCCTCATTTCAATAATTTTCTTACGAGAATCTGAACGTCAATTTCTAAACGCTCCCAGTAAACTTTGAAATACTCTTCCTTATTTTAGTTTAGGTTGGGTTATGTAAACATAAATCATAGTATCAGTGGTAATAGTATTAGTGTGAAGTGCTAAACCCGCAGGAATTATAGTGTTTTTGGAATGAGAGGCAATCTGTTTCGATCTAAGGTGAAAACAAAGCTAATTCCTTGAAGCAAAAGCGCCCCACTTGCATCAAAAGCTTCGTTGAGAGGTCTGGCTAGGTAGTGGCTATGCAGAATTAAGAAACTCGCAAAACTGCACAAGTAACACTGAAGGTGCAACACTGATTAGTCTCCTTGCTCAAGAATTAATGAGAGCTAGAAGATTAATAGTCAATTTAGAAAAAAAGTGCTAAACCCATATGCGTCATTTAGAGCTATAATCAGATGCTGAGAAAATGTATATATCAACACAATGGAAAGAGATATACAAATGCAGAATATTATGATCATTTATTAGCAACATTTCGCCCATACAGCAGGCTTTATGAAGCGACAAATAGATCGAACATCTGTTTCGCTTGATAACACCCACTTTGGGATCGAAACATTGTCAAAGGATCGCATTAAATAAAATTTGCTAAATAAAGTAAATAAAATTTACTAAAGAAAATAAAATTTGCTAAATAACGCGAGTAAATAAAATTTGCTACATAAAGTTGGAATAAATATAAGTTAACAAATGTGTGAACTACTTCAGTGTTTTCGGTTGTGAGACAGAAAAACTGTACTCTCATTTTTCTCATTTTCAAACGCCTTTAATTTCTAAGTTGACTAAGCATTAACAAATTAAGGTATCTACATTTTGTGTATTTTTTCAAGTTACAGCTTTTGGCTTGAAAATTAAGTTAGGAACCCTAAACCTAACCTTGTAGAACCGTTTCCGACAACAACCGAAAATTGCTTCCGGGTGCTGAGAGTTTAAGCCAAATTCTCCTCCAACAGAGAGCATGGCATTCCCATTTCCTTGGGTGGGCCACTCTCTCCAAACTCGAGAAAGCCGATTAAGCTACCCAAGTGTTTTACGCCCAGTTCCACCCTAACACTTAAAAACCACTAACAACAGAATAAGTTGTTGGCGCCGCTGTTTATGGCTTTTTACTTTTAAATTCACGATGTTTGAAATACTCTTGTTTTGATGAGCTAACCATAACTTTGGTCTGGTTTAATCAAGCCCTCCTCCAGCACGGGCCAAGTTTACAGTATTTTACGTATCTTCTTTATGTAAAAAGTATACACTTTTATTTTCTGCATACAGTTGCTTTTATTTTTAGACTAGAATTCTGAGCTACTAAGATTCAAATATAATTCTAATTACTTTTTTTAACAACAGCATATTAAACAAAAGTACATACGCATTACGTTAGGTAATTAAGGAACAAGTTTACCTCGTTTTTCACAATTTTCCTGAAAGAACCAGGTTCCAAGCTCATCGAAAGCACTGTACAAGATTCCCCCAATGGCTGCCACATTTCTCTTTTAAGTGCTTTAGTATGACAATGAAGGGGAAAAGAACGAGTTCTGTGATTTGGAGAGTGCTTTGACCTGCACTCAGCACTCTTGGCAACAGAAAAATACACATACGAACATCCATCCTATCGGAACTCGCCACCACCGCTTTCCAACAATTACAGTAAAGGGATAGAGATGGTCTCCCGTCGACACACCTATACAATTCAAAGTAAATATATACTGCTTGCCTCCAACACTATACTAAACTTTAGAGTACGCGGCTACATCTCAATACCTAATACGAGGCTACAGGTATTCAACAATATATACACAATAACCACAGTTACAGTATTATAATATACACATCTATAAACACCTACTGTACATGACACGCTAGTTAGCCAAATCAGCACAATTGTGGTTCTGGTAAAATAATGACAAAACAGATGGGGTCATCCGTTTGAATTGCTTCGCTTCTCTCACTCGTATTGAGAGTGCACTTTGGCAATCTACATCAATCTCTTCTAAACTCTACTACCATTAGGTACATTATTTTTTTACAATTTTATTCAATTCTTTGATATTTAATTCATATTTTTTTATAATTACCACTGAAATTGTTAATTAACTTCACCAATATAAAACTTTTGGTAAAAAACATTAACCAAACAACTACATATTCATTTATTAGTTACATTATCCCTCAGAACTGATTACAGAATTTTCTACTATAAGAGAGACCAGGGAAATTACGTAATATAGTTCTCTAACTAACAGCATTTTACTGTATATCAATCTCCAAAATACACTTGGAGCCTGTTCCTATCATCGATTTGTCAAACATTATTTTTAATTTGACTCGTTTTAATATCTACCGATATTCCACAAGTATCAAACTGACACAGACCTATCACGTTCTGACGACTAAAACTTGCTTGTCTGTTGGGACCACCACACCCACCACTTCCCAAGGACATATCTATGTACATTTTTTTTTAAGGAGGGATGGACGTGCTTCTCACTTGCCATATAGAAAACACTTGCTCGGGACACTGTCCACCAGGCTGTCAGCTACAAGAATGCTACGCAGGCATCCCTGACTGCGAAGTCAAATGTTTTTATGGACATTCTCTCGCCACCAACAGTTTGTATGAACAGATTTACCTCTCTGCACTCAAAACTAAATGTCCTGCTTCAGAAAAACTACATGGACAAACTAAAATTTATAAGTGAAACGAAATCCAATGTCGACGACTGAAGTTCGATGCTAATAAACTGTTATACTGTACGAGTTTTGGACTACTTCCAAGATAGCAAATCTTGTTTAAATTTATATCGAGTTATGTGCTGTAGACGCGTGCTCAGCTAGGCAGGTTTGAATTATGCTGAAATTTGCGAAGAATTGTGCCCCGTGGCCTGGTGGCTAAAGCTCTTGCTTCACACGGCGAGGGTCTAGGTTCGATTCCCAACGAGGGTAGAAACAATTGGCGTGTTTCTTTACACTGGTTGTCTATGTCCCCCATCAGTAAAATGGGTACCTAGTGTTAGTCGACTGGCGTGGGTCGCATCCTGGGACACAACTGACCTAATTTGCCCGAAATGCTCTATATAACAAGCGGCTTTCTATGTAGTAGCATGTTATTGATGTTTGCTAGGCCTGTATACCTTGTACATGTTCTTGTAGAAATAACTATTATAATTATCTTCACGCAGCACCAAAACCCGTAGGAGTCATAGAACCTGGGAAAAGGGAGATAACCAAGTCTGATCCAAGGAAGAGGAAGGTAGCTTTAATTCCTTGGATCTGGTGTCATTCACCAGCATCAAGACACCCCTTCAGAAGGATGTAAGATTTAATAAGTTCTCAGTTGTGCAATGCAATTTTACTCTAGTGTCTTTATTTTACCCCATTTGTTGTCTATCATTCCAATCATATATATATATATATATATATATATATATATATATATATATATATATATATATATATATATATATATATATATATATATATATATATATATATATATATATATCGTGTCGAATAGGTAAAATTGGTCAAGTAGCAAGATCTCATTTAAAATAAGTCCTTTCTAAAATTTTCTTATACATTTAAAGACATATTTTTTCATTTATGTTGATGTAAAAATTAATAATTTTGTACCAAAATAACGTTAGAAAACTTAGCTAACCTCACAACAAACGCAATTTAATTTAACCTAATCCAATTAAATACATTTTAGATAAGTTTACAATAATTTAATAATAAACACAATGAAATTGATTTTTTTGGTTAGGTTCAGAATAATTTTGGCGAAATAATTGCATACACAAATTATCGCATGCCTTATTCGGCAAGAGGAGCGTTGCTATTTAATCCAAATTATTATTATTAAAATAAAAAAGAAGCGCTAAGCCAATTTAATCCAAAATCGCAAGCTTTACCTCTTCGGCACGACATATATACAAGTATTTTATCTTAAATATATCTTGAGATGCTCATGGTAAATCATACTGAATTTTAACAATTAAATTAAGTATCGGGTATGACCTGTTACATAATTATTTATATATTTATTTGGTTGCAATTATTTTAAAACTCTGGAACAGCAGTGAGTTGACTAGCTTTGTGGAAATAACATTTTGTGCGGTATTAATTCTCTTTTTTTTCTGCTTTACTGGGCTGCAGGATGAACTGAAAATTAATAACTAATGCTTCACCCTTTATAAACCCCGACCTAGATTTCGACCAATAGTTACAAGACTTATTCAATTACTATTTACTATTTAGTAATATTTACTAAATAGTATATACTGTGAACATGAATGTTATATATTTTTTTTTCTCTGGATACTTTTTATCCCTTTTTAGAACTCTCGTAGCTGAAATAGAAACATTGCGTTATATAATGATTTTGAATGCTTTAGAAATGCAGTTGGAAGCCAGAGTAGATCTATACTCCATTAAGATAACACTAACCTAGATATGGGTATTTACATATTTCGTCACTGAGAGGAGAGCTTACAGCTTAATTCTCAGTTCATTTTCCAAGTTTTCTTTCACTATAAAATCGCACTCTTTATAAAAAGAGGTCTGCTGCATATTTGGGGTTAGGTAACGCTGGCCGTGTTATGACTGCAGATTTTGCTATCAAACTGTGATCCGTATCTTTCTCATTCTCCTTATGTCATAAGTACATCGCTAATTCTTTAAGTGTCTTCAGCGCCTGAGAAATAGAAATCCAGCAGGTTTGATATGTGGAAGCGGAGGATAGCTCTAATTTAAGTACAAGACCCTCAATCACTAGGTTTACAAGAGAAGCAACATTTATACCAG
Source organism: Cherax quadricarinatus (assembly GCF_038502225.1). Classification (NCBI taxonomy): domain Eukaryota; kingdom Metazoa; phylum Arthropoda; class Malacostraca; order Decapoda; family Parastacidae; genus Cherax; species Cherax quadricarinatus. Next base: position 1,874,466 of record NC_091373.1, read on the forward strand.
ACATAACAGGTCTAGAAGACGCTCAACATATTATTAAGACAATATGCAATTTAATTAAGGCATTTTATTGTTTTGTCTACCATGGACTTAAATAATGGACGCAATGGTTTCAGTATAATGCCACAAACCACATATTGCCTTATTAGTATACTCGTCGGTATATAATAGCATTGATATACAAACGCGCAGCTTAAAAGGAAACAATGAATTGGAAAATCAAAGGCAGTTCAACAGTAAGTGCAAATCTCCACCAACTTAAGTCAGCAAAATCACACTTCCAACACTCCACTCATGACAAATAACGTAGAGTTAAAAGGGGCCAAAAGCAACATTTATTGCAGCCATAAATATTTTCCGACAAATGAGATAGCGGTAGGTAAGCCTTAATGTAGACTTAAAACCAAATCCAAGTTTAATGTGACAGTCTGAGGGTAATGAACCTGGCGTTACTATCCCATCACTCTCAGCAGCACCTGTCTTGATGTTAGCAATGTTCGCCTATACTGTCAATAACACACACAATTAAGCTACAGTAACTGAATTGCGCAGAAATTCAAATTATTATTATTACTATTATAGCCAAAAGTAAGCGCTAAAACCACAAGGGTCATACTGAATATACTGTGGAAATGCGGTTGGTAGACTAGACAGATTATTATTACCTTCATAGGGAAGTGCTAAACTCAAGAGGCGTAGGGGAAAATTAGGTTTGATCATAGTGTGGTAGGGTTACTTCAATTATTTTATCATGAGACCTTTTTACCAGCATAAAAGCACACCCCCCCCCTCCCACCACCATCACTGAAGGAATTCACCTGATCGAGAACGATTCAGCATCATGGCACATCTCCTCTTAAAGGAATTCACTGGATCAAGAGCCATTTATCAACATCAAGGCACACATTTTGGAGGAATTCACTGGAGCAAGAACCATTCATCAGCGTCAACTCACTGGATCAAGAGCCATTCTTCAGCATCACTGTATCAAGAGCCATTCGCCAGCACCACTGTATCAAGAGCCATTCACCAGCATCACTATCAAGAGCCATTCACCAGCATCACTGTATCAAGAGCCATTCACCAGCACCACTGTATCAAGAGCCATTCACCAGCATCACTATCAAGAGCCATTCACCAGCATCACTGTATCAAGAGCCATTCACCAGCATCACTGTATCAAGAGCCATTCACCAGCATCACTGTATCAAGAGCCATTCACCAGCACCACTGTATCAAGAGCCATTCACCAGCATCACTGTATCAAGCCATTCACCAGCATCACTGTATCAAGCCATTCACCATCATCACTGTATCAAGCCATTCACCAGCATCACTGTATCAAGCCATTCACCAGCATCACTGTATCAAGAGCCATTCACCAGCATCACTGTATCAAGAGCCATTCACCAGTATCACTGTATCAAGAGCCATTCACCAGCATTACTGTATCAAGAGCCATTCATCAGCATCACTATCAAGAGCCATTCACCAGCATCACTGTATCAAGAGCCATTCACCAGCATCACTGTATCAAGCCATTCACCAGCATCACTGTATCAAGAGCCATTCACCAGCATCACTGTATCAAGAGCCATTCACCAGCATCACTGTATCAAGAGCCATTCACCAGCATCACTGTATAAAGCCATTCACCAGCATCACTGTATCAAGAGCCATTCACCAGCATCACTATCAAGAGCCATTCACCAGCATCACTGTATCAAGCCATTCACCAGCATCACTATCAAGAGCCATTCACCAGCATCAATTCACTGTATCAAGTGTCATTCAACAGCACCAATTCATGGGATCAAGAACCATTCACCAGCACCCCTTCAATGGATTCTTTGGATCAAAAGCCCTTCACGAACATCAACGTCCCCCACCCCACCCTTGAAGAGCATCCTAAGTAAAAGAAAAAACACTATTTCCAGCAAAAATAAAAGTCTACACCAATGAATAAAAAAATAACTCCGCTTTCAAATTAAACTCTGTTCTTGGAAACAAATATATTTAAGTAAAGGAAAACAAAGAACACAAACATACCTAGAAATTCCACTATTGAGTTTCCTCCCAGTGTGACTCTCCCCAAAATTATCTCAACAAAGCCTATTGCCACTCTCTGTTTAATCTGCAATATTGCATTCACCACACACGTGTCTACAACATTTGCACTGAGTTAGTGTCACATTCTACAGCGTCAATACCACGAAATCACTATGGTAAACACAAAATAAAAGGTGTTAACGTGGTTACTGCCTGGCTGACCGGCGTCGAGGTCGCCACTGATACAAACAACTGATCGGAACACCTTAACCACCAGTTGCAAATTGCGTTACATTCATTCATTTTCCACGCATTTATATTCACACTTGTGTAATTAGTAATGGTATCACCTAGCATCACTTCGTGCAATATTTAGGAGTTAGCAAAGGATTGATAAAATGTTCGCTGGATTAGACACTATAGTGGCTTTAGAGTTTAAAAGAGAAGTAGGTGTAGGCGGCAACGTTCGATTTACCTGTTCACTCCTAGACACACAGCAGCAGCAGTGGGCTAAATTAGTTTTGATTACTTAGTTAATGCTCGTAAATTTCGTCTTAAATTGAAAGGGCAGTTATCATGGGAAAGTGAGAAAGAGTTAGAGAAACACAGTCTACCTTTCAAAATGCGGTAATGTTAAACTAAGATGGCGGTATGTTCTATCTCATTCCTGAGGTAGATATCATTAAATCATATAATATATAATTTAGTGATTTATTGTCGTTGAATATATAGAATGGATATCTTTTTTTTTTAGTGTCTTAGCTGCAAATAATTTAACATTTCTTTACCTCCCTTACATTTACATTTTACTCCTGTATTTAATACTTATAACGCAATTATTTTTGACCCAGTTACAAAACATAAATCCAAATAATACATTCAGTTCGTCCTCAGATTCATGGGTTTGTTTCTTACTCATTATAAATAATCATTAAAGGTTATCGAAACTCCTTAATACTAGGCTGTCTTGGAGGCGGCGGCGGCATCACGACGGAATGATGATGATTATGACTTTTTACTTTAGAAAATATGTTTTTGGCGATTAAGAATTCACGAACAACCATACTGACAGACGGACATCAAGAAATCATTTCAGAAAGTCGATGTGACTTAAGAGGTTTGATCAAGACACTATGCCTCGAACACTTAATACAATAATTCAGTTGACACAGGAAAATACACACACACATACGCATATATATATATATATATATATATATATATATATATATATATATATATATATATATATATATATATATATATATATATATAAAGGCTTTAAGGAAGAATATTTGGGTTTCTTCCTGAAGCCGTTTGAATATTCCACTTCCCCTACCACCCCATATATATATATATATATATATATATATATATATATATATATATATATATATATATATATATATATATATATATATATTACCAATAGGAATATTTTATTACATAATATGGTACAGAAGATTTAAGAGATACATTGTTGATATAAAGGTGGCATATAAGGTACATGTTGTTACGTGTGTATCACCGATTATAAGGCGAAAATCTCATCCAGCTCCTCAGAGCTGGATATATATATATATATATATATATATATATATATAATAAACTAATAAACTGAGCCATCACATCAACATTGCCAGGACTATGATAATCAGAGGGGAGGCAGGCACCCAGGTACTCCTGGCACCTCAGGTCCACACCGTGGCACTATCTACGAGGGCCAGCAGCTAGGGATTACCTCAGCCCAACTAATCATACCTGGCAGTTCCCAGCACAGCTAAACTCCCAACTTAACTCAGGGTATTCTTACTTGCTACTCAAGGGACAGCTGAAGCTCACTGACGACTGTCTCAGTTGTATTCTTGAGTACCACTCAAGCATTAGTAGGCAGTGAAAATTAAAATATAATCATTTGTAAGCGCTGTTTCAGCAGGAGTCATACGCTAACCAAAAGTCATACAGCGCCTAGGGAAATGGAAGGTAATAGGTTTGATTCGAGGAAAAGAAGAGTAGTTTCAATGTCTTGGATAAAATAAGGGTGAAAATCGTATAGTGATAGTTGGTGCTCTTTATCCAAGGAACTGGACCTACCCTCTAATTCCTTGGATCAAACCTAATTGCCTCTTATTTTTCAGGCCGCTGCACGACTTTACATATTCCAAGCTTGAAGAATATATATATATATATATATATATATATATATATATATATATATATATATATATATATATATATATATATATATATATATATATATGCGTGTGTGTGTGTTAGTTACCATTTTGTCCATGTCGGTTAGACACTAGGCCTGTTGTATAAGTGTGTTTGTGTGTGTGTGTGTGTGTGTGTGTACTCACCTAGTTGTACTCACCTAGTTGAGGTTGCGGGGGTCGAGTCCGAGCTCCTGGCCCCGCCTCTTCACTGATCGCTACTAGGTCACTCTCCCTGAGCCGTGAGCTTTATCATACCTCTGCTTAAAGCTATGTATGGATCCTGCCTCCACTACATCGCTTCCCAAACTATTCCACTTACTGACTACTCTGTGGCTGAAGAAATACTTCCTAACATCCCTGTGATTCATCTGTGTCTTTAGCTTCCAACTGTGTCCCCTTGTTACTGTGTCCAATCTCTGGAACATCCTGTCTTTGTCCACCTTGTCAATTCCTCTCAGTATTTTGTATGTTGTTATCATGTCCCCCCTATCTCTCCTGTCCTCCAGTGTCGTCAGGTTGATTTCCCTTAACCTCTCCTCGTAGGACATACCTCTTAGCTCTGGGACTAGTCTTGTTGCAAACCTTTGCACTTTCTCTAGTTTCTTTACGTGCTTGGCTAGGTGTGGGTTCCAAACTGGTGCCGCATACTCCAATATGGGCCTAACGTATACGGTGTACAGGGTCCTGAACGATTCCTTATTAAGATGTCGGAATGCTGTTCTGAGGTTTGCTAGGCGCCCATATGCTGCAGCAGTTATTTGGTTGATGTGCGCTTCAGGAGATGTGCCTGGTGTTATACTCACCCCAAGATCTTTTTCCTTGAGTGAGGTTTGTAGTCTCTGACCCCCTAGACTGTACTCCGTCTGCGGCCTTCTTTGCCCTTCCCCAATCTTCATGACTTTGCACTTGGTGGGATTGAACTCCAGGAGCCAATTGCTGGACCAGTTCTGCAGCCTGTCCAGATCCCTTTGTAGTTCTGCCTGGTCTTCGATCGAGTGTATTCTTCTCATCAACTTCACGTCATCTGCAAACAGGGACACCTCAGAGTCTATTCCTTCCGTCATGTCGTTCACAAATACCAGAAACAGCACTGGTCCTAGGACTGACCCCTGCGGGACCCCGCTGGTCACAGGTGCCCACTCTGACACCTCGCCACGTACCATGACTCGCTGCTGTCTTCCTGACAAGTATTCCCTGATCCATTGTAGTGCCTTCCCTGTTATCCCTGCTTGGTCCTCCAGTTTTTTTTTTTGTGTGTGTGTGTGTGTGTGTGTGTGTGTGTGTGTGTGTGTGTATGTGTGTGTATGTGTGTATATATATATATGGGTGTGTGTGTGTGTGTGTGTGCATATATATGTGTGTGTGTGTGTGTGTGTGTGTGTGTAAAATTCTTGTATTTTTCAGATGAAGTAAAACTTTAGGTGATGTTAAATATGACTCAACATGATACTATAGAACGAGCCTCTGTACATATCTAGATGCACCTAGATCAAGCCAGCTTCTGTACACACTTAAACAGCATTAACCTCTACTCACTAAGCTTTCGACCGGTGAAAAAAAAACATACCGTCGTGAATCAAGCACCACTCAAACGCTGTAATATCGTTATTATTATTATTATTATTATTATTATTATTATTATTATTATTATTATTATTTGTTTTGTACTGTTATTTTTGTATTATTATTGTTTTGTATTGTTATTGTCTGAAAGCGCTAAACCACTGGGGCCATACAGCTCATGAAAAATGATAAGTAATTAGGTTTAATTCAAGTGGAGTATCCCCAATTCCTTGGAACAAGAGCTCTTCGCCAGTATCAAGGATCCCGCTCCCCCTTACCCTTGAAGGGATTACACCTGTATCACACTGCAAATTAAGTCTGGGTAATTTAATAATCGCGAAGGAGAGTGAAGTTTGAGTCAACTTAGCAGCAGCAAGGAGGAGATAATTCCACTTAAGTGGCTTCAAATGAGGATGGAAGTTATTTTTGGTTGGTTAAACGCGGAGGAGGTTAAATTAGGGGGTCCTGAGCGTGCATAATTACGAGGTCATTAAAGTGGGCCACCACTGCTAGGTTTGTAGTGACGACCACCACTGCTAGGTTTGTAGTGACGACCACCACTGCTAGGTTTGTAGTGACGACCACCACAGCTAGGTTTGTAGTGACGACCACCACTGCTAGGTTTGTAGTGACGACCACCACTGCTAGGTTTGTAGTGACGACCACCACTGCTAGGTTTGTAGTGACGGCCACCACTGCTAGGTTTGTAGTGACGACCACCACAGCTAGGTTTGTAGTGACGACCACCACTGCTAGGTTTGTAGTGACGACCACCACAGCTAGGTTTGTAGTGACGACCACCACTGCTAGGTTTGTAGTGACGACCACCACTGCTAGGTTTGTAGTGACGACCACCACAGCTAGGTTTGTAGTGACGACCACCACTGCTAGGTTTGTAGTGACGACCACCACAGCTAGGTTTGTAGTGACGACCACCACTGCTAGGTTTGTAGTGACGACCACCACTGCTAGGTTTGTAGTGACGACCACCACTGCTAGGTTTGTAGTGACGACCACCACTGCTAGGTTTGTAGTGACGACCACCACTGCTAGGCTTGTAGTGACGACCACCACAGCTAGGTTTGTAGTGACGACCACCACAGCTAGGTTTGTAGTGACGACCACCACTGCTAGGTTTGTAGTGACGACCACCACTGCTAGGTTTGTAGTGACGACCACCACTGCTAGGTTTGTAGTGACGACCACCACTGCTAGGTTTGTAGTGACGACCACCACAGCTAGGTTTGTAGTGACGACCACCACAGCTAGGTTTGTAGTGACGACCACCACTGCTAGGTTTGTAGTGACGACCACCACAGCTAGGTTTGTAGTGACGACCACCACAGCTAGGTTTGTAGTGACGACCACCACTGCTAGGTTTGTAGTGACGACCACCACTGCTAGGTTTGTAGTGACGACCACCACAGCTAGGTTTGTAGTGACGACCACCACTGCTAGGTTTGTAGTGACGACCACCACAGCTAGGTTTGTAGTGACGACCACCACTGCTAAGTTTGTAGTGACGACCACCACAGCTAGGTTTGTAGTGACGACCACCACAACTAGGTTTGTAGTGACGACCACCACTGCTAGGTTTGTAGTGACGACCACCACTGCTAGGTTTGTAGTGACGACCACCACTGCTAGGTTTGTAGTGACGACCACCACAGCTAGGTTTGTAGTGACGACCACTACTGCTAGGTTTGTAGTGACGACCACCACAGCTAGGTTTGTAGTGACGACCACCACTGCTAGGTTTGTAGTGACGACCACCACTGCTAGGTTTGTAGTGACGACCACCACTGCTAGGTTTGTAGTGACGACCACCACTGCTAGGTTTGTAGTGACGACCACCACAGCTAGGTTTGTAGTGACGACCACCACAGCTAGGTTTGTAGTGACGACCACCACTGCTAGGTTTGTAGTGACGACCACCACTGCTAGGCTTGTAGTGACGACCACCACAGCTAGATTTGTAGTGACGACCACCACTGCTAGGCTTGTAGTGACGACCACCACAGCTAGGTTTGTAGTGACGACCACCACTGCTAGATTTGTAGTGACGACCACCACTGCTAGGCTTATAGTGAAGACCACCACTGCTAGGTTTGTAGTGACGACCATCACTGTTAGGCTTGTAGTGAAGACCACCACTGCTAGGCTTGTAATGACGACCATCACTGTTTGGCTTGTAGTGACGACCATCACTGCTAGGCTTGTAGTGAAGACCACCACTGGTAGGCTTGTAATGACGACCATCACTGTTAGGCTTGTAGTGAAGACCATCACTATTGGGTTTATAGTGAAGACCATCACTGTTAGGCTTGTAGTGACTACCACCACTGCTAGGCCTGGTGTAGTCAAGACTAAGTGTAGTGTGATTAGTTAATGGTCCATGTCGGACCGAAACGTCGTCACAGGTCCCATTCTCCTATGTGTGGGTTATCTGTGTAAGATCTACTGCTAGGCTTGGTGTAATTAAGACCATATCTAGACATGGTGTAACTAGGACCACCAATGCTAGACCTGGTGTAAGACCACTATTGATAATCTTCATGTAGTTAGCCATTACTGCTAGGCTTGGTGTAGTTAAGGAGACACTACTTAATACTAGCATCTATAATGTTGGTGACACTAAAATGATGATTATCTCTCACAGATTGGAACTAGTTAGCCTATGTTGAGGTGGTCTCAGACCGGGCCGCGGGGGCGTTGATCTCCGAAACCCTCTCCCGGTATAAGCCAGTTGATTTAGCTGATATTATTGTTCTTGTTGCTGCTGATGATTAATAATAATAATACACGTGTGGTGCCTAAAGATTATTATTATTATTATTATTATTATTATTATATACTACTGGTATTATTGACCCGTTTCACTCCCCTTTCTGTCTTTTTGTACCACTACCAATTCTCCTGCTACCTGCTACTACTTCCATTCTACTGCTGCTTCCACTACCAACATTACCTCTATCGCTACTTCTCCACTTCCTTTCTTTGTCCTGTCCCTGTCCTCTTCTCGTATATATACTGGTTCTCGTACCTTCATGTGTCTGTGTCTAGTTAATGGTCTCAGCCGGCTTGAAACGTCGTCCTAAGTTTCTTCTTCTTATGTGCGGATTATTTGTGTATTGTTTCAGTCACGGTATTGTGCAACATAAATGGAAACACAGACACAGAGGCTTCACTACGTTATCCTGTGTTGCTAACAGATTAATAATTACAAGAAAATCTCCACCCTCCTTCCTTTCCTTCTTTACTGAGTATAGATTATACCCGCCCACCCCAACCTTTAACAGTGCCTTTGATGTTGAAAAACAATTAATCCTGGGAATTGAAACCATCTTCTAGTTCCCGGGAACAAACCTTATTACCGCCCATTCCCTAAACACTGCATAGCCTTGACGGGTTTAGCGGCTTTTCATAATAATACCATTACCCCTACAAGCACCCACTGGGAAAGTGGCAGGGGGAGAGAAATCGAAATTTTCAGTTTACTGGTTATTTCTATATGGAAAGATAAATCCGTGTGGGTCATTCAGCACAAAGAGTGGTTGGAGGCTCGATCCTCCGTCCGGTAAACACTTAACTGGACTCACCTAACTGTCAGCTTAAAGTTTCAACCAATACCTCATAAACTTGTTACTTGGCTAGTAATCCGTTCCTCTCCGAAATCTCTTTCTTCTACTGTTACCTACGCATCTCTGTTTCATTTCCTTTATTTCTCATTTTCTCATCTACGTCATCTCTTTATCTCTCCATCACCTCTCTGTCGCTACACTTACCTCTTTGTCTCGCTGCAGCATGACATTCTTCAGAATATTACAAACATGCACAAAGGTGCAAACAGTCAACAACGAAAGTCGGGGAAAAACAATGGAATGGTTGGCTTGGACTTAGCCGATGGCGAGAGAGAGACCATTTGTTCTGGAGTGGGTTGGCAGGCCTGTATTATGAATGGCCCACGGAACAGTTAAGGCCACAGGCTGACCAATTTATGCCGTGATTAATGTTTGGGGCATTGGTGTATATCCAGCGTTGTTATGCACTGCAGCAGGAGGTCATTGTACCCACACGCTCTCTTGCTGTTTTGTCTGTTGTATTTACGGACGGCATTTATGGGTGTTGTGGTGTATGTCAAGTGTGTTGTACTCCCGTGTTGTACTCCCCAAGTTATGTATGCGGGATCTAAGCTTCTGGCCCTGTCTCTTCTCTAAATTGACCGGCATTTACTAGTTCCTGGCCTCTTGATTCTCGTGGCAGCTTCTGAAAATGATTATGAAATTTGCCTCCAACACCACCTCATTTAGTTCATCCATTTACTTACCACATTGAGACTGAAGGAATATTTCTTAACAACAGTCTGACTCCCTGTGTTTTTAGTCTCCCTGGGCCCTGTCTGTTGTCTGCTCTGTCCAATTCTCAGATCACTTTATATGTTGTTATTACATATCTTTTCGTCATTATCTTACCTGGCGTCTACCTGGAGGGTATTCCGGGGATCAACGCTCCCAAGGCCCGGTCCGCGACCAGGCCTCCCGGTGGATCAAGGCCTGATCAACAAGACTGTTACTCCTAGCTTGCACGTAGTCCCACGTACGAACCACAGTTCGGCTGATCCGGCACCGACTTTAAGTATCTGTGTGTTTGGATGTTTGGATAACTAAAGTGTAATAAACACTTGTCGGTGCTCAATAATAATCCACATGGAGACAAACTCGGAGGATTAATTGATCTATATATTTCGATCCCCTTCTAGGATCGTAATATATAGATCAATTATTGAGCATAAAGATGTTAATTGAGCTAGCATACATCAAGGTTGCACTGTATGGTTTTACGATATTATATGGTTACAAGTGACTCAAGAAATCGTAATGACACGACTGCAAATAAACCATACCCCCGGCCGGGATTGAACCCGCGGTCATAGAGTCTCAAAACTCCAGCCCGTCGCGTTAGCTAACGCGACGGGCTGGAGTTTTGAGACTCTATGACCGCGGGTTCAATCCCGGCCGGGGGTATGGTTTGGTTACAAGTGGGTTTCAGTGTTAGGAACACTGCATTACATATTCTTAAGAAAACCAGTTATTTAGCACAAGTTTATTGTGATGAAGATGGTTTTGAATTATTATTATTATTATAATCAAGGGGGAAGCGCTAAACCCGGAGGATTATACAGCGCCTGGGGGGGGGATGTGGAAGGTATTCAGGCTTAATTCGGGGAACTGGAGCACAGATCCAATTCCCTAAATCAAGAGCCCCTCACCAACATCAAGGAACCTTCCTTGAGGGGAGATGGTTTTGAAAACCGACAGGTTGAAGAATGAGACACTTGTGCGACATTTGCGAATCTTTAAAGATTCACAAATGTTCCATATGTGTTTCATTCTTCAAGTTTATTGTAAATGTGCACTTATATAACTTTAGTGTAGCATAAGTGTTGTGGAGTGTAAGTGTTGTTTACAGTCAGTTGGGAGGATGTTATTTAGCCTCTGCTTATCTGATTACCACAGTGACATTAAGGACGACCAAGTTGGCGGACGGAGTGTAGAAGCAGTGTTCACGGACTTGGAAAACACATACACACACACACCACACACACACACACACACACACACACACACACACACACACACACACACACACACACACACTGGTAATATACACAGAAATGTCTATCGGCAAGTGGTGTTGGTAACCTGGTAATTAACACATTACACATTAGGAAAGGTAGTGGAAGCTAACGCTACATATGGCTTGAAGCACAGGTACGACAAAGCCATATGGTATAGAGAGTAATCACACAATTCAATCGATGGCCAAGAGACACGACTCAAGAGCTGGAGCTCATCTAGGCGAGTGCACGAAGTTTTCGATTATATATGTAAATAAATAAATAAATATATATATATATATATATATATATATATATATATATATATATATATATATATATATATATATATATATATATGGGAAGTACAATGCCTGCACTCTAAAGGAGAGGTTTGGGATCTTGGCAGTTTGGAGGGATATATTGTGTATTTTTATACGTATATACTTCTAAACTGTTGTATTCTGGGCATCTCTGCAAAAACAGTGATTATGTGTGAGTGAGGTGAAAGTGTTGAATGATGATGAAAGTATTTTCTTTTTGGCGATTTTCTTTCTCTTTGGGTCACCCTGCCTCAGTGGGAGACGGCCGACTTGTTGAAAAAAAAAACATATATATACATACACGTATGTCTATGTGAGTGCGAGCACCCGCGCCTATGTAACTACGTAAATCATCTTCCACTTTCAATCACCAATCACATGCACGTTCAGCAACCTTTAATTTTCCTGTTTCATCTCCCACGGCTTGGTGGTGGACCGGGTCGCGGGGGCGTTGATCCCCGGAATAACCTCCAGGTAGACTCCAGGTAGGTAGACTATACATAAAGACACCGAATTCCTAAACACCTTCACCCACGCCCACTTATCCTCACCTCCACCCACCACCTCAACACCCACGCCCACTTATCCTCGCCTCCACCCACCACCTCAACACCCACGCCCGCTTATTCTCACCTCCACCCACCACCTCAACACCCACGCCCACTTATCCTCGCCTCCACCCACCACCTCAACACCCACGCCCACTTACCCCTCACTCCCGCCCACCACCTCAACACCCACACCCACTTTCCTTCACTTCCACCCACCAGCTCAACACCCACGCCCACTTATCCTCACCTCCACCCACCACCTCAACACCCACGCCCACTTATCCTCACCTCCACCCACCACCTCAACACCCACGCCCACTTATTCTCACCCCCACCCACCACCTCAACACCCACGCCCACTTACCCCTCACTCCCGCCCACCACCTCAACACCCACACCCACTTTCCTTCATTTCCACCCACCAGCTCAACACCCACGCCCACTTATCCTCACCTCCACCTACCAACTCAACACCCACTTATTCTCACCTCCACCCACCACCTCTACACCCACACCCAGTTACCCCTCACTCCCGCCTACCACCTCAACACCCACACCCACTTTCCTTCACTTCCACCCACAACCTCAACACCCACACCCACTTTCCTTCACTTCCACCCTCCACCTCAACACCCATGCCCACTGACCAAAACGCACCAAGCAGCACACCACAATTTCCCCTTCCCCCTGGCAACACCTCTGCACCTTCCGTAATAACCCCTCCCTCCCTCCCCTTCTCTCTCCGTCGTTCATTTCCCATCCCCCACCTCCCCCTCCCCTTCACGTCCACACCAGACAATGCAACAGAGAAATCCATTTGTAGTGGGCGGCCATCGGTGACCGTAAGCCCCAGCAAGGACCCGCTGGGTCTCGGGTAGCTGGTCGGCCATCGCAGAACGTAAGCCCCAACAGGGACCCGCCGGGCCTTGGGTATCGGGTCCCAGCGGGGCCCAACTCGACCTAGTATCAGGTTGCTGCTCCATTGTTTACCTTCAGATAATGGCTGACCAACCCTCCCGGCGACCTATTACTGGTGCAACCTGACCACCACCTGGGAACACGCTGATTACTGCTTCTCACATGCTCTCAGGATGACCACTGACCTCCTTGCCAGGGGCGGGGAAATGGCAGCAACAACCAGATAGCAGTGGGATAAATGAGGCGCAGAATAATGTGAAAGATAAGAAAGGATACAAAGGATAGGGAATAACGAAGAGAAAGGAAAGATTTAAATTGTGTACTTATACGCCTGTATTTAAAGTGTGTGGTTACTTATATGTCATGACCTCGTGGGTATAGCTACAGGAGCAGAGCTTTGCAGATGGTGTTAGCTTTGACTATATAATCTATATAATAAAAAAAACACCAGTTGTAGCACTTACTCTCTGCTTTTGTGTCCCATTAATTTTTGTTTAGTCACCGTGAGGGACGTTCTTTTGTCTTTTGGCCATCTTTTTTTCATAAATTTACAACGGTGGCCTCTTCTCTTAGTCATAGTAAGAAATCTTTATCTGTTCTTTCATATCTTTTCACGATCTTATATCTAGTTATCATTTCATGTCTTCGCTATCCTTCTTATCATTCACTGAGTACCTTTCTATTCTGTCAATATTATACAATACCGATAAGTTGAATGATGATTGAGATTTATCAAAACTACGGTGCTCAACACATGATGCTAGGCTGAGCGACTGATTACCGCTACTGTCTTCTGTATAAAGTTCTGCCAGGCTGAGGAACTGATGACATCCTCCTCCACAGTCTTCCGTTTATGTCTTTGCATTGTATTGATAAAGCCACTGGCTGGCGAAACGTCTAATTCATCACATATTTGTTCTTTTTCTAGCTTGTCCACCCTGCAACGGGAATGCCTTCATGCTGATAAAGAGCTCTTGATTCAAGATACTGGGGCTACCCTTCCCTGCCTTGGATTAAACCTGATTACCTTTTATTCCCGAAACGCTATTTGGACGATAACGCAAGAATGTATGGATATACTAGAGACCCAGGAACTAGGCCCCCAAAATCGTTAGCATCCAGATTTATATCTACAATTTATATTTCATCTCTTACAAGCAAATTTGGGATATTTTCTTAAATTATCTTTATCTTATTTTCATTAAAACGATACCTTGACATATCACATAGGTACCGTCAATCTCTGTATTCTGTTATAGTGTCAGTATATACTATTGTACTATGTCTATATTCATTAGTAAGTGAGGAATCAAACACATTGCGCTCAAGTGATTATAAGACTGACCACATACTCTGTATTTGCTTAGATCATCGTGTGTGTGTACCAAACTGCCAGACAAACATACTTATAACCAAGCCTAAGCCTGACTAATACAACATCAGTCAATCTGTTTACATTATATATATATATATATATATATATATATATATATATATATATATATATATATATATATATATATATATATATATATATATATATATATATATCAGTTGCTTCGCATACATGTAAACCAAAGCTATATTCAAAGTACTTTCTCTGACTAATTTATCAACAACTGTGTGGTATTAGATAAAGCGTATGAGTGTATGAGTTTTCCTAGTTGCTGGTGGATGAAGTCAATAGCGCAGCTACTAGGCTGATACACTCGGACATTGCAGCCTCTCCACACACGCTCAGCTGAAGCCAATCTGCAGTACGCGGCTACCAACAAAGTTCCTCCATTACACAACTCTTAGCAATCGGTTCTCTCTGATCAGTTCCAAACTACTTTTTCCATAAAGGGAGTCAAGGAGGTTAACTTTATCCCTGGCTATGTCTCTATATACTAGGAGGGGGTAAACTATTAAATGATGTACTAGGAGGGCATAATCCAGGAGGGGATATTCTAGGAGGGGATATAATAGGAGGGGATATACTAGGAGGGGATATACTAGGAGGGGATAAACTAGGAGGGGATGTACTAAAAGGATATAAGAGGATATACTAGGAGGGGATAAACTAGGAGGGGATGTACTAAAAGGATATAAGAGGATATACTAGGAGGGGATATACTTGGAAGGGTTATTCTAGGGGATATACTAGTAGAGAATAAACTAGGAAAGAATATACTCGGAGAGGATAAACTAGGAAAGAATATACTAGGAGGGGGTAAACTAGGAAAGAATATACTAAGAGGGGACAAACTAGGAAAAAATATACAAGGGGATATACTTGGAGGGGGATATAATAATAGGGATATACTAGAAGGTTCATACAGTATGAAGAAATATATTAAAAAAGGAATATACCAGGAATGATGTATAGTAGGAGAGTTAATATTGTTAGTTAAGTTAGTTAGTTAATATTGTTAGATGTACTAGAAGAAAGCTGGTGGATTAACCCATATATCTCTAAATATAATATTAGACAAGTGGAATGGTAATAATATATACAGTTGCACTAAACAGGGGAAGTAAATTTTATTCACGCCTTTATACATAAACGGGGAATAATAATAATAATAATAATAATAATAATAATAATAATAATAATAATAATAATAATAATAATAATAATAATCTTAATTTCCGGGAGGAGGTAGAACACACACCTGCATCTGAGACGAGGTATTACACACCTGCCTCTCCGAGGAAGTAGTACACAAACCTGCCTCTGGGAGAAGGTAGTACACACACTTGCCTCTAGGAGGAGGTAGTACACACATCTGTCTCTGGGAGGAGGTACTATACACACCTGCCTCTGAGACGAAGTAGTGCATACACCTGCCTCTGGGAGAAGGTAGTACACACACTTGCCTCTGAGAGGAGGTAGTACACACACCTGCCATTGGCAAGAGGTAGAACAAACGCCTGCCTCTGGGAGGAGGTAGAAAACACACCTGCCTCTGTTAAGAGGTAGAACAAACACCTGCCTCTGAGAAGAGGTGGTACACACACCTGCCTCTGAGAACATGTAATACACACACCTGTCTCTGAGAAGAGGTAATACACACACCTGCCTCTGAGAAGAGGTAGTACACACACCTGTCTCTGAGAAGAGGTAGTACACACACCTGCGTCTGAGAGGAAGCAGTACACACACCTGCCTCTAAGAGGAGGTAGTACACACACCTGCCTCTGGGAGGAGGTAGTACACACACCTGCCTCTGGGAGGAGGTAGTACACACACCTGCCTCTGAGAAGAGGTAGAACAAACACCTGCCTCTGGGAGGAGGTAGAACACACACCTGCCTCTGGGAGGAGGTAGTACACACACCTGCCTCTGGGAGAAGGTAGTACACACACCTGCCTCTGGGAGGAGGTAGTACACACACCTGCCTCTGAGAAGAGGTAGAACACACACCTGTCTCTGGGAGGAGGTAGAACACACACCTGCCTCTGGGAGGAGGTAGAACACACACCTGCCTCTGGGAGGAGGTAGTACTCACACCTGCCTCTGGGAGGAGGTAGAACACACACCTGCCTCTGGGAGGAGGTAGTACACACACCTGCCTCTGGGAGGAGGTAGAACACACACCTGCCTCTGGGAGGAGGTAGAACACACACCTGCCTCTGGGAGGAGGAAGAACACGCACCTGCCTCTGGGAGGAGGTAGTACACACACCTGCCTCTGGGAGGAGGTGTACACACACCTGCCTCTGAGAAGAGGTAGAACACACACCTGCCTCTGGGAGAAGGTAGAACACACACCTGCCTCTGGGAGGAGGTAGAACACACACCTGCCTCTGGGAGGAGGTAGAACACACACCTGCCTCTGGGAGGAGGTAGAACACACACCTGCCTCTGGGAGGAGGTAGTACACACACCTGCCTCTGGGAGGAGGTGTACACACACCTACCTCTGAGAAGAGGTAGAACACACACCTGCCTCTGGGAGGAGGTAGAACACACACCTGCCTCTGGGAGGAGGTAGAACACACACCTGCCTCTGGGAGGAGGTAGTACACACACCTGCCTCTGGGAGGAGGTGTACACACACCTGCCTCTGAGAAGAGGTAGAACACACACCTGCCTCTGGGAGGAGGTAGAACACACACCTGCCTCTGGGAGGAGGTAGAACACACACCTGCCTCTGGGAGGAGGTAGTACACACACCTGCCTCTGGGAGGAGGTGTACACACACCTGCCTCTGGGAGGAGGTAGAACACACACCTGCCTCTGGGAGGAGTTAGAACACACACCTGCCTCTGGGAGGAGGTAGTACACACACCTGCCTCTGGGAGGAGGTGTACACACACCTGCCTCTGAGAAGAGGTAGAACACACACCTGCCTCTGGGAGGAGGTAGAACACACACCTGCCTCTGGGAGGAGGTAGAACACACACCTGCCTCTGGGAGGAGGTAGAACACACACCTGCCTCTGAGAAGAGGTAGAACACACACCTGCCTCTGAGAAGAGGTAGAACACACACCTGCCTCTGAGAAGAGGTAGAACACACACCTGCCTCTGGGATGAGGTAGAACACACACCTGCCTCTGGGAGGAGGTAGAACACACACCTGCCTCTGGGAGGAGGTAGAACACACACCTGCCTCTGGAAGGAGGTAGAACACACACCTGCCTCTGGGAGGAGGTAGAACACACACCTGCCTCTGGGAGGAGGTAGAACACACACC
Organism: Cherax quadricarinatus; assembly: GCF_038502225.1. Taxonomy (NCBI): domain Eukaryota; kingdom Metazoa; phylum Arthropoda; class Malacostraca; order Decapoda; family Parastacidae; genus Cherax; species Cherax quadricarinatus. The sequence goes on from NC_091373.1 coordinate 1,892,378, forward strand.
TGCCTCTGGAAGGAGGTAGAACACACACCTGCCTCTGGGAGGAGGTAGAACACACACCTGCCTCTGGGAGGAGGTAGAACACACACCTGCCTCTGGGAGGAGGTAGAACACACACCTGCCTCTGGGAAGAGGTAGAACACACACCTGCCTCTGGGAGGAGGTAGAACACACACCTGCCTCTGGGAGGAGGTAGAACACACACCTGCCTCTGGAAGGAGGTAGAACACACACACCTGCCTCTGGAAGGAGGTAGAACACACACACCTGCCTCTGGGAGGAGGTAGAACACACACCTGCCTCTGGAAGGAGGTAGAATACACACACCTGCCTCTGGAAGGAGGTAGAACACACATAGCTGCCTCTGGGAGGAGGTAGAACACACACACCTGCCTCTGGAAGGAGGTAGAACACACACACCTGCCTCTGGAAGGAGGTAGAACACACACACCTGCCTCTGGGAGGAGGTAGAACACACACACCTGCCTCTGGGAGGAGGTAGAACACACGCACCTGCCTCTGGGAGGAGGTAGAACACACACACCTGCCTCTGGAAGGAAGTAGAACACACACCTGCCTCTGGGAGGAGGTAGAACACACACACCTGCCTCTGGGAGGAGGTAGAACACACACACCTGCCTCTGGGAGGAGGTAGAACACACACCTGCCTCTGGGAGGAGGTAGTACACACACCTGCCTCTGGGAGGAGGTGTACACACACCTGCCTCTGAGAAGAGGTAGAACACACACCTGCCTCTGGGAGGAGGTAGAACACACACCTGCCTCTGGGAGGAGGTAGAACACACACCTGCCTCTGGGAGGAGGTAGAACACACACCTGCCTCTGAGAAGAGGTAGAACACACACCTGCCTCTGAGAAGAGGTAGAACACACACCTGCCTCTGAGAAGAGGTAGAACACACACCTGCCTCTGGGATGAGGTAGAACACACACCTGCCTCTGGGAGGAGGTAGAACACACACCTGCCTCTGGGAGGAGGTAGAACACACACCTGCCTCTGGAAGGAGGTAGAACACACACCTGCCTCTGGGAGGAGGTAGAACACACACCTGCCTCTGGGAGGAGGTAGAACACACACCTGCCTCTGGAAGGAGGTAGAACACACACCTGCCTCTGGGAGGAGGTAGAACACACACCTGCCTCTGGGAGGAGGTAGAACACACACCTGCCTCTGGGAGGAGGTAGAACACACACCTGCCTCTGGGAAGAGGTAGAACACACACCTGCCTCTGGGAGGAGGTAGAACACACACCTGCCTCTGGGAGGAGGTAGAACACACACCTGCCTCTGGAAGGAGGTAGAACACACACACCTGCCTCTGGAAGGAGGTAGAACACACACACCTGCCTCTGGGAGGAGGTAGAACACACACCTGCCTCTGGAAGGAGGTAGAATACACACACCTGCCTCTGGAAGGAGGTAGAACACACATAGCTGCCTCTGGGAGGAGGTAGAACACACACACTTGCCTCTGGAAGGAGGTAGAACACACACACCTGCCTCTGGAAGGAGGTAGAACACACACACCTGCCTCTGGGAGGAGGTAGAACACACACACCTGCCTCTGGGAGGAGGTAGAACACACGCACCTGCCTCTGGGAGGAGGTAGAACACACACACCTGCCTCTGGAAGGAAGTAGAACACACACCTGCCTCTGGGAGGAGGTAGAACACACACACCTGCCTCTGGGAGGAGGTAGAACACACACACCTGCCTCTGGGAGGAGGTAGAACACACACCTGCCTCTGGGAGGAGGTAGAACACACAGTTCCTTCATAATGCTATAAAATAAAATATACAACATCAGTAATTAAAACAAAACAATCGTTTAAAAAAATTCGTCGACAAGATTATGTATTTCCGTATAAAACAAAAATTACGAGCTTAAAACCCCATTTGCAAACTAATCTCTTGTTATTTCTCTCCATAAACATTTCCACTGTAAACGCACTATCAATTATTTTACAGATAATATTCAAACATCATACATATTAATTATTTTACATAGCAAAACAGTAATAATATAATTAAATTGTAATAATTATTCTAATAATAATATTATTATTATTACTATTTTTATTGTGGGAGTAATGTTGCAAATGTATGGATTTGGCGAATATTTTAGTAGGTTTGGGCTTGACAGGGCTTGCCAAGTTTTGGCCAGTAGGCTTGTCGCAGTGTTCCTCCTTCTTATCTTGCAGTCACTAGAACAGTAAAGAGTTTTATATGGATAGTGAGGCTCAGGTTAGAATACGTAGGAAAAAGGTGGGATTGCATATATTAAATATAGGTCTTAGACAGGGATGTGTGATTTCACCATACATAACATATATTTATATGGGGTTGTAAAAATAGTGAATGTTAGGGTGTTGGGGCGATATTTGGGGTTTAAAAATAATGATTCATACAAAGTGGGAGTTACCACCGTTGCTTTTTATTGGTAACAAAGATCTTTTGGGAGATTCTGAAGGGAAGCTGCTAAGGTTGTTGAATGGATTTGGGAGGATATGTAGAAAAATGAAAATAAATGTGAACACAGAAAAGAGCAACGTTATGAGAACGACAAATGAAAGATAAAGCGAACTTGCATATTACGTTTGAGGGAGTATGGAAGAAGTAAATATTTTTAATATCTAAAAGTGGACATGTCGCTAGATGGTTTATGGAAGACGGAGGTGAATTACACAATACACGAGGGAAGGGGGGTAAAGGTAAGTGTTATGTTGAGGCATCTCTGGAAGAGGTTTATGAGTGTAGAAAGAGGAGAGCTCCAGAGTATCTTGGTACCAACACTTTTATGTAAAGGTGAAGTATGTGAGTGTAATGTTGTAGCAAGGGCGATGTTTTGTCCGGGGCCCAAGACTGTTTGTTCAACAGCCTACCACCAGGCATAAGGGGAATTAATTACAGGCCTCTGGCTGCCTTCAAGAGGGAGCTGGACAGATACCTAAAGTCAGTACTCGACCAGCCGGGCTGTGGTTCGTACACAGGACTACGTGTGGCCAGCAGTAACAACATGGTTGATCAGGCCCAGTAGGCCTGGTCAAAGGCTGGGCCGCGGGGGCGTTGACCCCCGGAACACCCTCCAGGTAGGTAGGTACTGTAAATACTATGCAAATAATTCATAACATAGAAATGAGAAGATGGAGCGAAGTTACGAAATGTATATTAATTCAGAGAGCTGAGGAGGGAGCTGCTGGGGTGCTAATTCTGAAAAGATCTGCATCAAAATAGGATGATCAAACGGGTCTATAAATGTGAGGTGGAAGGAAGGAGGGGTAGGGGTCGTCTTAAGAAAGGCTGGATGTAGGGAGTAAAGGAGGTTTTGAGTGCTAGGACCCTGAGCCTCCAGCAGGCTTGTGTGAGAACGTTAGACTGAAATGATGACAATTGATTTATGACTTGATGTGTTGTTAGAGTGTGAGCAAGGTAACGATTATAAAAGAATTCAGAGGGGAAACTAGTTAGCCGAACTCGAATCCTGGAGGTGGAGAGGTCAAGGTCATTTGAATAGTGATGTATAAACACTTCCGGCAAGACAACTGAGTGATGGTGAATGTGTTTAATTTTTGGGGAGACGGCCAGTGTATTAAAAAAATTATTACAAACATTTAAGGAGATTAGAGGTCTTCATCTCAGTCCAGTTTCCCACCTTCAGCAAATTCTTAAAACCTAAAGATAACTGGATCCTACAAGATCACTGAAGTGTGTAAAGAAGGGAGCGGGGGAAGGGGAGAAAAGAAGAAGGGGGAGACGGGGCGAAGGAGGAATGGGGGCAAGGAGGGAAGAAGAGGAGGGAGGGGTGCCTAGGAGGGAAACGAGGGAGGAAGGGAGGGAGGGAGGGAATAAATCTTGGCCCAATGATGAAAATGGGCGTTGGGTCCCCATTGAGGCAAGTGCTTCCCTCAGATAATGATGCTTTCAGGATCCCAGTGGTGAAGTGATGGGTGGTGGGAAAGGGAGGGAGGGGGTGTTTAGGAAGGGAGGGAGAGATAAGGAGAGGAGAGGAGGGAGGGAGGGAGGAGAATTATGGAGGGTTCTGTTAAGAAAGGGAGGAAGATATAGATAAATACCTGAAGGATACCTGTCTCCATAGATCTGTGCTGCCATCTGTCGAGGTTCAGGCTCCCTAGACCTCGCCGGAGTGTGGACAGTATCTGTTTCTCATACCAAAAGGATGTTTTCCAGGGTTAACCTCCCACTGGTCTCAGACCAGGCCTCCTGGTGGATCAAGACTTGATCAACTAGGATGTTACTGCTAGCCTCACACAGTCTATTGAACGAACCACAGGCGACTGATCTAGGACTGGCTTGAACTGATCAAAATCCCTCTTAAAGACAGCCAAGGGTCTGGTGGCGATCCCACTTAGTATGTATGATCAGAATCTACTGAAAAGTCTTGGCCCACTTGCACTTATTGTGCTATCTTTTGGTGTACTCATCCCACCCCTGTATTTTGTATCGTCTACTGAGCCTCTTTCTTTTGTGTGCAGATTTGGGACAAATCCCAGTAGAATTTTCTAGGTGTAAATTATGATACATCTTTCTCGCCTGCGTTCCAAGGAGTACAAGTCAAGGAGTTTCAAACTTTCCCAGTAATGTAGGTGTTTGACTGAACTTATGCGTGCAGTGTAGGTTTTCTATACATTCTCCACATCCGCAGTTTCGCCTACAGATAGAACAAGTGACTTAAGAGGATCATCAATGGCTCCACTTTCTTAGTATTTGACTGTCTCCTTCTCCTCTTACTACCTCCCTACTACTACCTTCCACCTCCACTACTGCCACCACTACCACTGCTACTACTACTACCACCTCCTGCCTATATATACCCATCCTGCTCTCCTTTTCGTCAGTGTGACTTTGTAAATGGTCCAAGTCGGACCGAAACGTCGTCGTAAGCTCCTCTCTCCTATGTACGGGTTATTTGTGTATGCTATAATTTTCCTTGCGGCTGTGATAATGGCACTGTTATGATCCTTGCAATTGAGATCCTCACATAATCACACAAATTTCTTCCGTTAGCCTTTCATTCTTCTGAGCGGAAAAACTAGTTATACACTCCATTACAGTTTTTCCTCATGTTTTCGATAACGGAGTAACTGAAATTTGTCCTCAATGAACATCATATTGTTTTCTATGGCTAATGGAAGACTTAGTTTATACCCGCTGGGAGACTGCCACTTTCATGCAAATTCTAGTTTGGTTTGTGGTTAAAACGGTGTTGCGATTAATGTCCTTGTCTTGGTGGATGTGGGATGAGGAAAAGAATGGGGGCGAGTGTTGTGCCCTGGGGAACGGAGCTTGTCACAGTGGCAGCTCCTCTCTGTTTACCGTTACTCTTTGCGTTCTGTTTGTTAGAAAGTTAAAATTCCATCTGCCCACTTTTCCAGTTATTCCTGACGAACGTATTTCAGACACTATAACACCTATGTGAGAAGAAGAGAGGTAAAGGATTTGCGGTACAAAATGAAAACAAAAATAAACTCAAGATTACGAAGATTAGAGGTAATGAGAGTGGCTAAAAGAAAAAAAGATAATCAGAAGAAAGTAGAAGTGGAATGAAGCATATGAAGAATGAGAGAGGAACACAGAGACCCTATTGTTATTTTCACGAACATAATAATAGGGAGGTAACCACGTCTGAGCCGTGGAATAAAAGGCCAGCTCCATTTCCTTGGATCAAGAGCCATTCTCAAGTATCAAGCGACTTCCCTTGAAGGGTGATCTACTTGGAACGAACACGAGGACGTGAATAAATGGATGAATGATGTAACGAATGAAAAGATGAATGATGGCAAGAATGAATGGATGAATGAAGGGCAAAGGAGGAGTTTGCAGGGAGGAAATAAAAATGAAGGAAAGGAACTTTAAAAATTAGAAGAGGGAGGTAAGAGCCACAATGTAGACATTAGAACCACACTGACATACTTATCAACACAAGATAAACGAGCAGGTGGAAGAATAAACTGGTAAATGAACGAACGGCAGAGAAAGAGAGAGAGAGAGAGACAGAGAGAGAGAGAGAGAGAGAGAGAGAGAGAGAGATCATAAGGGCCTGGGGTTGAGGGGTAACGAGGCTGGACAATTAAATAAGAATAATGGGTAGAGAGTAATCGCCCACCTCCTGGCTGATGGTGCTGATGGTTGGGGGAGGAGAGCCCTTAGGAGGGAGGGGAAGGGGGCAGGTGAACCCTAGGTGACTATTGGGGACCCTAGGTGAGAGCTAGGTGATACCATCTACACACACACACACACACACACACACACACATACGAAGCGAAGAGGCAGGACCAAGAACTGTGAATCGATCCCTGCAACTATATATAGGTAAGTACATATAGGTGGATACATATAGGTGGGCACATATAGATGGGTGCATATGGGTGAGGACATACAGGTGGGTACATATAAGTGAGTACATATAGGTGGGTACATATAGGTGAGTACATATAGGTGGGTACATATAGGTAATTACATATAGGTGGGTACATATAGGTAAGCACATACAGGTGGGTACATGTAGGTGAGTACACACACAATCAAACAAATTACTACAGCAAACTCAAGTCTCTCAAACGTGAGGTTAGCTTTCAGAAACCTGAGCAATGAGTCACTCAAGACACTTAAAAAGGTCAGGCCCATATTGGAGTATACAGCACCAGTGTGGAACCCACACTTGATCAAGTATGTCAAGAAACTGAAGGAAGTGCAAAGGTTTACAACGAGACTAGTCCCAGAAGGAAGCTACTAGTCGTTTCTCACTCTCTAGGAAGTTGCTAGTCATTTTTCAGTCTCCAGGAAGTTGGGAGACATTTTTCATTCTTCAGGAAGTTGTCAGTCATTTTATCACTCTCTAGGAAGTTGTCAGATATTTCTCACTCTCCAGGAAGTTGCCAGTCATTTCTCACTCTCCAGGAAGTTGTCAGTCATTTCTCACTCTCCAAGAAGAACATTTCTGAGTTATGCATCTTGCAATGGTGGCATGGAATGGAATGGAATGGAATTACTTCATGGAATGGAATTGCTTCATGGAATGGAATTACTTGATGGTATGGATTACCTGATGACATGGAATAAGTTTTTGCATTCTAATGTTAACGAATGAAGAGCACAATCAACTGTGATTAATTTCTTTAGTTTGCTTAACATTAAGTAGACCTGGAGCTTAGTGACCTATTATCTGCAGGTATTTTGTTCAGGTCTACTTTCTGCAGGTGTTGGATGCCCAGGTATATTTTCTCCGGGTGTTTTATGCCTAGGCTTGCTATCTCCAGGTATTGATGTGTAGATCTACTATCTCCAAGTCTGGAGTATCCAGATCCATAGTCTCCTACCCTGGAAAAAAGACTCAACCCAACTGGGCCCACTGGAAAATATCCAAAGAAAAGAAAGCCATCAAATAGTACCTCCCTGGCGGGATTATCTGATCCATAGAATTTTCTCAGTTGCTTTAAATTCAGTGACTAACACCGCCGGCTCAATATGTGGTCAGACACAAACTTGGAACAAAGCGGCGCCTCGATGTGGCTCAAACTTGTGTTTTAGGGGTGATAAAGGCTGGTTTATGTACCCAGGTGACGATAATACACTGCTTCACGACCCCTTTAATAGCTATTGAAGCTACGAGGAACACAAGCGTCATCATATCTGCTAGTATATAGTGTGAAGCGCTTGTAAACATGAATACTTAGCACTCTGAAGAAGCTAGAGTAACTGCAGCTACAGTAGCAGCTACATCATTAGCTACAGCAATAGCTACAGTAGCAGCTACAGCAACCGCTACAGTAACAACTACAGCAACAGCAACACCTACAATAACAGCTACAGTAGCAGCAGCAGCTATAGCAGAAGCAGCAGCAACTACACCAGCATGCAAACAAGCTAACAAGCTAACAAGTTAACAGCGATAATTATAATATATTATTATTATTAGATGTGATAATACTCTTCGTGAACACTGTTCGTCTTTAAGACATGTGATTGTTATTTTAGCTGTTGCTTCTGTATTCCCTGCTATTCCCCGGAAGCTGCATGACTCTTACGGGTTTAGAGCTTCCCCATGATTGTTGCGCAATCAGGACGGAGCAATCGTCCAGGGTGCCAAAAGTTTAAGCCTGGTGTAGGTGCTTGAGCAGTGCCTCTCGTCTTCCTCAACTTCATATCTTTGAATATCTCGGTCAGTCACTCAGATAAAAACATATATTGTACGAACTATCATTTTCTGCTGATAGGTAATGTGTGCCGAGTCTCACTGCGATTTCAGCCAGGCTCTCGTCAGACATTAAACCGAGGTTAACATTCTTTGTTATGAAGCCACCTGCGTTATCACCTGTAGACGATGCCGGGGGTCACTGCCCCCGTGGCTCGGTCCCACACTAAAACTATTACTACTGCTACGTTTACTACTACTACTACTAATACTTCGACTACTACTGTTTCTCATGCCATTAATAAGAACAAAAACCAGCAAGAAAATAGAAGAAAACCCAGACGGGTGTGAATATATATGCTTGTAACATGCAAGTGAAGTATGACCTAAGTGTAAGTAGAAGTAGCAAGATGTACCTGAAATCTTACATGTTTATGAGACAAAAAAAAAAAAACACCAGCAATCCTACCATCATGTAAAACACTTACAGGCTTCCGTTTAACACTCACTTGGCAGGACGGTAGTACCTCCCTGGGCGGCTGCTGTCTACCAAACTACTACCTAGAATGCTAGAAGATATCAACACTAATTACACAGATTTAAATATACTGTAAAGGTGTGGAAAATGAGTGAATGTGATGCAATTTGCAACTGGTGGTTAAGGTGTTCCGATCAGTTGTTTGTATCACTGGCGACCTGGACACCGGCCAGCCGTTAACACCTTTTATTTAGTGTTTACCATAGTGATTTCGTGGTATTGACGCTGCAGAATGTGACACTAACTCAGTACAAATGTTGTAGACACGTGTGTGGTGAATGCAATATTGCAGATTAAACAGAGAGTGGCAATAGGCTTTGTTGAGATAATTTGGAAGAAGAGTCACACTGGGAGGAAACTCAACAGTGGAATCACCAGGTGTATTTATGTTCTGTTTTACCATGAAATTTACTCATTGCTTAAAAATTAATTTAATTTGAAGGTGCAATTATTGTTTTACTGTTCGATATTTGATGCTGTGGTAGAGACGTATTTTTTGTGGTAACTGTCATAGCAGTTTTCTTAATATGTCTTTTATTAAAGCTTTATATAATTTTAAACTTTTACAGTGATTTTATGTAGTAAACTATAACCCAGCACAGTGTAACAATGAGACTTATAATATAACCCAATACAGCGTAAAAATGGAACTTGTTTCCACTGGTGTCCTGCAGTAGTGGTGTTGGTCATCTCATACAATAACTGGACATCCCGATTTCGGTGTTAGGCATTTCCCAGTTATTGCTCAGAATTAACAACTCCAGGTTTACTAAACATGTTAGTAAATAGGGAAAATTTACACTATTATTATTATTATTATTATTATTATTATTATTAATAATAATAATAACGACAGAATTCATGAGTTGCTAAAAATATCATTCAGTTAAAAATACGAAAATTAAAAGTCGAATGAATGAATGACCTCAGAGGTCACACATACAGCGCCTAAGGAATGGGAGGAAATCAGGTTTGATCCCAGAAGGGTAGAATAACTCCAGTTACTTAGATTAAGAACCCTTCAGTAGCATGAACGTACCCTTCCCTCCTAAAATATTTAATTATTCAATGTCCCGCTTTTAATTCCTGAAAATCTGGTCACTATTATGCATGAAGCTATATTGAAAGTCTGTCTATTTTTGAGCAGTCTATATTAGGTTATTGGTTGGTTTATTAAATTTAAAGCCTATCGACTACACGAGGGTTATTAAGGCTGCTCACCTGATACATGAAGGTTATTAAGGCTATTTATCTACTAATGAGGGTTATTAAAGCTGCATATCTATTATATGAGTGGTTATTTAGGCTGCATATCTAATACACTAAGGTTATTAAGGCTGTACATGTATGTTACCTGTACAAAAATACTCAATGATATTTTAGTCCCTAATATAGGAAATATAGGAAATTAGGTGTCTATACATGCAGAAAATATACACCTCTTAATGATTCACTTGTCAGTAACCAACACTCTCCTGACATGGGTCTCCAAATGTATATTACACTTCTACTCTCAGTGTATACAATTCAAGAGAAATATACTCCAAGTATATATAGAATGCTGCTCTCAGTGCATATACATCAAGATACAAAAGATATATATTCCCCAGAATATAAACAAAGTGTTGATATTTACCAAACCAGGCCAAAGGGAGACTTGATTTCACTTATAATTAAGTCTGGGTGATTATGGTGACTATTTTGGGGAAAGGGGCACAATAAATTTCGAATGACCGGCTGGAATGAAAGTCTGATTAATAATTGCAAAACTAACTGCGGCATAAACAGGTAATTGCTTCTTTCTTGTGATACATTAATAAAAGGAGTGTCAGTTGATGGTATTAATTCTCTCTAAAATATTTCCCAATGTTGGTTTACTGTAATGATGATATTTTTTATAGGGAAATTGGATGCATAGCAAGAACGAAGGTAATTGTATTCACTTAGGACACTTTAATGAAATAAAAGTGTTGTAGGTGGATATATTCGTGTCCATATCCCCCGAAAGTGGACACCTCAGCAGTGTATTACCATATTATAATGGTAAAGTTTACACTGATGGAGCAAAGGTATGCTGTATACATTCCCCCGGCTGTATTCCAACCTTGATTTCACAGCCGAAATATTGAATATTGGAAAGACTCTTGATGCAAGGTTTTACTGAAACGACGTTTTACTCATAAGAGCTTCATCAAGTTGATAAAACTCTACAAAGAGCAAAACATATTATTACAAAGACTGTCATGCTCCAGGTGTGTTTTTAATCCTGCCTGTAGGTATTTCCTGCCGTCCTAAAAGTAATGAAACATATCAGACTGAGCTGGGAGACTTCAGAAGGGTGTTGAGGTGGTAGAGTTCGTGGCTTCACCAGTGCCAAGGAGATATAAGATATTCACATTTAGCTATAAGGCCGAAGCAATAGCTTTGTGTTAACTTTAACAAAGCTATTACTCCGGCTAAGAGTGATTTTCTTGTTATTTTCTTGATATCTCTCCCAAGCACTGATATCTCCCAAGCTCTCCTTAGTGACTGCACAGACATTCTCCTATTCTTCTTGGTTTTCCCCTGAAACATCCGTCTTCGCTCCTTCCCTCATCACCTCCACATTAACTATTCTTGCCCTCCACGCGTCTCTTGGACCTCTCCATTCTTCCCTCAGTTCTATCCATACCTTCCCTTTCTCTCTATATGCTCCCCCTTGTCTCCTCCACAATGTTCCTCCAAAATACCCTTTGCCCCCTCCTTCGCAGTCCTCCTATCATTACCCTCTCCCCCCCTCCACAATCTTTATTGCCTTCTTCGTACCCCCCTTTCCATCCTCACAATTACCCTTTTCACCCTCCGTACTTCTCTTTGCACCCTTCTTCTTCCCTTTATCTCTTCCTCCCTTCACAGGCTCACCTTTACCTTGATGAACTAATTATGCCGTGAAATGCAAGTTATGGTTCTTTCCTTTCTTCCCCCCTCCCCTACCCCTTCCCCTCCCCATTCAGCCCCTCCCCTACCCCTTCCCCTCCACATTCAGCCCCTCCCGTCCTCTGGATCACGCTGGTGTCATCACGCCCTGAATTATCGATGAATTATTAGGCTATAAAACTATTAATCGGTGGATAATTAGTGAGAGTTCCTTCGTGGGCGATTATTCCGATAACGAATTTATGAAGAGTCGTAAAAGTGTGTAGGATCTTGGTGGTGTCTTAGTGTCTGCGTGTGTGTGTGTTAGTTACCATTTTGTCCTAGGCACATGTCGGTTAGACACTAGGCCTGTGTGTGTGTGTGTGTGTGTGTGTGTGTTTACTCACCTACATATGGTCGCTGCAGTATATGTACAAGTTTGTATGCTTGCATAAAAGTGTTAAACATTTTTTCCAATAAGTGAGAAACCACGTGGACAGGAAAATGAGACCCAGATATGGGAGACGCGTATATTTCGTCTTAGCCAGAGACCATCTTCAGAAGATGCTATTTCTACGAGTATATTTCTGTATATATGCATGTACGAGTGTCCTATCCTCATGGCGGACATGGAAAAAAAAACCAACACAGTTTAGTATCATCATTTGCAGATGATAACACAATAAGCATGAAAATCACTTCGGTAGATGACAGAAAAATCACAGGAATATATAAGACAAGTCTTCGTGGGGAGGTCAGTGGCGACAAGATATGGAATAATTGAAGAACTCAGAAGAGACAACGTATACAAAATGCAGGAGGATTACTAAATAGAAGGGATGGAACAGGCATATGATCTGGATGTAATAATGTCAGCTGACCTTTCGTTCAAAGAACACAATAAGGCAAATGTCACGACAGCTGGAAAAATGATGGGATAGATAATGAAAATTTTCTAAACAAAGGAAATAGTGCCAATAATAACATTATTCAAATTTCTTTTGCTGTCTCTTAGAGTATTGTTCAGTAGTGACTGTTCCGTTCAGGGCAGGAGAGATATCAGAGCTGCAACACATACAAAGATCATGTACAACCAGCAGAGAGATAATAAAGCATTACTGGAAACTCCTCAAAATCCAAAATATATACTCGCTGGAGAGAAAGAGAGGGATATACGATGAGATATACGTGGAAGGTGTTTGGTGTCAAATCATACTGGAGTGAGAGACGCGGGGAAAAGTGTAGAATAAACGTAGTGAAAAGCAGTTACACTGCGGGCACAATAAGAGAGCACTATATCAACATCTGTAGTCCCAGACTTTTTAACATCTTGTCAGAACATATCAGAAACACTGCCAAGACAAGTGTAGAAGACTTCAGGAAGAAATTAGATAAGTATCTCCACTAAGTGCCAAATCAACCAGTCTGCCATAGATATGTGGGTCAGCGGGCCGCCAGCAGCAACAGCCTGGTTGACCAGGCAAACGCTAGACAAGCCTGGGCCAGGGGTCGGCTACAGCATACGAAAGCTCTCGAAACCCATCAGAGTTATATCAAAAGTATAACGTTTATAATAGATATTCACGAAAACCAATAATAAAAATATCTTTTACATATTAGTACAAGTTTTACATGTTGACTTGTTCAATTCTTTGATAAAAACTTCATGAAAATATGTAGTATAATTTTCTTTTGTAATTAATATTTATGAAGTTAAATAAATACTAAGTATAAAAATCGTATGCGAGTATACCTTGTGTATGTTTAAGTCTTGTGTGTATACGAAGCCTGGTCACAGACTGGGTCGTGAGGACGTTAATCCCTGAAATCCTCTCCAGGTATACCCCAGGTATGGTAGGTAAGACACAGATAGGCAACTTTATTCCGAAACGTTTCGCCTACACAGTCGAGTACAGGAGGTAGGCAGGAGCAATAGAGATGTGAAGACGATGTAATCAGTTTACCACCCTGAAAGTCGTAGATTTGAAGATGTCAGTCCTTCAGCCTGGAGAAGAGTTCTGTTCCATACTCTGAAACAATCTGAAAATCAAGCGAAAGTGTGGAGACTTATATACTACCGGAAGATGAGGTGCAAAGTAGCAGTAGAGATAATGTCGCCACTGAGAGGTCACGTCCCTCTCAGATCAAACAATTCTCACTTGAATAAGTTGTCCAAGGTGTTTTCCTTTCTGTACCAAGATGCCATTATGTTGCAGTGTCTGACAGAGTGAATATCAAAATGGTATACAATACCGACAGGTTGGTAGGTAAGACACACAGGCAACAGTTAGGTAACCAGCTGCCTAACTGTTGCCTATGTGTCTTACCTACCAACCTGTCGGTATTGTATACCATTTTGTTATTCATACCCCAGGTATACACTATGTTCACTAAAGTTTTATGTGTATACCCTGCCTTCACTAAAGTGAAAACAGTAAAACTCTCTCTGCCCCCTCAACCCTCCCCAACATATACATACGCACATACACACATACGCACATAGCTCTCACCCCATGCAGAACTTCCATAATAAAACTCTCCCTTAGGACCTCTGGCCAGGGTGCTGTGATACGACACTCCGCTCATAAAACTCCCTTCCCCCCGTCACCTCCATGGAGTGATGGTGATGGAGGAAAGGAAAGGGAAGGAAGAGGAGAAGAAAGAGAGGAGGGAGATGGGAGAGGGGGAGCATGACCCCCCACTCCCACTTACCACCCTTACATTCCCCCCTCCCCTTTGCCGATTTTGGCCAATAAAATGATCTGAGGCTAATGAGACAACACACTGCTAGGGAGGGAGTCACTGACTCCTGAGTCCTGCCTCCCTTTCTCTCTCTCTCTCTCTCTCTCTTTTTCTCTCTCTTTATACATTGTTTACAAGGTTAGGTTAAAGTTCCTAACTTTATTTACAAGCTAAGAGCTGTTACCTACATCAGCTCATTTGAAAGGCTTTTTATTGCTATGAGACATACAAATAAGAACATAAGAACATAAGAAAGAAGGAACACTGCAACAGGCCTACTGGCCCATACGAGGCAGGTCCAAGTCTCCTACCGGCTAAACAGGGAACAGAATGAGGTTGGAGCCATCTGTGGGTCATAAATTTCATTTGATCAACTGACTTTATTTCATTGATGACATTATGCTGCTTTCTTTCTTTCTCTCGCTCTGTTTTCCCACTCTTCTCTTTCCCTGGCCTTTCCTCTTTCACTTTCTTTCCCTCTCAATTTTCTCCCTCCCTCACCCTTTTCAAGGAAGCATGTTGATGCTGGCGAGGGGCTCGTCATCCAAGGAACTGAAGCTATCTTTCCTTACACAGATCAAACCTGACTACCTCCCATTCCCCAAACGCTGCATGATTATCCATGAATAATAATAATAATAATAATAATAATAATAATAATAATAATAATAATAATAATAATAATCTTTTACCTCTTTACTGCAGGTTTTCCCTCTTCATTTATGGCGTTTATCATGCTTTACTTCTAATCTTCTATTCGCTTTCTCTATTACCACCTCCGTTTGTATTCACCTATTTGTAGTTGCAGGGATCGAGTGTGTGTGTGTGTATGTGTGTGTGTGTGTGTGTGTGTGTACTCAATTGTGGTTGCAGGGGTCTATTCACAGCTCCTCTGTGTGTGTACTCACCTAATTGTGGTTGGAGGGGTCGATTCATAGCTCCTGGCCCCGCCTCTTCGCTGGTCGATACTAGGTCACTCCCTCCCTGCTCCGTGTGCTTTATCATACCTCTTAAAGATATGTATGGATCCTGCCTCCACCACCTCCCTTTCCAGACTATTCCACTTCCTGACCACTCTGTGACAAAAGAAATACTTCCTAACATCCCTGAGTGTTTGTGTGTTCGCGCTCACGTACGTACGTACTCACATTCAATTAGTTATGGTTGCAGGGGTCAGGTTATAGCTCCTGGCCGTTACCATGTGTGTGCGCGAGCGTGCATCAGCGTGTATGTGTATGGCATCTGATTACCAAGGAGCTATTATGACTAGTTATTGTGGGGCGGCTATGGGAGGTCGCCAGGGGAGGGTGCTTATGTGCGTGTATTGTTGAGAGCATTGTGAGGAGTATGAGGACGGGTGACTGGGAGTTGTGAGGGGCGGGAGTGACGCTATTGTACCACCTATTGTACAAGCTATTGTCAGCACAGAGGCTCACATGACTAATCTGCTATTTATGACACCCATAGTCAAAGCTTCGTTGTCTTCTTATTCATTACAAGGACGGTTCTTACTTCACATGAACCGAGGAATAGCTGGTACTACAAGGGAAAATTAGTATCATCAATATACAAAATAGCCTATTCAATTCTTTAGCATTCACGGCAGCAAAAATAAAACATTTAAAATGTTTGTTTGGACTTAATGGAGGTCTTTGATATTGTCCCCATAATTAACGACGAAAAGTGGCGATACACGGTACTGACTGGAGATGTACTTTACTAACAGACAGAAGAGTTCACGTAAAAATTTAGAACGAGGACTGGTCGTAGGTGGTGTTCCACAGGACTCAGTGTTGGGTTTTGTGTTTTTTGACAATCCTCGGTCTACATAAATGAGCCGCATAAAGGAACCACATTAATATTTCCTCATCATATAAACAGTGAGTTTATCACTCTTTGAGGAGAATGTAGATCGTTAATGCATTAATTTTTACACAGTGACCTACATCACAAAAACGAGCTTTTATAAATGTCATAAAATAGCAAAATTAGGAACTAGAGATGGTCAAATATCAGATTTGTTGATATACTCACGGAAGGCTCTGAACATAATAATAATAATAATAATAATAATAATAATAATAATAATAATAATAATAATAATAATAATAATAGTTAAGATTTACACTAAATTCTAAGGAGACAATTTAGTGTTAAGGCAACAGCTCATTACAAGTGCGTGTTAAGATTAGTTTGCTTGTTTATATATCAGTAAGTATGAGAGAATTTCTAGGGTTATACTGCCTCTGTGTACCTTTACACTAACACAGAAACATTGTGTACACTCACATTCACACACAGTGTTTCTGTGTATATACAGTCAAGCTACATTAAAATAATTTAGTGTCATAAATTCATAGACAGTTGATTCCCACTGAGGAAGTTGATTGGCTTATTGTCGAGGAAGTTGAAAGGCTGATAGGCTTCTTATTGAGGCACCTGATCGCTTCTATTTAAGGAAATTGATAGGCTTCTTATTGAGGAACCTTATAGGTTTCTTATTGAGGAAGCTGATACGTTTCTTATGGAGGAAGTTAATAGGCCTATTAAGGAAGTTAATAGGCTTCCCATTAATGGCGCTGTCAGACTTCCTTTTGAGAAAGTTGATGGACTTTATAACCTAAATTACCTAACCAAAGCTGCACTACAACTGATCTATCAAGGCCTTATTTAGATTAAGCGGTTCCGTACTGGTCTCTTTATTACAGAATAGACAATGGAACGGGACTCTGTCCAGTGAAGATATACAAAGTGCATTCAGCTTACATTCTCAAAAATTCAACCTGTGGATATAATCACAACTATAATTTTTAAAGGGATGGACCTGTAAGCCAGTGGAAGGCCTCGGTCAGATGACCAAAAGCTTCAGCTGTGGGATATCATGACCCGAGTCAGGAAACACTTGTCTTGTTTCCTGACAAACCTTACCTAACTTAACCTTACATTCTTTCAGAAGACGCTGACTGAGAGGTGACAGAACTAGAGCGTAATAAGTCATGCAGTGAACATTAATCACTTGATATATCAAAACAAAGCAGAACTCACAGCACTGAATTCAAATTGGGCAAAATTTATATTGAAAAAGAACACAGGAAAGCATTAGTTTGATAACAGAGTTACATGTTAGTGGAATAAACTGTCAAACAGCGTCGGGGAAGCAAATATTTTAAGGATTTTGAAAAACAGTTTGTTCAGATTAACGCCTGGGAATGGTTGGGGGAGCCAGTACCTGTCAAGTGCTGTTGCCAGGGACAAAAGATTATCTTTCAATGCATTTATTATGCCATATTTATTTTCGTAGATGTAACTCTTATATTCATGTATGCAAACAGAAGAAACAACTAATTTATATGACAACAATCATGTAAATATTACATTTAAAAACATGTATAACAAATGTATAATACATGTCTCCAAACTAACAGTACTGCATTAGTTTAATCTATTCAAAAAATACAATAAATAGTAAAACTCATTCGTAAACAATAAAATCAAGTGTGAGGAGAACTGTATGGATGTGTTGAGTGACTCAGAGATGATAAGGTCGAGGCTCTCTGGGGGGTGATGTCAGAAATGTGACATCATCTTAAGCTATAAGGGGCTCTGCTATATTTCAAGATTTCAACTTTACAACAATGTTCGCAGACTGCAGTAGAATAGAGCCGGGGAAACCCTGTATGAAGAGACTACTTGTCCAGAGATGTGCTGTCTGATTAAGCACTATCACCAGTAGCATAACGTTCAATATCACGATCACCACTATCACTACCACACCAACCACCGTTATCATCATCATCTCACCACCCACCATGACTATCTTTTCAAACACCACAACCAACCGCCATCCCACCAGCCACCACCACATCCCACCAGCCACCACCACATCCCACAATCCACCAGCCACCACCACATCCCACCAGCCACCACCACATCCCACCAGCCACCACCACATCCCACAATCCACCAGCCACCACCACATCCCACCAGCCACCACCACATCCCACAATCCACCAGCCATCACCACATCCCGCCAGCCACCACCACATCTCACAATACACCAGCCACCACCACATCCAACAAGCCACCAGCCACCACCACATCCCACAAGCCACCACCACATCCCACAAGCTACCAGCAACCACCACATCCCACAAGCTACCAGCCACCACCACATCCCACAAGCTACCAGCCACCACCACATCCCACAAGCTACCAGCCACCACCACATCCCACAAGCTACCAGCCACCACCACATCCCACAAGCTACCAGCCACCACCACATCCCACAAGCCACCACCACATCCCACAAGCTACCAGCCACCACCACATCCCAAAAGCTACCAGCCACCACCACATCCCACAAGCTACCAGCCACCACCACATCCCACAAGCCACCACCACATCCCACAAGCTACCAGCCACCACCACATCCCACAAGCTACCAGCCACCACCACATCCCACAAGCTACCAGCCACCACCACATCCCACAAGCCACCAGCCACCACCACATCCCATAAGCCACCAGCCACCACCGCATCCCACAATCCACCAGCCACCACCACATCCCACAAGCCACCAGCCACCACCACATCCCACAAGCCACCACCGCATCCCACAGTCCACCAGCCACCACCACATCCCACAAGCCACCAGCCACCACCACATCCCACAAGCCACCAGTCACCACCACATCCCACAAGCCACCAGCCACCACCACATCCCACAATCCACCAGTCACCACCACATCCCACAAGCCACCAGCCACCACCACATCCAACAAGCCACCAGCCACCACCACATCCCACAAGCCACCAGCCATCACCACATCCCACAAGCGACCACCACATCCCACAAGCCACCAGCCACCACCACATCCCACAAGCCACCAGTCACCACCACATCCCACAAGCCACCACCACATCCCACAAGCCACCAGTCACCACCACATCCCACAAGCCACCAGCCACCACCACATCCCACAAGCCACCAGTCACCACCACATCCCACAAGCCACCAGCCACCACCACATCCCACAAGCCACCAGTCACCACCACATCCCACAAGCCACCAGCCACCACCACATCCCACAAGCCACCAGCCACCACCACATCCCACAAGCCACCAGCCACCACCACATCCCACAAGCCACCACCACATCCCACAAGCCACCAGCCACCATCACATCCCACAAGCCACCAGTCACCACCACCACCACAATAGTCATCATCGCCCCCCCGAGCACAAGGTAACGAGGCAGTGTGTAAAAGAATATATTAGTGCAACAACGGTGAGGAGGCCAATAACCGTTAAAGCCTGGAAGGCCTGGCCCCGGGGAGCCTCCCTAGGCCTTCCGTGTTACCTATTCTCTCCTGTCTAGTGGAGACCTTTGTGTTCGCTGCTGACTGTCTACTCTTCTCTGTTCTGTGAGAAGTCTCCCGTCTTGCCTGTTCCCAGAAGTACTACACACTATGGGTTACGCAATTAGCTATTTTTTCTGACGGTATACACAGAGAAGAGGAATTTATTTCACTGTATTGTGTGAATATATATTCACACAATACAGTATATATATATATATATATATATATATATATATATATATATATATATATATATATATATATATATATATATATATATATATATATATATATTTTAGATTTGTTTACAATAATTTAATACTAAACAAACACAGTGAAATATATTTTTTTCGTTAGGCTCAGAATGATTTTGGCGAAATTATTGCATACACAAATTTTCACTTGTCCTATATGGCAAGATGAACGTTGCTATTTAAGCCAAGATCGCAAGTTCTGCCTATTCGGCACGATATATATATATATATATATATATATATATGTGTGTGTGTGTGTGTGTGTGTGTGTGTGTGTGTGTGTGTGTGTGTGTATACACTAAAAAGGGTATTTAACTGATAATTTAGAGATAAAGTATTCTAGAGATTTTACATAAAATCTCTAGGGTTTAAATCTAATTGCTAATAATTTTGTATGTGACGCAGACTGAGTGGGTATCGTACCAGGCAGGTAATTAAGTTATGTTGAAATTTGTATAAAATACCGACAACTTGATGATTAAGACACATGTGCAACAGTTGGGCATATCTGCTGTTAAAACGTTTCGCTTACACAGCTGGCTTCTTCAGTTAAATATAGAGCAAGCAGGTGTAGTAGTGAAATGAAGATGTAACCAGTCCATGGACTGGTTTCATCAAGGGCTTTCTATATAGTATACCACTGATATCAGCTATGGTCTATATAAGTTGTATTATGTACGTGTAGAAATAAAGATTATTATTATTATTATTATTATTATTATTATTATTATTATTATTATTATTATTAGTAGTAGTAGTAGTAGTAGTAGTAGTAGTAGTGGTAGTAGCAGTAGTAGTAGTAGTAGTATTAGTAGTAGTAGTATTCATTTGCAACATCTGCTACCTTGTTCTCTTATCGACTCTGCTAACTTTTTTATAAATCCATAAAGGATACGAAGTTCCTTACTCTTATCTAAGTATTGTTTACATATATGCTTCAATACCGAACTTGCACACGAAAATCACTCACTACGAAAGCAAAAGACTTGGCAGACGATGCAACATCCCCCATGAAAAGCAGGGGTGTCACTAGCACGTTAAGAGACCATACAATAAGTGTCAGGGGCCCGAGACTGTTCAACTGCCTCCCAGCATACATAAGGGGGATTACCAACAGACCCCTGGCAGTCTTCAAGCTGGCACTGGACAAGCACTGGACAAGCACCTAAAGTCGGTTCCTGACCAGCCGGGCTGTGGCTCGTACGTTGGTTTGCGTGCAGCCAGCAGTAACAGCCTGGTTGATCAGGCTCTGATCCACCAGGAGGCCTGGTCACAGACCGGGCCGCGGGGGCGTTGACCCCCGGAACTCTCCAGGTAAACTCCAGGTAATATAAACACTTGGTACACACAATTTCTACTATTCGTAAATCCACTTCGTTCCTCTCCAATTCTACCTTGTGTTATCCCTAATTCTTTCAATAATATTTTTACCATACTTGTCACCTGATATACTCAAAAGGCTTATTATTTTAAAACTTCTGTACAAATTTTCTTTGGAATAAACTTATTTTTGAGCTCATGATTTGTTCTGGGATAACTGTTGAGTTCTCGTGTTCTCATGGAGATACCATAATCCCTGAAGTGTTTCAAGGTTCTCTGTTGAGATCTAAAAATGTTCTTTCTTTTCTAATGAAGTTGTGTGAGTTCTACTGTGTACACTCAGGAGCTGTGTGACTCACACGTCCTGGATACCTGGTTACCTGGAGGTTATTCCGGGGATCAACGCCCACGCGGCCCGGTCCATGACCAGGCCTCCCGATGGATCAGGGCCTGATCAACTAGGCTGTTACTGCTGGCCGCACGCAGTCCGACGTACGAGCCACAGCCCGGCTGATCCGGCACTGACTTTAGGTATCTGTCCAGCTCTCTCTTGAAGGCAGCCAGGGGTTTATTGGCAATTCCCCTAATGCTTGATGGGAGGCTGTTGAACAGTTTTGGGCCCCGGACACTTACGGTGTTTTCCCTTAGTGTACCAATGGCGCCCCTACTTTTTATTGGGGGCATTTTGCATCGCCTGCCCAGTCTTTTACTTTCGTAGAGAGTCATTTCTGTGTGCAGATTTGGGACCATTCCTTCCAAGATTTTTCAAGTGTAGATTATATATCTCTCCCTCCTGCGTTCCAATGAGTACAAGTCAAGTGCTTCCAAGCGTTCCCAGTAGTTAAGGTGCTTGACAGAACTTATACGTGCAGTAAAGGATCTCTGTACACTCTCTTGATCTGCGATTTCACCTGCTTTGAATGGAGATGTTAATGTACAGCAGTATTCCAGCCTAGAGAGAACAAGTGATTTGAAAAGAATCATCAAGGGCTTGGCATCTCTCGTTTTGAAAGTTCTCATTATCCATCCTATCATTTTCTTTGCACGTGCGATCGTGGCACTGTTGTGATCCTTAAAAGTGAGTTCCTCAGACATTACTACTCCCAGGTCCCTTACATTATTTTTCCGCTCTATTGTATGGCTGGAGTCAGTAGTATACTCTGTTCTAGTTATTATCTCCTCCAGTTTTCCATAACGGAGTAGTTGGAATTTGTCCTCATTGAACATCATATTGTTTACCGTTGCCCACTGGAAAAATTTGTTTATATCTTCTTGGAGGTTAACCGCGTCCTCAGCAGATGACAGCCTCATGCAGATCCTAGTATCATCCGCAAAGGATGATACGGTGCTGTGGTGTATATCTCTGTCTATGTCTGATATGAGGATAAGGAATAAGATGGGGGCGAGTACTGTGCCTTGTGGAACAGAGCTCTTCACTATGGCAGCCTCCGATTTAACTCTGTTGACCACTACTCTTTGTGTTCGATTTGTTAGGAAGTTGAAGATCCATCTCCCCACTTTCCCAGTTATTCCTTTAGCACGTATTTTATGGGCTATTACGCCATGTCAAATGCTTTTGCAAAGTCTGTGTATATTACATCTGCATTCTGATTTTCTTCCAGTGCATCCAAGGCCATGTCATAGTGATCCAGTAGTTGTGAGAGGCAGGAGCGACCTGCCCTGAACCCATGTTGCCCTGGATTGTGCAGATTTTGGGAATCCAGGTGATTTGCAATCCTGCTTCTTAGCACTCTTTCAAAGATTTTTATGATGTGGGACGTCAGAGCTATTGGTCTATAGTTCTTAGCAAATACTTTGCTGCCACCTTTATGGAGTGGGGCTATATCCGTTGTTTTAAGTGACTGGAATTTCACCCATGTCCTCCTCCATAGTGTACTTAGGGCACGCGAGAGGGGTTTCTTGCAGTTCTTAATGAAAACAGAGTTCCACGGGTCTGGGCCCGTGGCTGAGTGCATAGGCATGTTGTCAATGGCTTTTTCGAAATCTATCGGAGTTAGGGTAATGTCGGAAATCTGGCATACATTTATGGAGTTTTGAGGCTCATTCATGAAGAAATCATTTGGGTCGTCGATCCTCAGACCGATTAGTGGTTCACTAAACACAGATTCGTACTGGGATTTCAATATTTCACTCATTTCCTTGTTGTCATCTGTGTAAGTCCCATCCTGTCTGAGTAAGGGCCCGATACTAGATGTGGTATTTGCCTTGTTTTTGGCATATGAAAAGAAATATTTTGAATTTCTTTCAATTTCACTAATAGCTTTAAGCTCCTCCTGCCTCTCCTGGTTCCTGTAAGTCATTTAACTTAAGGTCGACAGTTTCCACTTCCTTGGTCAGCGCCTCCTTTCGTGTATCAGATATTCTAGCACTCCTGAGGAGCTCAGTGACTCTTCGTCATCTTCTGTAGAGGGAGCGTCTTTCTCTCTCCAGTTTACTCCTGCTCTTCTTTTTTCTTAGGGGAATATGCCTAGAACATGCTTTGGCTGCCAGGAAGTTGATTCTTTCAAGGCACTGGTTTGGATCCATGTCATTTAAGACATCTTCCCAACATGTTTCGTTTAGGACATGGTTTACCTGGTCCCAGTTGATGTTCTTGTTGTTGAAGTTGTATTTTGTGAAGACACCTTCACAGGTACATGCATTCTGTTGATCAGGACCACTATGCATGTACGTCTGGACTTCGATTAGGTTGTGATCGGAATTAGATGTTTTTGATATTCTTATGTCTCTTATCAGGTCCTCATTATTTGTGAAGATAAGGTCAAGTGTGTTTTCTAGTGTTGTTGGCTCCACTATCTGCTGGCTTAAGGTGTGTTTTTCGCAGAGACTTAGTAGCTCATGTGTGTGTGACCTTTCATCTGCGCTACCTCCAGGGATTGTTTCAGCTATAACATTATTTGCTACACTCTTCCATTTTGTATGCCTTAGGTTGAAATCACCAAGCAGTAAGATGTTTGGGGATGGAGCTGGAAGGTTTTCCAAACAGTAATCAATTTTCAGTAGCTGTTCCTTGAACTGTTGTGAGGTTGCATCTGGTGGCTTGTATACAACCACAATGACTAGGTTTTGGTTCTCGATCTTTATTGATAGAACTTCAACTACCTCATTTGTGGTGTTCAGCAACTCCGTGCAGATGAGGGACTCTTTGACATACAGGCCAACCCCCCCTTGTTGCCTGTTTTTTCTGTCGCATCTAAAAAGGTTGTAACCACTTATCCATATTTCACTGTCAAAGTGATCTTTTATGTGAGTCTCTGTGAAGGCTGCAAACATTGCATTAGACTCCTTTAGAAGTCCACTGTTGGTGGATGGCTTAAGGCCCTGTATATTAGCAAATATGAACGAGGTTGTATTCTGTGTTTGTTGGGGGGATTTTGTTATTGGCATCAGTAGTTGTAATTCTGGAGGGCCATGGGTGGCCACTGGCTGCGCCTCCAGTCCAACAAGGCTCCAAGGTGGTGGACTATTTTTGTTATTTACTTCCATTTTCTTTTTTCGTTTCCTGCCGCTAAAAAATCACCTGGAGTTGGGTTGTCGTAGCTACTATTGTTTGTCTTGTGGGGTTTGTGCCTCCTGGTCCCTTTTAGATGGTATGCAGGGCAGTCGATGTTGTAACACTGCTTCTGGAGGACCGAGGAGTGGCACATTTTTGGGTGAAAGAAAGTACAGGAAGAAGAACGACACACTCCTTTAGACAGGAGGTCGCTACATTTTTTTGGGATGCTCAAAGTTGCATGTCCCATTTTTTTCCCTGTTATTCCATGCTTACAGATGCCCCAAGCATAATATTTGCACAAATTCACCTTTGGTTGAGAATTGTTGGGAGGTGTGTTGTCAATTTCTGCAGGTTCTGGGACTGCACTATAATCCTCAGTATCCAAGCCAGGGCCACCCCATCCTAGATTCCATCTACTTTCCTCAGTAGAGGAAGAAGGAGGAGACTCCTCTCCAACATCTATACTGTGGGCCACGGTCTTGTGCAATGATGGTTGCATATTTACGGTTTTAGTGGTGGTTGTGGTAGGGTCCCTAGTAGAGTCTGGGCTGGCAGTAAGGCTGGGGGCTGGGTCTGAGTCAGTACTGGAGCTGGGGGCTGAGCCTGGGCCAGCACCAGCACTGTGGGTATTAGTGCTGTGACTGGGGGATGGGTCTGCCTTAGCACCATGTGGGTGACTAGATAGTTTCTAGTCATCTGTTGTGGTATGGACGTTCTGCATTTTTTGATACACTATCTCTTGCTCCCATGTTTTATATATTTTTGGTAGACTATCCAAGAGGTCATCCTTGTTTTCTTGATTATTTTTATCATTACTCTCCTTAGTACCTTTCTGATACCTGCCCAAAGTTCTACATCTTTATTGCACAACCAGAAACACCTTGCTAGTTCGAGGTCATTTTTTGAGGCTGTATTTAGTCTAGTACAAGAGATATGGTGTTTGGAAGAGCATAGGTTGCATGTGATTCTGGATTTCCTTCCAAGGATATTTTTACATGTCCCACAGATATGCTGTGCTGACATCCTGTCTGTATCCTACTACACTCTGTATGCCACGGAAGAAAACTGATTTCCAATTTACCTTTCTCTTGCTGGTGCCAGTCATATGCAAGATGTATTTATACGAACCAAGTTTGCAGTATGTGGGTGGTGGTGTAGGGTGGGTGGTGGGTGTAGGGTGGGTGGTTGTGTAGGGTGGGTGGTGGGTGTAGGGTGGGCGGTGGGTGTTGGGTGGGTGTGAGCCGGGCAGGACTTACCCACACTGCCACACTTCACTATTATTTTTATTACTATTATTATTATTATTATTATTATTATTATTATTATTATTATTATTTAAATTCCTTTTATGTAGTGCTGTACACTGTTTATCTCAAGGATATACACTGTATTCTTTCAAAATACACTTTTCACTGCGCTATACTGGGATCATTGTTTTATTATTCACACAGCAGCTAGGCCTACGCTAACTTTCCCCTACACTTCTAAGGAAAAGATTATTTTTTTGTTTAGTAGATGTAACGGATGTATGCTCAATTTATGTATGCTGTGATTCCCTGCACCTGTGATTCCTGCGAGCTGTGAATTTCCGTGTAGGCGTGTGTGTGTGTGTGTGTGTGTGTGTGTGTGTGTGCGTGCGCTCTCTCTATCATCTTCATTAACTAGCTAACGTTAGAACTATGTCCTGCATATCATGTTTTCCTTAGCAATCGTTTCAAGATTAAAATGTAAGAAGAGCGGGGTGTGGGGAGAGCGGGGTGTGGGGGAGAGTTGGGTTTTGGAGGAGAGGGGTGTGGGGAGAGCTGGGTGTGGGGAGAGAGGGGTGTAAGGATAGTGGTAGCTTTAGGTCCATCAGTCCTGAGTGAGAGTTACCATAACAGCAGACATAAAGCACCAATGGTTGATTATGAAGGGAGGAGAGAGAGAGAGAGAGAGAGAGAGAGAGAGAGAGAGAGAGAGAGAGAGAGAGAGAGAGAGAGAATGGGGAGGGGAAGCTAAAAGACAGAGCACGAGATTGACTGGTAGAGAAGGCTATAGAAAAGAAAATCTGCCTATCAGGAAGCGAACGGAAGAGAACAGGAGGCAGGAGTGACAGGCAGAGTGTAGGAGGGAGACGATAAAGGAGTTATGGTTAAGCTGGGTGTGAGAACAAAGCAAGGAAACAAGCAGGACAGATCAGAGGGAAATGAACAACCAAGGGAGCAAGGGAGAAAAGGACAAGCCGAGAAAAACGAGAGGGACAGGTGAAGGAAATGAAATAAAGGAATCGAGGAAAGGAACAAAAAGAGGAAAAGAACGAATGTACGAGAGGGATGGGTGAAGGAAACGAGAAAGAAGTATCTAGGAAAGAAACAATAAGAGTAAAGAGGGAAAGAAGTGAGAGAGACAAGATGAAACACTGAGTAGGTGAAGAACTGAAAGAGGCAACAAAGACAGAAGGATGGGCAGTAGAAAAGGAAACAAGAAGGAAAAAGGCAGTGGAAGTGGAAACAAGAAAGGACGAAGGATGGGTAAGAGAGGAGAGACATGAGCCTCGCCTGCCTCTCTCATCCAGTAGAAGCATCAGTTCCGGCCCGCTGCCTCATGGACACCATTGACAGTGACTGGTCCTCCACGCACTCACCCTCCCTCCCTCTCTTCCTCTCTCCGTTCAGCCCCAGCAGTCAAGGGAGGGAAGAAAGGAGGGAAGGCAGCAGGAATGGGAATGGGAACGCTGCCTCGACGTCACTGCCACCGTGGGAAACGCGGAAATGAAATGATAAATAGGTTTTGGTCGGTTGCGTGTGGCGGGCGGACGACCAGCTGTGAGCTGGACACCTACT
This sequence comes from Cherax quadricarinatus, assembly GCF_038502225.1. NCBI lineage: Eukaryota > Metazoa > Arthropoda > Malacostraca > Decapoda > Parastacidae > Cherax > Cherax quadricarinatus. The sequence continues at coordinate 1,919,997 of NC_091373.1, forward strand.
GGGTCGCTTACAACCGAGTCTTTACTCTCTTATTGTAATTTCTCTCTCTCTCTCTCTCTCTCTCTCCCTCTCTCTCTAGATCTGTCACCAACTGTGATAACATGACCGTAGATAAGTACGTTTATGGAGCAACCTGCACTGTGAACAGATTGACTTATGTTGTAGTAACCAGGCTTGCTTACCAGTACTTCTGACAGTTTAACATACAGATTAGTTGATGTAGTAGCCAGGCTCAGTCTTGGTTACAAACAATTGTGGCAGTCTGGCATACAGACTGACATGCTGTAGTAGGCTTAGGGATGGTTACAAGTAATTCTGGCAGCTTGGCAGACACACAGATGCTCAAACACAATGAAAACTGTGTGGTGAGCTTTATGGTCACTCTCTTGAACACTAAGTACTTTATTGCCCACTTAAAGTGACAAACAATATGTGATATGTTAAGGTATCTTATTAATGAAAATAAGATAGACATATTAAGCAAATTTCCTAACTTTGCTTGCAACAGCTAAGATAATTGTAGGTATAAATTCAGATGTATTCTTGTAAACCCTTTTGGGGCCTAGTTCCTAGGCCTTTTCTGTATCCGTATGTTCTTGCTCTACCGTCCACAAGATGGATATCGGGTGCACAATAAACAAGCCGTACCGGAGGCAAACTCTAATCTCCCTCTCTCTCTCTCTCTCTCTCTCTCTCTCTCTGTCTGGGGAACCTTCGCCTATACTATCCAAATCTCAACTATGTAAACAGAACTATAGTCTAGAGTGAAGTAAAAATGTCACAGTATCGCGAATGGAACACTTTACAAATAACCTTAGGAGTTATAACGACGTTTCGGTCCAGGACGGACCGTAACGTCGCAGAGTTTTCTCTAAGTGCGGGCTTTCTTTTATAAGTAGATTGTTATTAGTCCTCAAAAGATCGCTTGGCTGAAGACCTCTCAGCCTTCCCCACGTACTCTCGTTAGAGGAACTCAAAATTGAAACCTGGAGCTGGATACTTCTTAAGCCTGAGGGACTGACCACCTCAAAACTACTATTTCAAGGCTGATGGATTGATCACATCCTCTTTATCTCTTCAGTGCTTCTGTCTCCAATTTTAATCGTGTGTATATTCGACTGTAGAAACCTACTGTGTAGGAGAAATATTTTTAACATGAAGGTACCAAAATGTTACACACGTGTCTTGTTCTACGAGGTTGAATACAACACCTACCTTTGATATACCTTTGAAGAGTTTTGAGAGTATCTCTACTCTCTGAGCCCGGTCATGGGCCAGGCTCATCTGGAGAGCTCAATCAGAATCCTAAATACAGACAAACTGCGCACATACCAACAGCAATATTCAACAATTAGATTATTAACACTTAGGAAAAGCACTAATCCTGTATTGGTCATTGGAGATTCCGTACTTGGGGAGGGGTCTCTGCCCCACCCGCGTCTATAAAATCTGTAGGAAGTTTATTGGCAAAAGTTTGTTACCTATAAAATTTTACTGCAATATACAAGAAGGTAGACAGGTGCTGCTCCATTAACCTCTCCATTAACCTGACACCAGTTGTGAGTAAACAAATGGAAAGCATCGTTGAGAGCAAGGTCATAAAATTTCTGTAAGATTGCTAGTCAAAATCCAGAGCACGTTGTAAGTGACAAACCCCGGGACACTATCATCTACTGGCTCACCAATAATTAGTGGCTTTGAAGTGTCAGTGTGCCTTACTATCCTCACCTCGACTATCTACACTGTACTTAGTCCTTCTCTGAAGATAGTACCGATACAGACAGCAGGGTTTTCTGTTGTACTTTCCCGAGTACCACGAAGTACCCAAGTACCTGAGCACACACACACACACACGCATACACACACACACACACACACACACACATACACACACACAAGGTGGTAATTGCAGTGATGTATAACCCACCACAGAACAGCAGGAGGCCAAGGCAAGAGTATGACGAGAGCAATAGAGCGATGGTTGACACGCTGTCTGCAGTGGCCAGAAGGGCTCATGCATGCAGGGCAAAGCTCCTGATCATTGGGCGATTTTAACCACAAGGAGATCGATTGGGAGAACTTGGAGCCACATGGGGGCCAAGAAACATGGAGGGCTAAGATGATGGAGGTGGTACTGGAAAATTTCATGCACCAACACGTAAGGGACACTACAAGAGAGAGAGGAGAGGATGAACCAGCAAGACTGGACCTAGTATTCACCTTGAGTAGTGCAGATATTGAGGACATCACATATGAAAGACCCCTTGGGGCCAGCGATCATGTAGTTTTAAGCTTCGAATATACAGTAGAGCTACAAGTGGAGGGGGAAGCAGGAAGGCCAGGACGAATGAAGCCAAACTACAAGGGAACTACACGGGAATCAGGAACTTCCTGAATGGGGTTCAGTGGGACAGAGAACTGGCAGGGAAGCCAGTTAATGAGATGATGGAATATGTAACAACAATGTGCAAGGAGGCTGAGGAGAGGTTTGTACCCAAGGGTAACAGGACTAATGAAAAAGCCAGGATGAGCCCATGGTTCACCCAAAGGTGCAGGGAGGCAAAAACCAAGTGTGCTAAGGAATGGAAGAAATACAGAAGACAAAGGACCCAGGAGAATAAGGAGAGCATTCGTAGAGCCAGAAATGAATATGCACAGATAAGAAGGGAGGCCCAACGACAATATGAAAACGACATAGCAGCGAAAGCCAAATCTGACCCGAAGCTGTTATACAGCCACATCAAGAGGAAAACAACAGTCAAGGACCAGGTAATCAGGCTAAGGAAGGAAGGAGGAGAGACAACAAGAAATGACCGTGAAGTATGTGAGGAACTCAACAAGAGATTTAAAGAAGTGTTCACAGAGGAGACAGAGGGGCTCCAGAAAGACGGAGAGGTGGGGCACACCACCAAGTGCTGGACACAGTACGCACAACCAAGGAAGAAGTGAAGAGGCTTCTGAATGAGCTAGATACCTCAAAGGCAATGGGGCCGGATAACATCTCTCCATGGGTCCTGAGAGAGGGAGCAGAGGAGCTATGTGTACCCCTAACAACAATATTCAATACATCTATCAAAACAGGGAGATTGCCCGAGGCATGGAAGACAGCAAATGTAGTTCCAATCTTCAAAACAGGAGACAGACATGAAGCACTAAACTACAGACCAGTGTCACTGACATGTATAATATGCAAAGTCATGGAGAAGATTATCAGGAGAAGAGTGGTGGAACACCAAGAAAGGAATGATCTCATCAACGGCAGCCAACATGGTTTCAGGGATGGGAAATCCTGTGTCACAAACCTACTGGAGTTCTATGACATGGTGACAGCAGTAAGACAAGAGAGAGAGGGGTGGGTGGATTGCATTTTCTTGGACTGCAAGAAGGCGTTTGACACAGTTCCACATAAGAGATTAGTGCAAAAACTGGAGGACCAAGCAGGGATAACAAGGAAGGCACTACAATGGATCAGGGAATACTTGTCAGGAAGACAGTAGCGAGTCATGGTACGTGGCGAGGTGTCAGAGTGGGCACCTGTGACCAGCGGGGTCTCACAGAGGTCAGTCCTAGGACCAGTGCTGTTTCTGGTATTTGTGAACGACATGACAGAAGGAATAGACTCCAAAGTGTCCCTGTTTGCAGATGACGTGAAGTTGATGAGAAGAATTCATTCGATCGAAGACCAGGCAGAACTACAAAGGGATCTGGACAGGCTTCAGACCTGGTCCAGCAATTGACTCCTGGAGTTCAACCCCACCAAGTGCAAAGTCATGAAGATTGCGGATGGGCAAAGAAGACCGCAGACGGAGTACAGTCTAGGGGGCCAGATACTACAAACCTCCCTCAAGGAAAAAGATCTTGGGGTGAGTATAACACCAGGCACATCTCCTGAAGCACACATCAACCAAATAACTGCTGCAGCATATGGGCGCCTAGCAAACCTCAGAACAGCATTCCGACATCTTAATAAGGAATCGTTCAGGACCCTGTACAACGTGTACGTTAGGCTCATATTGGAGTATGCGGCACCAGTTTGGAACCCCCACCTAGCCAAGCACGTAAAGAAACTAGAGAAAGTGCAATGGTTTGCAACAAGACTAGTTCCACAGCTAAGAGGTATGTCCGATGAGGAGAGGTTAAGGGAAATCAACCTGACGATACTGGAGGACAGGAGAGATAGGGGGGACATGATAACGACATACAAAATACTGAGAGGAATTGACAAGGTGGACAAAGACAGGATGTTCCAGAGACTGGACACAGTAACAAGGGGACACAGTTGGAAGTTGAAGACACAGATGAATCAAAGGGATGTTAGGAAGTATTTCTTCAGCCACAGAGTAGTCAGGAAGTGGAATAGTTTGGGAAGCGATGTAGTGGAGTCAGGATCCATACATAGCTTTAAGCAGAGGTACGATAAAGCTCATGGTTCAGGGAGAGTGACCTAGTAGCGACCAGTGAAGAGGCGGGGCCAGGAGCTTGGACTCGACCCCTGCAACCTCAACTAGGTGAGTACAACTAGGTGAGTACACACACACACTATTCCTACCCTTCTCTTCACAATCTCCTATCTTCATCCATCCTTCCCGTCTCTCACCCTCTCCTCCCCTCGCCCATCCTACCACCATCCATCCCTCACCCTTTCCTACCATCACCCATCCTTCCCGTCCCTCACCCTTTCCTCCCCTCGCCCATCCTACCACCATCCATCCCTCACCCTTTCCTACCATCACCCATCCTTCCCGTCCCTCACCCTTTCCTCCCCTCGCCCATCCTACCACCATCCATCCCTCACCCTTTCCTACCATCACCCATCCTTCCCGTCTCTCACCCTTTCCTCCTCTCGCCCATCCTACCACCATCCATCCCTCACCCTTTCCTACCATCACCCATCCTTCCCGTCCCTAACCCTCTCCTCCCCTCTCTCATCCTACCCTCCTCTCACCTGCCCCACTCCCACTAAAAACAGTGGACTAAATATTCGAGTGCTGAACTGTCAGCAAAATCCTGGATGCAGTAATCCCCTGGCTACTAAAACTGTTGGTTGAGGGATTTGCGTCAGCACTATGATTGACCATAATATTAACGCCTCGCCGCCCCAAACAAACCACGGTGTTTTTAACTCTGTTTTTCTGGCCTCCGTCCACCACTCTAGTTTGTGGCGCTTCTCGTGTTTGTCTTTCATGTTTGTGTGTTTTTATTTTAATATGTTCATCTTTGGAATTTCATATAATTTTTTGCTCCTGGTGTTTTTTTTTTTTTGTCTTGTGTTTATGGTTCCTTTGTGTTTTTTCATTGTGTTTGTAGTCTCTTATTTTTTTTTTACTTGTGTGTGTTTGTTATTTACACTTTGTACTTTAATTCTCTATTATGTATTTATTACGTTTTTTTTAGTTTGTGTCAATTTATTTTAGCTGCTCAGTGTTTGTGTTTTTTTTAATCTTTTATCCTGTGTTGTTGTGTTCGTTTTTTTTTTTTGTCTGGGATTCGTATTATAATTTTTGTGTGTGCGTTATTTCCTTGTTTGCCTCATTGTCTGTGCTGTCCGTCGCTCGTTTGTGGTACTAGGCAACCCTTGTTATTTACAGTCCGTCGCCTATAAGAGCACTTGATATATCAGTGGAGTTATCATTCGTTTTGGTCCGTGTAAATACTGATATTACAATTAGGAAGTTGTAATTGTGATACTTGTGACCAGTATGGAGTGTTCTACCCTTGTAGCCCGGCCTGGGGTCAGTCTTCCTTGTTGACTGTCAGTTCAACCAGGCTGTGAAGGCTATTAGCAGCCCTCTGCTTCACAGCCTGGTTCATCAGGTTCATTAGCCTGGTTCATCAGGAGTAGGTGGTGATCCACTTTCCTCTTGAAGGTTTCTACATGTGTTCCCTCAATATCTCTAACATCTGCGGATGTTGTTATAGTGTTTTCTTATTGCAAACATGCTCTTTACCGAATTTATTTTATGCTCCCTCCCGAAATGCTCTACATAACTATAGGCTTTCTGCACGCACAACTAAATGTCATCATCTCTGTACATTGTATCATGCTGAAATTATTATTATTATTATTATTATTATTATTATTATTATTATTATTATTATTATTATTATTATTATTATTATATCTCTCACTCCAGTACGTTGCTAAGGTATTGGTGCAGATTTGGAATCAGGTCTTCCAGCATTTTTCAAGTATATCTTATCACGAATCTTTTTCTCCGCTCAGGAGAATTAAATCTCGGATTGAATGATACTGTTAATGAACTTATTGTTAGTGTGGGACTACTGCTGTTAGTGTGAGACTACTGCTGTTAGTGTGGGACTACTGCTGTTAGTGTGGGACTACTGCTGTTAGTGTGAGACTACTGCTGTTAGTGTGGGACTACTGCTGTTAGTGTGGGACTACTGCTGTTAGTGTGGGACTACTGCTGTTAGTGTGGGACTACTGCTGTTAGTGTGAGACTACTGCTGTTAGTGTGGGACTACTGCTGTTAGTGTGGGACTACTGCTGTTAGTGTGGGACTACTGCTGTTAGTGTGGGAATACTGCTGTTAGTGTGGGACTACTGCTGTTAGTGTGAGACTACTGCTGTTAGTGTGGGACTACTGCTGTTAGTGTGAGACTACTGCTGTTAGTGTGGGACTACTGCTGTTAGTGTGGGACTACTGCTGTTAGTGTGAGACTACTGCTGTTAGTGTGGGAATACTGCTGTTAGTGTGGGACTACTGCTGTTAGTGTGGGACTACTGCTGTTAGTGTGAGACTACTGCTGTTAGTGTGGGACTATTGTTGTTAGTGTGAGACTACTGCTGTTAGTGTGGGACTACTGCTGTTAGTGTGGGACTACTGCTGTTAGTGTGAGACTACTGCTGTTAGTGTGGGACTACTGCTGTTAGTGTGGGACTACTGCTGTTAGTGTGGGACTACTGCTGTTAGTGTGGGAATACTGCTGTTAGTGTGGGACTACTGCTGTTAGTGTGAGACTACTGCTGTTAGTGTGGGACTACTGCTGTTAGTGTGAGACTACTGCTGTTAATGTGGGACTACTGCTGTTAGTGTGGGAATACTGCTGTTAGTGTGAGACTACTGCTGTTAGTGTGGGAATACTGCTGTTAGTGTGGGACTACTGCTGTTAGTGTGAGACTACTGCTGTTAGTGTGGGACTATTGCTGTTAGTGTGGGACTACTGCTGTTAGTGTAGGACTACTGCTGTTAGTGTGGGACTACTGCTGTTAGTGTGGGACTACTGCTGTTAGTGTGGGACTACTGCTGTTAGTGTGGGACTACTGCTGTTAGTGTGGGACTACTGCTGTTAGTGTGGGAATACTGCTGTTAGTGTGGGACTACTGCTGTTAGTGTGAGACTACTGCTGTTAGTGTGGGACTATTGCTGTTAGTGTGGGACTACTGCTGTTAGTGTGGGACTACTGCTGTTAGTGTGGGACTACTGCTGTTAGTGTGGGACTACTGCTGTTAGTGTGGGACTACTGCTGTTAGTGTGAGACTACTGCTGTTAGTGTGGGACTACTGCTGTTAGTGTGGGACTACTGCTGTTAGTGTGGGACTATTGCTGTTAGTGTGGGACTACTGCTGTTAGTGTGGGACTACTGCTGTTAGTGTGAGACTACTGCTGTTAGTGTGGGACTACTGCTGTTAGTGTGGGACTACTGCTGTTAGTGTGGGACTACTGCTGTTAGTGTGGGACTACTGCTGTTAGTGTGGGACTACTGCTGTTAGTGTGGGACTACTGCTGTTAGTGTGGGACTACTGCTGTTAGTGAGGGACTACTGCTGTTAGTGTGGGACTACTGCTGTTAGTGTGGGACTACTGCTGTTAGTGTGGGACTACTGCTGTTAGTGTGGGACTATTGCTGTTAGTGTGGGACTACTGCTGTTAGTGTGGGACTACTGCTGTTAGTGTGGGAATACTGCTGTTAGTGTGGGACTACTGCTGTTAGTGTGAGACTACTGCTGTTAGTGTGGGACTACTGCTGTTAGTGTGGGACTACTGCTGTTAGTGTGGGACTATTGCTGTTAGTGTGGGACTACTGCTGTTAGTGTGGGAATACTGCTGTTAGTGTGGGACTACTGCTGTTAGTGTGAGACTACTGCTGTTAGTGTGGGACTACTGCTGTTAGTGTGGGACTACTGCTGTTAGTGTGGGACTACTGCTGTTAGTGTGGGACTACTGCTGTTAGTGTGGGACTACTGCTGTTAGTGTGGGACTACTGCTGTTAGTGTGGGACTACTGCTGTTAGTGTGGGACTACTGCTGTTAGTGTGGGACTACTGCTGTTAGTGTGGGACTACTGCTGTTAGTGTGGGACTACTGCTGTTAGTGTGGGACTACTACTATTGCTGTTAGTGTGGGACTACTGCTGTTAGTGTGGGAATACTGCTGTTAGTGTGGGACTACTGCTGTTAGTGTGAGACTACTGCTGTTAGTGTGGGACTACTGCTGTTAGTGTGGGACTACTGCTGTTAGTGTGGGACTATTGCTGTTAGTGTGGGACTACTGCTGTTAGTGTGGGACTACTGCTGTTAGTGTGGGAATACTGCTGTTAGTGTGGGACTACTGCTGTTAGTGTGAGACTACTGCTGTTAGTGTGGGACTACTGCTGTTAGTGTGGGACTACTGCTGTTAGTGTGGGACTACTGCTGTTAGTGTGGGACTACTGCTGTTAGTGTGGGACTACTGCTGTTAGTGTGGGACTACTGCTGTTAGTGTGAGACTACTGCTGTTAGTGTGGGACTACTGCTGTTAGTGTGGGACTACTGCTGTTAGTGTGGGACTACTGCTGTTAGTGTGGGACTATTGCTGTTAGTGTGGGACTACTGCTGTTAGTGTCGGACTACTGCTGTTAGTGTGGGAATACTGCTGTTAGTGTGGGACTACTGCTGTTAGTGTGAGACTACTGCTGTTAGTGTGGGACTACTGCTGTTAGTGTGGGACTACTGCTGTTAGTGTGGGACTATTGCTGTTAGTGTCGGACTACTGCTGTTAGTGTGGGACTACTGCTGTTAGTGTGGGAATACTGCTGTTAGTGTGGGACTACTGCTGTTAGTGTGAGACTACTGCTGTTAGTGTGGGACTACTGCTGTTAGTGTGGGACTACTGCTGTTAGTGTGGGACTACTGCTGTTAGTGTGGGACTACTGCTGTTAGTGTGGGACTACTGCTGTTAGTGTGGGACTACTGCTGTTAGTGTGGGACTATTGCTGTTAGTGTGGGACTACTGCTGTTAGTGTGGGACTACTGCTGTTAGTGTGGGAATACTGCTGTTAGTGTGGGACTACTGCTGTTAGTGTGGGACTACTGCTGTTAGTGTGGGACTACTGCTGTTAGTGTGGGACTACTGCTGTTACTATGGGACTACTGCTTGTAGTGATAGAATGCCGCTATTAATGAGAGAATACTGCTATTAGCATGAGAATACTGCTGTTGACGTCGGAACACTGTTGTTAACATGGGACTGCCGTTGCTAGTGTGGAAATACTTGTGTGTGAAGCTTCATCAAGTCTTAATCATTAAGCTTTGATAAAGCTCTACATAGTGGAAAACTTTAGCACGCTATAAGCTTGTTGTGCTTGTGTGTGTTTCACTTCATCGTGTCATCTCTGAGCCTCACAGAATATTACGTTTTTGCTTACATGGTGATACTGCGTTCATATACAGGTCTCCTCTCCTCACACTCCCTTCCTCTTTGTCCTTTTCTTTGTACTATTCTCCTCAGACTTCATCGTCTCGTCTCTCTCTCTTTCTCTCTCTCTCTCTTTCCCCTACACAGCAGTGGTGGTTCCCTCCTTCCCAGTGTTCCTGGGTCAGCGGGCGGAACGCAACTAATTGGTGAACGTTATTGATGTGCTGGTTATGGATGAGTGTTATTATTGTTGGTGCTGGTTGGTGGTGTTTGTGATACTGTTGGTGTTGATGTTGGTGTTGCTGGTGGTGATGGTGAGGTTGGTGGTGGAGGTGTTGTTGATGGTGCTGGTGGTGGTGTTGCTGATGGTGATGGTGGGGTTGGTGGTGGAGGTGTTGTTGGTGGTGCTGGTGGTAGTGTTGCTGGTTGTAATGGTGGGGTTGGTGGTGGAGGTGTTGTTGATGGTGCTGGTGATGGTGTTGATTGTGGCTGTGTTAATGATGCCTGTGATGCTACTCTTGTTGTTCTTGTTGATGATGATGATGTTAATGATGTTGCTGTTAATGGTGGTTAATGTTGATGATGGTTAGTAATGTTATTATGTTAGTGACAGTGTTAGTATTACTGTTGTTGATGGTAAAAACGTTTGTTATTGTTGTTGAAGATAGTAGTGGTGAGTCTGATGGTGTTGGTGCTGTTCGTGTTGTGTAGTACTGTTGTTGCTTCTCTTGCTATTAAAGTTGCTGTAGCCCTTGTAGCTGATGTTGCTATTGAGCTTTTCCTGGAACCAACACCCCCCTTTCATCCTCTTCTACCTACACACGGACGACTCTCTCCATCTTATTCCTTTTCGTCTTTCCCTCTCAACCTGACTCCTCATCCCACTCCAGTGGCACACTGGAAGACAGGGAATTCTTTATGATACACCATGCAGGTTTAGAAATGGCAAGTATTGCCTCAGAATCTCAATTTTTTTCTTGTTTTCTGACAGAATCAACCAGGACAGAGAACCACGGGTGGACTACATATTCTTAGGCTGTCCCCCATTTGAGTTAATAACGTAAGGTAACACTGGAGTCTGATATTTTAACTGGAGGTACAGGCTGGGCTAGCAGGAAAGGTAGTCTGTGGATGAAAAAAATATGGAAGAGAGACATGGCAAGTACATACGAGATGCAAAACACAGTATATGAGATAAAAGTCCAAGAATGCGAAGGAGAGACAAGACAAAGTACATGAAAGATGCAAAACAAAGAATAATATATTGAAGAGAAACTGCATAAGGGAGAGAAGAGAGAGTACATGTTTAAAAATAAATTCCCAGTAATAAGCGGTGTACATCAAGACTGCACTAGTGCCCACACTCTTTATCGCATGTGTGAGTCATCTGTCAGAATGAATTTCTACTCGACAGAAATCCATTGACTTTGTAAATGGTCCAAGTCGGACTGTAACGTCGTCGTAAGCTCCTCTCTCCTACGTGCGGGATTATTTGTGCAGCTGATAAAAACTGATACCGATGATACCAGCGGAAGACGACTGATGGAATCTTGAAGACTTAGACTGCAGTAATGGTTGCTCCCATAAAGGAATGTTGATACAAGGACATAAATGAATATATGGAAGGGGATAAAAGAAGAGCGGGTTAAGAAACTGCTACACCAGTCAGTTAAAATTAAAAACAAGGAACCATGAGGTAGAGCTCAGTAATGCAACTAGGCAAATTTTTGACCCAAAAAAATTGTATTTTTTTGATATTGAACTCATACTGTAATTTCTTCCTACACTGAAAACCTTACTAGGTTATAAACTGAAAACTGAACAATGAAGCCAGGAGCCACGAGCGTATCTTGGCTCCTGTAACTAGAAATAGGTAATCACAAATAGGTTTAAAAACAAGATCCTCCCCCCACACACACACGTGCTCAAAGAAGACTGGAGTTCCGGGGGTCAACGCCCCCGCGACCCGGTCTGTGACCAGGCCTCCTAATACCACCTCAAGAACCAAATGAAAGTCTACAAAATACTGACAAGTCAGGCAGCGTAGAGAAGGATGAGCAGATTGTGTCTTACTCTGACTGAGTCATGCTAAACGTACAGAGTTAAACGTTGTGTGTTTTTCCTCGACCACACCTTGTTGCCAGACGAAATTACGTTTAATCCAAAGGATAAAGTAGCTCAAATTCATTATATCAAAAACTTTTTACCGGAGTCAAGACATCCCGCTTTGAGGAGACGAAGGAAGCAGACTTTCACGGTCACAGACGAGGTCCCGGGGGCACTGCTCCCCGAACACCTCTCCAGGTATACTCCAGGTATGGTTGCCTGCAGACAATGCAAAGCTGATGAGGACAGGAGAGGAGATAGATGTAGAGATATTGCAGGTGAACTTGGACAGTGCGCAGGAATGGTGCAATAAGTGAGTGCTGGAGGTCAATACAAGGCAAGTACTAAAGAGATCTGGGTAGCAACCAGCGGAGACTGCGTATTATCTATGTGGGGAAGCAACTCAAGTCACTAGACACAGCAAGGCGCTTGACATCCTTCTGAGGTAAAGACATAGGTTGAAGAACAAATTTTCATTGTGATACTTCGCTCTGTTAGAAATTTGTCAAGCAATAAGAGCTTAATAAAGTTTTGCAGAGTGAAAAGTTGTCTCAATAAATGCAGGTTCTACAACGTATGTTTTCAATACTGTCAGCAGAGCATCCGGATCCACACGTTGTGAGGCGCGCACGAACACTGATAACATCGGAGACATATGTACAATGTTGGCATCCAACTAAAGATGGGCAAATATGAAAAGGGCAGTGAGGAACCTAAACAGCGAAATCGTTCAATACTTTGTATATCATATGTGCCACACCAGTCCTCGAGTACTGAGCGCCAGTGTAGAGCGTGCACCTAATACACACACAAGCTCAAGAAACTCCAGATAATTGCCAACAGACTGGCCCCAGAGCTAAGAAACACGAGCTCCCTGAAGATATAAAATCTGCTGAATATCACGTCACTAGAAGAGCGAAGGATCATAGGAGATAAGATCACAACGTACAAGATCCTCAAGAATATTAGCAGGGCCATACAAGTGGTATATGAACCCGTACGGGTTTGATATTTCCTCATACTCGTGGGAAGCATTATACACACAAAACAGTATCAGTAGTATACCCTTTAATATACTTTTGTTAAAATACGGTGCGACTATATTCCAGAGGCAGTGAGCGTTATTATCTTTAGTAATTATATTATTATTATTATTATTATTATTATTATTAGCAGTAGTAGTAGTAGCAGCAGTAGCAGTAGTAGCAGTAGTAGTAGTAGTAGTAGTAGTAGTAGTAGTAGTAGTAGTAGTAGTAGTACATAGTAGCAGCAGTAGTTTTATTATTGTTTTAGATGTCTTTTGTCCTTTATCTCTCTCGCCCTACTTCTTTCCTTTTGTCTCTCCCCTTTCCATTCACAAGTGACTCACAGACCCCCTTCCCCCCCTCTAGCTTTCCCCTCCTTTTCTCCCTTTCTTCTCCGCTGTGATGGTGGTCCAGGAAGGATGGATGTATAGAGGAAGCGAGAGAGAGTGATGTATGGGGTAGAGAGAGGGAGAGAGAGGATGACGGGAAGATGGGGGGTCGTAAATGTGATGGAGAGAAGTGTGGAGATGGGGATTACGGAGTAATATAATAAATGAAGGGATAGATGGAACAGGGTGGGAAAGTGGAACACGGAATACAAGAAGTGAGGGGCGAGGTACAGAGAATACCAGTAAACTCCAGGTAAACAGTCAACATTGGAGGTTAATTTACAGATACACACAATGATTTTGTACAAGTGACCTATAATGTGGACAGGAAAGAAAAACGAAAATCTAAGAGATCTGTAAATTTCGGTCTGAATAAGATATACTAAGTAGATCTGCAGAAGAGGGTCTCTGAGGCCGAAATATACAGATCCATTCCAAATGTTTTTTTTCTTTTTTTCCTTGGTGGTTGGTCACATTTCATCGATTAGTATCTGTAAAACATTAATACTGACACACTCAATAAAGGTAAATCTCAGGCAGAAGGAATACGAGTTACAATAATAGACTTTATTAGTACTAGTAACAAGAGTGTTGGTCTAGGGTTAAAGGGTGAAATGTTCCTCTCATCTCGTTCTCAGTAACCCTAGACCAGCAGGTAAGCATGGTCTTTACTAGACACACACAACCAACTTCCCGCTTAGGTCTGACAGTGCTCCTCACAAATTAGGTGAAGGACTAACTACCAATCATTTAAGATTCTAGGATGATGGGTAAGATCAACAGTTTAAAACATTCAGGTGACTTCAGTCGTGTTAAGCGACACTGCGAAGTTTGAATGTATTTCCTTTATTTACAAATGCAACAACGACCTAGGTTTTCGAAATTCTTCGCGGGATGGTCAGTGGCAACCTCGATCCTCTGTCTTTCCCATCGATTTCTTTAACGTTACTGAACTGAGTGGATTTTATTTGTCTTTCTTATGACAACACAGTACAAGCAGAGCTTTGGTATGGAAGTGGAGTCTCCCGCCCCATTAGTGTAGTTAACATGTGCAAGAATTACCTTCAGGCAGAAAAATTTCTCCCCTTCGTTACCAAGAAAATAACTTGGCTGCTGTATATTGATATCCCACAATAAAGCACTTAAGGTCAGCATCACTCACACACATCAGATTCAACAGAGTTGAGCTTTTCAATAATTTCACATTTGAAGAGGAATGGGAAGACAAACTTGCCCTCCTCGATGTACTTCTGTGTATATTTATTGACAATCTGCCTTTTAAAGTCCACTCAGAAAATGCCAAAATGAAACGTGCAGTTGTCATCGGATTTTCTGTGAGGGGCTAGGGCTGTGTATCTCTGAATACCTCTAGCAGGAAGGTGACTACATTCACTGGGTGTTCTCTGAACTACACTTCCCATCTCATTACATCAATGAATGTAGAAGTGGTATTCTGGGGACCAACACTCCACAATCTTTATAAATTTCTGGAAAGATTTGTCAACCTCCATAACATAAAGGTGGCCAATGATATTCGCAGTGGTTTCTTTAAGTGCAGTGCTAGAATAGCTACTACTACTACTACTATGATAGGTAAAAGGACACAAGTGCAACTAATGTGACATTTTAATGTTGCAACGTTTAGCTCTCCAGGAGCTTTATCAAGCCGTTGCAAACAATACATGTACACAGAGGGTATATATAGGCTTAGAGTGAGGTGTAATGCTAGTGGTGGTGGTAGTAGTAGTAATATTAGTTGTAATAGTAGTAGTAGTAATACAATATGGTAGAACAATGAACTTGCACATTAGTAAAAGGTTATAAAAACTATTACTTGGGTAGCATAAAAATAGGCTAGATAAATAATTCTGTTAGCAGTTGGATATGAGAAGGTCTGTTTCAGTGTTCCTCCTCTGTTATATTCTTGTGTAGTATTAGCAGCAAAGAAAATGTGATGACAGGGTTTATCGTTTTGATTAGGATTTTTTTCTATTACTTCAGAGATGATGAAGCTGCCTTTATTTTGCTTGTGTTAGAAACAGCGATTAATGATGAGTCAAGGCATTTACATTTGCGGAAATTGGGCTCTGATGTCACATTAGCTGCACTTGTGTCCTTTTACCTAACATTATCGGTAATTCTACCAGCATTAATACTACTACTATCACTAATATTATTATTGTAGAACACACATACGCACACAAAACTCAAGTGCGTTTGACAGTTGTAAATAATTATCCAGCAAAATACCTACAAGTCTTGTTAGAACCAAATCTGGAATTCATGTCATACCGTGTGGAGAATGCAAGAAAATTTATGTGGGAGATACAGGCATGTAGACCCGCGTCACAGAGCATAATCACCCGCTGTGCTGACACTGTCAATATTGCCTGTATTGTTTACAGACCTGTATTATTTACAGACCTGTATTATTTACAGTGGCTTGTATTATTTACAAGCCACTTGATGAATTGGCATGATGCTAAACTTGTTATCAGGGAAGAGCATTTAAGTAAACTACTGTTCAACATCTGTGGAAATCTGTCTTAGCAATACAATTGTACAGAACAAGGAAAGCTTCAGTATCTCCAGAGTTTGGGCTGTACTGATTTTCCGCCATGAGGACGCATCTGAGGGGCCTTGACCCTCCAGAAAACATCCGATCGCGCTACATGCCCACCTGTTTTTGTGTCTGTGCTGGACTGATAAAGCCTTGAGTGGGCGAAACGTTTCCATAATAAAACTACCAAGTGTTATATAAGTAATCTTTTATACAAATGATTTATGGTGATAATAATGGTGATGAAATGCTTGATAATATAGATTACACTGATAAGGACAGTGACAGCGATAATTTAAAATACTTGTAAGGATTATATAGCTGAATAACATCAATATTAATTTACCTAATACACGGGTTATAATAATATAGCTCTATTAATACAACAATTATTTTATTATTGCTATTATTGCTGCTGCTGCTACATCTACTACTACTACTATTACTACTACGATTACTAATTATATTACTTCTACTACTACTACTTCTACTACTATTACTACTACTCATAATAATAATAATAATAATAATAATAATTCCTCTTCTCACAATATTCGGGAACAAAAGAACAATTCCCCAATTGCCAGCGTTCGCCACAATTAATGAAATATGTAAATTGGATAAAACTGTAAAATTAAACCCACCTGTGGTGGTTTTAGTCGAATATAATTTTGAACGCTTCGGTAAAATTTATTTTTAAACACCCGGGGTACCTGGGTTTTGACTGTTACCTGTGCATAGAACTTTGACTCCTAAGAATTTTCGGTTTAGGGTCGTTTCTTAGACGGGGTTTGGAGGCGCTTGCGACTTTCTGGCTCTCTCATGTGAGTCTTACATCTGATGGATGGTCATAGCTACACTGTAGCTCTGGTTTGGGTATATACATTAGGAGGCATGTATCTCTCAGTGTATCTACACTGAGGTGTGTATCTCTGAGCGTATATTTACTATGAAGTGTGTTTCACAGTGTGTACAATCAGAGGTTATCATGTATCAGTGTATATACGCAGAGAGGTGTACGTCTCAGTATATATATATATATATATATATATATATATATATATATATATATATATATATATATATATATATATATATATATATATATATATATATATATATATTATGCAGTAAGTGAAATTCCAAGCGCTTTCGTAATTTCTCACATTGTTAAGCAACTTAATAATGTGAGAAATCATGAAGGGAGTTGAAAGACAGCTCTAGACCCTTTCCTGTCGCAATTAACGCATCAGGAGCTTGCTATGTTGCAAAAATGAGTAGGAAATCCAGGTGTATATACATCAGGAAGTGTATATGTCTTAATGTATATACACAGAGTTGCGTGTAGTATCTGTGTGTGTATATATATAAATATAATTGATGACCTACTCTCACATACACACACAGACAAAACTCATAGTAAGTGTAAATACTCTCACTGAACATCAAAATACTCGTAGATTTCGTATTAAGTCTTTTAACTTAATACAAAAACTTGAAGTTCAAGCAGGAAAAGCAGAAGCAAGTTTTATATAAAGTATTCAGTCTTTGACACGGTGCCCTGCTAATACGTAGTAAGATGCACAGAGTAACTGTGACACAGGAAAACCCTCCACCGGATGACTGTGTGGCTTACTGAAGGGAAATACACAGTGTGAGAGGGAACGTCTGGATGGATGTAATTTAGTAATGCTGTGTCCGTAGGGATCAGGGTTTTAAAAACATGTCAAAAAATCTTCGTAACATCATTAAGACATGCCAACAAGATGTACTTTGGGTATGCTGTACATTCTGATCTCACGATTTGGAAAACTGACGATGTGAAGAATGAGACACTCACCTGGACCTTGTATGTGCAACAGTTAGAAATCTTACCTACTTACACTTGTGAATTTGTCCAATGGTGAAAAATCCACAAGTGCAAGTAGGTAAGATTTCCAAATGTTGTACAAGTGTCTCATTCTTCATGCTGTATATTACGTACGTAAGAACAAGTGTAGAATGTACAGCGCCACTGCACAACCTTCACCTGGATTAAAATATATAAACATGTATACGGAAAATGGAGAGGAAAATCTCAGAGATCTGACACTTAAATATTCTGAAGTTGATTATGACAGCAACACAGATCAACACACGCACAGATCAACACATGCACAGATCAACACACGCACAGATCAACACACGCACAGATCAACACACGCACAGATCAACACATACGCAACCGTACAACACATGCGCAGAAACACTATAAAACACTATAAAACACACCAAAAATGCAAGCAAAAAATAAAATACGCAATACACTAAATTCGCACGCAGAAACACGAAAATACACAAAAAAGCACGCACGCAAAACACACCTAATACACGTATTTTCCAACACAGAAATAAAGCGGAACGCATTTCCTTACATACAAGCATTAATACACACACACACACACACACACACACACACACACACACACACACTGCAAAAAGGCCTTCGACACAGTTCCTCACAAGAGGTTACTGAAAAAGCTAGAAGATCAGGCACACATAACAGGAAAGGCACTGCAATGGATCAGAGAATACCTGACAGGGAGGCAACAACGAGTCATGGTACGTGACGAGGTGTCAGAGTGGGCGCTTGTGACAAGCGGGGTTCCACAGGGGTCAGTCCTAGGACCTGTGCTGTTCTTGGTATATGTGAACGACATAACGGAAGGGATAGACTCAGAAGTGTCCTTGTTTGCAGATGATGTGAAGTTAATGAGAAGAATCAAATCGGATGAGGATCAGGCAGGACTACAAAGAGACCTGGACAGGCTACAAGCCTGGTCCAGAAACTGGCTCCTTGAGTTTAACCCTGCCAAATGCAAAGTCATGAAGATTGGGGAAGGGCAAAGAAGACCGCAGACACAATATAGTTTAGATGGCCAAAGACTGCAAACCTCACTCAAGGAAAAAGATCTGGGGGTGAGTATAACACCGAGCATATCTCCTGAGGCGCACATAAATCAGATAACTGCTGCAGCATACGGGCGCCTGGCAAACCTACGGATAGCGTTCCGATACCTCAATAAGGAGTCGTTCAAGACACTGTATACCATTTACGTCAGGCCCATACTGGAGTATGCAGCACCAGTTTGGAATCCACACCTAGTCAAGCACGTCAAGAAATTAGAGAAAGTGCAAAGGTTTGCAACAAGACTAGTCCCAGAGCTACGGGGATTGTCGTACGAAGAAAGGTTGAGGGAAATCGGCCTGACGACACTGGAGGCCAGGAGGGTCAGGGGAGACATGATAACGACATATAAAATACTGCGCAGAATAGACACGGTGGACAAAGACAGGATGTTCCAGAGATGGGACACATACACAAGAGGTCACAATTGGAAGTTGAAGACTCAGATGAATCAAAGGGATGTTAGGAAGTATTTCTTCAGTCATAGAGTAGTCAAGTCGTGGAATAGTCTAGAAAGTGAAGTAGTGGAGGCGGGAACCATACATAGTTTTAAGGCGAGGTATGATAAAGCTCATGGAGCAGGGAGAGAGAGGACCTAGTAGCAATCAGTGAAGAGGCGGGGCCAGGAGCTATGACTCGACCCCTGCAACCACAAATAGGTGAGTACACACACACACACACACACATACACATATTTCCTAGCAAACAGTTGTATTAGACACACACACACACACGCAGGCCAGGAGCTATGAATCGACCCCTGCAACCACAATTAGGTGAGTACACACACACACACACAAGCCTACCTAACACAGGAATACGATACTGAAACCCTCCTAAAAGTGCTCAAGTCTAATTGCCCCTTAACCTGATTACTGATCACACCGCCAACTAATTCTGCATCGAGGATACGCCAATTGTGAGGGGACTCGAGTTGAGAGGGAAGGGAGAGAGGGGAGAGGAGGGAGAGAGGGAGAGATGGAGGAGGAGGGAGGAAGGGAGAGAGAGAGGGGGGTGGGAAGAAGAGAGATATGGGAGGGAAGAAGGGAAAGATGGGAGGGAAGACAGGAAAGAGGGGAGTGAAGCAGGGAGGGGAGGTAAGGGAGGATAGAGAGGGGGAGAAAGAGGGGAAAACTCTCACTCGCCATTAGGGGAAAAGGCATTAGTTTAATGTTTTCAATACAGCAATACAGTGAGTAACGATCAAGGTAATAAATAATGTCTCCGCTGAAGTCTTTCCCTCCCTCCATACTGAAAGATGGTAGAAGAGGGGAGAGGAGCCTGTGAGAGAACACTGAGGGGAGGGAGAGAGAAGAGCAAGAGAGGATATATACACAGTATGGGAGAGATGGAGGGAGACTCAGTAAAGGACCTTCTGCTAAATACGCAGAGAATAAATTCATTGTTCCAATAAATTTGTTAAAATATATATAATTTATGTTAAATAATGTAAATTAAGTTTAGGCTAACGTTAGGCTGGGCAGCGTTCAGCTAATATATATATATATATATATATATATATATATATATATATATATATCTTTCAACACACCGGCCGTATCCCACCGAGGCGGGGTGGCCCAAAAGGAAAAACGAAAGTTTCTCCTTTTACATTTAGTAATATATACAGGAGAAGAGGTTACTAGCCCCTTGCTCCCGGCATTTTAGTTGCCTCTTACAACACGCATGGCTTACGGAGGAAGAATTCTGTTCCACTTCCCCATGGAGATAAGAGGAAATAAACAAGAATAAGAACTAGAAAGAAAATAGAAGAAAACCCAGAGGGGTGTGTATATATGTGCTTGTACATGTATGTGTAGTGTGACCTAAGTGTAAGTAGAAGTAGCAAGACGTACCTGAAATCTTGCATGTTCATGAGACAGAAAAAAGGACACCAGCAATCCTACCATCATGTAAAACAATTACAGGCTTTCGTTTTACACTCACTTGGCAGGACGGTAGTACCTCCCTGGGCGGTTGCTGTCTACCAACCTACTACCTATAATATATATATATATATATATAATATATATATAAAAGTAGGCCTTAGACAAGGATGTGTGATGTCACCGTGGTTGTTTAATATATTTATAGATGGGGTTGTAAGAGAAGTAAATGCGAGGGTCTTGGCAAGAGGCGTGGAGTTAAAAGATAAAGAATCACACACAAAGTGGGAGTTGTCACAGCTGCTCTTTGCTGATGACACTGTGCTCTTGGGAGATTCTGAAGAGAAGTTGCAGAGATTGGTGGATGAATTTGGAAGGGTGTGCAAAAGAAGAAAATTAAAGGTGAATACAGGAAAGAGTAAGGTTATGAGGATAACAAAAAGATTAGGTGATGAAAGACTGAATATCAGATTGGAGGGAGAGAGTATGGAGGAGGTGAATGTATTCAGATATTTGGGAGTGGACGTGTCAGCGGATGGGTCTATGAAAGATGAGGTGAATCATAGAATTGATGAGGGGAAAAGAGTGAGTGGTGCACTTAGGAGTCTGTGGAGACAAAGAACTTTGTCCTTGGAGGCAAAGAGGGGAATGTATGAGAGTATAGTTTTACCAACGCTCTTATATGGGTGTGAAGCATGGGTGATGAATGTTGCAGCGAGGAGAAGGCTGGAGGCAGTGGAGATGTCATGTCTGAGGGCAATGTGTGGTGTGAATATAATGCAGAGAATTCGTAGTTTGGAAGTTAGGAGGAGGTGCGGGATTACCAAAACTGTTGTCCAGAGGGCTGAGGAAGGGTTGTTGAGGTGGTTCGGACATGTAGAGAAAATGGAGCGAAACAGAATGACTTCAAGAGTGTATCAGTCTGTAGTGGAAGGAAGGCGGGGTAGGGGTCGGCCTAGGAAAGGTTGGAGAGATGGGGTAAAGGAGGTTTTGTGTGCGAGGGGCTTGGACTTCCAGCAGGCATGCGTGAGCGTGTTTGATAGGAGTGAATGGAGACAAATGGTTTTTAATACTTGACGTGCTGTTGGAGTGTGAGCAAAGTAACATTTATGAAGGGGTTCAGGGAAACCGGCAGGCCGGACTTGAGTCCTGCAGATGGGAAGTACAGTGCCTGCACTCTGAAGGAGGGGTGTTAATGTTGCAGTTTAAAAACTGTAGTGTAAAGCACCCTTCTGGCAAGACAGTGATGGAGTGAATGATGGTGAAAGTTTTTCTTTTTCGGGCCACCCTGCCTTGGTGGGAATCGGCCAGTGTGATAATAAATAAATAATAATATATATATATATATATATATATATATATATATATATATATATATATATATATATATATATATATATAATATAGGGAGGTACCACCTCTAGAACTGTCCTGGGGACCCTGATCCTCAGAGAATAAACTTACCTCAGGGAAAACCTCAAGGTTCTCCCCGGGGCTGTTTGAATATTGTCTTCTCCTACCATCCCCTATATTCTATATCCTATGTAGACTTTATTTAAAGTCAAAATACACTGACAAAAATACAATAGGAAATGCACATACACGTATTTATAAAAAAAACAAATACATCAGCTAGAAATGCATGCTACCTGTCTCAAAATATATCCAGGCTAATGGATGAATAATTACACAAAATAATTTCCTATTATGTACGACTTTATGGAGGCTGTGGTACACGGAAGGTCAACAAGTACTGCGACTTGACTCACCTGTACGACTCTCCCAACGAGAAGTACCACAGGTTTCTTCAAAGACAGGGTTCCAAACTCATCGGTAATAGAGAGCCATTGGTGAGTATATTTTTATATGTAAATGTGGTAGAAAGTGAGCTTAGTAGAGAAGGAGAAAGTGAGATAGGCGAATGAGCAGAGAGTGAGAAAGGGCAGTGAGCAGAAAGTGAACCTGGCGAGCGAGCAGAGACTGAGCCTGTTGAGGGAGGGGAAACTGAATCTGGCGAATCAGTAAAGATTTGAGCCCAGGAACCAGCAGAGACTTGAGCCCAGGAAACCAGCAATAATTTCAGCCCGGGAAACCAACAGAGACTTGAACCCAGGGACATACGCAAAATGAGCCCAGTGAGCAAGCAAACTCGGGTGAGGGAACAAACAACAATAACAATCAAGGAATTGTGTTTGCCCAAAAGGAAAACGAGGCGGGCGGAAAGCAGGAGGAGGAGGCAGACAATGGCATCTGGCGGAGGGAAGAGGGAATAAGAGGAAATTACGGAGGATGGATGGGTGACGACCTGCCTGGATATGAGGGGAGAAAAGAAGGGAAGGGGGCAGAAGGGAAAGGAAAGAGAGGGAGGAAAAGGCAGTAGGGCAACCAGAGATACAATAAAGGAAAACAGAGAAGAAATTGAAAGTGAAGACATAAGGGAGAGGAGGAAGAGAAAGTGGAGAAGGAAGGGAAGTCACAGGTTGAAGGTATATCTGCCTGGGACAGGTGTTGGTAGGTTACACTTGCTTCTGAGGTAAAACCATTGATGATCACAAGAGATCGTGCATGTAGTTGATACAGAAACGCATGCTACAGTGTGAAAAATGTCGTAGTGTATCTCCCTCGACGCCCACATCCTCCCCCCCATCCCTCCTCATTAATAACCTTGTGATATACCTGTGATCTATTTATAGTACACCGGTAGCGTACCTGTGATATATTTGGGCTAGAGGCGACTCACCTCTTGCCTCGACCCAGCCTGGCTGGACTTTTCATTCTAGCACGGCCATTAAAACAGGTGTTCTTTATCCAAGCAATTTAAATTACCTTTCATTGCCGTGGATTAATTTTGATTGCTTCCCATTTCGGTCTCACGATTCTCTAACTGGCAGCCAGAAAACAGCTGTTACACCACAGGACGGACAGCCACAAGATACTTTACGCTGGCTCTATTATTCTCCCAGTGATCATTCAACCCTAGAATGAATCGCCTCTAGAACACCTCACCTTGTAGCCCAGGCCACAGCTGGCTCCAGCCTCACCTTGTAGCCCAGGCCACAGCTGGCTCCAGCCTCTCCCTGTAGCCCAGGCCAAAACTGGCTCCATCCTCACCCTGTAGCCCAGGCCACAACTGGCTCCAGCCTCACCTTGTAGCCCAGGCCACAGCTGGCTCCAGCTTCACCCTGTAGCCCAGCCCACAGCTGGCTCCAGCCTCACCCTGTAGCCCAGGCCACAGTTGGCTCCAGCCTCACCTTGTAACCCAGGCCACAGCTGGCTCCAGCCTCACCCTGTAGCCCAGGCCACAACTGGCTCCAGCCTCACATTGAAGCCCAGGCCACAGCTGGTTCAGGCCTCACCTTGTAGCCCAGGCCACAGCTGGCTCCAGCCTCACCCTGTAGCCGAGGCCACAGCTGGCTCCAGCCTCACCCTGTAGCCCAGGCCACAGTTGGCTCCAGCCTCACCTTGTAACCCAGGCCACAGCTAGCTCCAGCCTCACCCTGTAGCCCAGGCCACAGCTGGCTTCAGCCTCACCCTGTAGCCGAGGCCACAGCTGGCTCTAGCCTCAACCCTGTACTTGTTTTCCCTTTCCCCCTCTCTCTCTTCCCCTGTCTTTCTACATACTAGCCCCTCTCCATCCATTCCTTCCCTCCCCTTACTCTCCCCTCAGTGACCGTTTGGTCTCAGTTCCATCTAATCTCGCTTATCTGATTATCCGGATTATATTAAGTTTTATGCGTTCCTTATCTTATGATGCCTTCTGCGCCTGGTCCGGATACGAGACTAGGGAGGGTGAGAGGACGCTAACAACTGACACATAACATCACCGATATCAACACCAAATTTATACATATTAATATGAATTTCGGTTGACTTGTGATTCATTTTTGCATAAAAGCTGACTGGTAATACAGACTGTTAATACAAATATTGTGTCCCCGGCATCTTACATGCGTGCGTCCTTGTTGCAGCTCTTGGACCCATGCCGTAGCCTAAAACTCTATAGCGGAGTTCTGCCTCACGGTGACATTACAGACCACATTTATTTGTATATCCTATGAAAATGCAGTCCCAATAGGCCCTATAGACATGCAACAAGTTATACAAGGTTTGACAGCCTATGGGGGTTGGGCTCTGCTTTCTCCAGTAAGAATAGTCAATGTTAGACTATTCTGTGTAGAGTGAGGATATGACACACACACACACACACACACACACACACACACAAGTGCCTTTGACAACCGATAACTAACTCAGAATCTAGGAATCACAAACGTCAGTCACCGTAGGCTAAAGTAGGAGGCTGTATAATTTTCAGAGCACTAGAAGCAAAAAAAATTACTTAGCACTCGATCCAGTATATGTATAATAATGTGACAGATTTATGTGATACATTTATGTAATAATTTGATAGATTTATGTGATATATTTATGCAATTCTGTACTGATCACTTGTTATAATATGTGTTTGTGTGTGTGATATAATTATTTTAAATTATCTGATGTTACAGGAGCAGTTCCACTGGTGTCTCATCTACAGTCTACAATGACTAGCAAGTACTGCCTCCTGTGTGTCTCACCTGTATTTACTAATACAAATTACGTGTGTAATCTAGCCTTCCTCCATCAGCATTCTTTTATTATTAACAACTAAAATCGAAATAACATTAGTATCTACATCAGATATTCCAGCTTTTGGATTAGTATATATATTACGTTCTGTGTCTCTATCTCTCTCCCCAATACCGTCACTTTCCTTCAATCATTGTCAGTGATCCATCCTATAATTCATTAAACAGCACAATTTATTCATCGCCTCCCCTTAAACCTACCCGTAATGATGTATCCTTTCCTTTTCTCCCTTATTTCTCTCCCCTTTCACTTTCTGCTCACCCTTACTCTCCCCCTCCCTCACCTCTCTTCCTGATAGTTCTCAGATGCTGTCACTCACGTTGTCAGGGTGTCCAAGTGAAGGATTGATAAACCAAATGCATAGTGCATCAAAAAGCGTGAACAATGCCGACGAATGTATAAGAAAACATTTCGCCCACCAGGGATAAAGTCTATTTAAATTTGATGAACAAGGTTAATGAATACACTCAGTGTATGCAAGTCTCAGGTGACTAACGTGGATAAGAGGATGATCAGTTAAATGAAAAAGTGGGGTAAAATATGGCACCAAACAAACGATACCATCTCACAAGCAGCCAAAGAGGAGACGACAGCCCCTCACAAGCAAACAAACAATATAACTTCACTGGCAGTCAAACACGAGACAATCCTTAACAATCAAACAAACGACAATGCCACCTAACAAACAGTCAAAGAAGAGATGATAACTCCTCACATGCAAACAAATGACGGACGATCGTCCCCAGCAGTCTGTCAAACAAGCGGCAATAACTCCTCAGTTACTCAAACCGCGATGGCTCTAATCAAACAAACTACAACAGCCACTTGTCAACAAACCACAAGAGGCCCTCTCACGCAGTCAAAGAAACGATGACCCCTTCCAGTCAATTATCTATTTGTAGTTACAGAA
Source organism: Cherax quadricarinatus (assembly GCF_038502225.1). Classification (NCBI taxonomy): domain Eukaryota; kingdom Metazoa; phylum Arthropoda; class Malacostraca; order Decapoda; family Parastacidae; genus Cherax; species Cherax quadricarinatus. The sequence goes on from NC_091373.1 coordinate 1,946,082, forward strand.
GCAGAGCTGTGATCGTGGTGTCCCGACTCAAGTGTGTATCAGAGTGGACGTACATACAGGAGGGGCCTGTTTTACGGTGCTTCGCTGTACGGCGTTCCGCCAATGCAGCAGTTTTCAATTATACCCATTCTTCATTTATTTGGACTTCTTACAATAAATATATTCACCACTCACTATAAGCTAAGGACGAAAATATTTTGAGGTAAGTAATGTGTGTACTGTATATGGATTTTTTAGGTCTAGCTATATTGCTCACTTAGTATATCATAGTGTAAACATGTTATCAGACTTTTATATGCATTTGAAAGTGAAAAAAATACTATGATTCACTTTACAGCCATTTTCGCTTTACAGCCGTAGCCCATAACCTAACCTGTTGTATAAGCAGGGCCCTACAGTAGCCTGGAACCTAGCCTGCTTAAAAGCAGGGCCCTATCTGTACAGTACATGTGAAATGAATAATTATATATTCGCAGTTACATAAGCAGAGCAGTGCCCAACTTCGATGTGTAATATATCAAATACATAGCAAAGAGTGTTTAAAATACCAATTTCCTCCTCTTTGTAAACCATTCTACGACGTTACAAGACGGACTCTCAATGAGACTATTACGATACTAAATAAATTTACTACACTGAAACACGAAAAGATATTTGATAAACAAACTTGGGTTAGTAACTCGTAACAATAGAAGGAAACCTCGAGGCAAGATGTGTAACGCAAATTCGGGTATTTTTTCGGTAAATAATTATAGATTTTTGCTATAGAATGTTCAATGGAGTCAAATAAGAGCAAGCTGGATAAGCATTTTCCAAACATACTGGAGTGAGAGATATGGGAAGAAGTGCAAAATAAACCCAGTGAGGGGGAGGGGTGCGGTGGAGACAATAAGGGAACACTGTATCAACATTCGGGGGTCCCAAACTATTCAACATCTTACCAGAAGATATCAGAAATACGGCTGGAATAAGTGTAGAAGCCTTCAAGAGCAAACTGGACAAGTATCTTCACCAGGTGCCAGATCAACCAGGCTGTAATGGATATGTGGGGCAGCGGGCCTCCAGAAGCAACAACCTGGTCGACCAGGCAAGCACCAAACGAGCCTGGCCCATGGCCGGGCTCCGAGAGTAGTGAAACTCTCGAAACTTTTCAAAGGTATGTCAAAAGTAAGTATCAAATTTAACTATATACTGTGAACGGGCTAACTGTGGTTAAGAGATTTTTGGCCTTAGTTCAGGAGCTTTCACAAGACTATAAGTTGATTATGAATTACCCATGGTATAGCAGTAGTAGTAGTGGTGGTGGTAGTAGTAGTAGTAGTAGTAGTAGTAGTAGTAGTAGTAGTAGTAGTAGTAGTAGTAGTGGTGATAGTAGTAGTAGTTTTATTATTAACGGTATGGCTAGTGTGATGGTGATAGTTCCAGCAACAGAAATCCACCTACTTTCACCTTTTTTAGATATCAAAGGTGTGTGGTCCAAGGTGAGAGAACCTTCTGTTATATTATTCTGATCTCAACCATAACATAATTATTACTAGTTAAATTGTAGATCAGCCTCCTCAGCAGGTGTGTGTGTGTATGTGTGTGTGTGTGTGTGTGTGTGTGTGTGTGTGTGTGTGTGTGTGTGTGTGTGTGTGTGTGTGTGTGTGTGTGTGTGTGTGTAAATCAGGTCTAAGCAGGGTAGATCTGATCTCCTGATGGACTGAATAGCTTATACACACAGGAGATAGAGGCGGGGGAATCCCCTGCTTGCTGGCGGTAATCAGGTGTGGCTTTGATGGTGTCTTTGATGACTGCCGCATCTCCACCTCTCCCCACCCTTCCCTCTTGTCACCCCCACCTGTCACCCCACTTACCCTTGCCTCCTCTCTCATCTCCCCCATACCTTTCTCCTCTCCCCTTCCCTCACTTCCACAATCTAACCCTCTCATCTCCCCTTCCTTGTTTAACTCTTCCCCTCAAGGCTTCCTACCTCATTCCTAGATTTTTTACCTTCCCAAGCTACATTACACAGTTATTGATGTGTGTGTGTTTGTGAGAGAGAGAGAGAGAGAGAGAGAGAGAGAGAGAGAGAGAGAGAGAGAGAGAGAGAGAGAGAGAGAGAGAGAGAGAGAGAGAGAGAGAGAGAGAGAGAGAGTATGGAAAACATTCCTACAGCATAATGATGTCAACGAGATAAAGTCAATTGATCAAATGAAAATGCTGGCCCACAGATGGCTCCAACTTCATCCTGTTTCCTACTTGTATGTCTCTTAACAATAAAAATGCTTTCAAATGAGCTGATGTAGGTAACAGCTCTTAGCTTGCCAATAAAGTTAGGAATCCTTAACCTGTAAATAGCTTGTCAATAAAGCTAGGGTTCCTTAACCTTGTCAAACCCTGTGTAAAAAAAAAAAGAAAGAGAGAGAGAGAGAGAGAGAGAGAGAGAGAGAGAGAGAGAGAGAGAGAGAGAGAGAGAGAGAGGGAGGGAGAGAGAGAGAGAGAGAAAGAGAAAGAGAGAAAGAGACGGATGGATTAAATAAGGTACACGAAAATTTGAGGCTGAGTGTCGGTGAAGTTGTGGGTACGGACGTGGGTGATACATCCGTGTGCGGTACATGCGTGTGCTGGTAGAAGTCTGGATGGGTGTGTGGCTGGGTACCGGAGTGGGTGAGCGGGTACAGGCATAGGTGGATTTTTTACAAGTGTGGGTGGGTACAGGAGTAGGCATGTGTAAACATGGGTGGGTGTGCACAGGTGTGGGCGGGTACAGGTGTGGGATAAGCGGGTACAGATGTGGGATAAGAGGGTACAGGTGTGGGATAAGCGGATACAGGTGTGGGATAAGCGAATACAGGTGTAGGATAAACGGGTACAGTTGTACGATAAGCGGTTACAGGTGTGGGATAAGCGGGTACAGGTGTGGGATAAACCGGTACAGGTGTGGGATAAGCGGGTACAGGTGCAGGATAAGCTGGTACAGGTGTGGGATAAGCGGGTACAGGTGAGGGATAAACGGGTACAGGTGTGGGATAAACGGGTACAGGTGCACTATAACGCCCGGAAAGTCTTAGGACCTCCTACGCCACTTTTCACTTACCACTATCTTAATATACAGTATTTCATTTAATTTAGAACGTCCCAATATTCTTCGAATTAAAACTTCGAAATTTTATGAGACAGACGCTATTCAAAGAAATTAAATATTTTACATAATTTCTTTGAATATTTTATATATTTAATTATACAATTATATGTAATTAAATATCTTTTAAAACGTATATATTGAGAATTCCTCAGAGGTGAGTGATGACGTCATAGGTAAACAGTGATATCAGGAGGTAGGTGATGACGTAACTGGGTGTAGGTCTGAGTGAGGTAATAAAACACGTGTTAAACACCTGGGTGTCTTTATTTAAAGACGTTTCGCCAACCAGTGGTTTTATCAGTTCAATACAGACGTATTTGAAGCTGGAGACAATGGAAGATGAGACAATCAGTCCCTCAGCTTTGCAGAACTGAAGACAGCGGAAGATGAAGCAATTAGAAACAGCAGCTTCCGGTCCAGGGACTGATTGCCATATCTTATATTGTCTACATTGTCAAGTCCTTCAAAAGCGACTGTATTAAACTAATAAATCCACTTGATGGCAGAACGTCTTCAAAGATACTCAGGTGTTGTACACGTTTTGTTTCGCTTATTTTGTGGGTATTGTATACCAATATTGTATAACAGTATTGTATACCAATATTGTAAATATGCATGATTTAAATCTATGAATATAGAAAAATCCACAATACGATAAAGATTTTTTACGTATACATGCTTAATAATGTGCATGCGCGCGCACATACACGTACACACACACACACACACACACACACACACACACACACACACACACACACACACACACACACTGGAACAATCTGGAGGGTG
>NC_091373.1:1957500-2090000 GCF_038502225.1 Cherax quadricarinatus
TCGTCCTTACAGTGAAAGGTAGGATAGACACTCACAGATACATAGACAGACACATAGACACAGACAGATACAGACACAGACACAGACACACAGACACACAGACAGGTACAGACAGGCAAACTGGCTGTTGATTCCTTGTATGTGTGTGACAGCTTGGCTTTACATGATAAAAGGGGAAAGTCTGTTTTCTCTTTCAATAATTTGCATCACGATACATTTTATTTTATTCTCTGTGACAAGTCCGAATATTTGAATTTTTGTGTAAAAACGACAGTGTGTGTGTGTGTGTGTGTAAGCACACACACACACACACACATACCAAAAAAGGAAACATATTTATAATCATTCAGTTAATAACTGTCCCACCTGAAGTGTGCGGACATCACAATTATATACACAAATAACCCGTCACAGTACTGTCTTTTCGTATTCTTCATCACAGGTCAGATGACCTTCCAGACAGCAACATCCCACCACACCTTCAGAGTGCAGGCACTCTACGTATATGCATACAAACGATAAGTTATGACTTCAAACCCACACGGTATAACATCTAAAAACTTACCACAACCTTTGAAGTCAAATCAAAACCCAATTTTTGGACTAAAAACTGAGATCAATTTTTTTTTATGGTCATTCCATCATAATTTGGACCAAAGCCATAACTTGGGAGCAATGTGTCAATATCACCGGCGCAACAAATGCAATTTTCACCCCCAGATGTTGAACATGTCTGGCGGCCACCTCGTAACAGTATGTAGAAGAGGGAAGAAGAAACGCAAGTGAGGTGTTTGTACAGAGTCAGTGAAGGTGATCCTGTGTTTGTATGCTGCTGGCGAGGCCTCAACACTGACGCCAGCCGCATACTACTTGTATATAATACAACCGTATATCCAATCATATTCCAGCTCTCCCTTACTTTATCTTCCGTTTCTTCCTCTCAATTTATTTCTTGTTTCCTCCTCCTTCCCTTCTCTATCTTATGCTTAACGTCTCTCCTTCTGAGTTTAACCTATCTAGTTTTTTTTCTTACTTCTGTAATTCTCATTGACTCCTTTTTATATATTTTTATTGGTCTTTCCTATAAACCTGTTCCTTTTGTTTCCTTTCTTTCCCTGCTCCGTTCTTTTTATTTCCCTCGCTTCTCTCTCCCCTCCCTCCTTCTCCCCTCCCACCCTCTCCATTCCTTTTCTTCTTTTAGTTTTTCCTGTTTACTCCCATCTCTGTTCTTCTCCATCGTTCTGTCTCTCTCTCTCTCTTCATATTTCTTTTAGCTTAGCTGTTTAATGAACCTTTCTCTTGTTTATGTAACCACACTCTCAGTTTACTGGTGGTGTAACGCAAGATTGGAGTAATGATTTTGAGTGCTGGTTATTACTTGTAGACTTACCACTATTCTCTTTTACTCTTCCAGGTAGAGGGCCATTTCCACATACTATGTATCCATGGGAAAGCGCTAAACCCATAATTTATACAACACCTGGGGAATGGGAGGTAATCAGGTTTGATCCAAAGGAAGGGAGCCCACAGTAGTGGCCTGTGATAATTGTGGTATTAGGATCAGTGCTGAGATTAATGATGATGGTTGTGGTGTTGGCAGCAGTGAGGGTGATAGTGCTAGCAGCAACAGAAGCACTGGTAGTGGTTGTAGTTGCAGCAGCAATGTTGGTGGTGATGGTCGCAGCAGCGGCGGCAGGGGTGGTGGTGATAGTGGTGGTGGTGGGTGGTGATGCTGGTGGTGGGTGGTGGTGGTGGTGTTGCAGTGGTGAAGTTGAGGGCATAAAGAGGAAGGGTCTAAGAGGGGAATGGAAGGAAGGGGAGGAGGAAGGGAAGGAGGGGGGAAGGGTCGAAGGGGGGAGGAGATTGAAGGAAGGGAGAGAGGGAGGCCCAGTGTATATCAGTGGGTTATGAAGCATAATTCAGAAGCGGCCAGCACACTTGCCTCTTTGGCACCAAAAACGTTGGTTGGTAACGCGTTTAAGAAGGTGTTTGCATGCTGGTGGTGGAGGCGCGCTGGTATTAACTAGCCATCGCCAACCCCAGCCACACACTCTCACACACACGTATATATACACTTGTGAGTGGTGTGTGTGTGTTTGTGTACTCACCTATTTGTGGTTGCAGGGGTCGATTCACAGCTCCTGGCTCCGCCTCTTTGCTGATCGCTACTAGGTCCAAGTTGGACCGAAACGTCGTCGTAAGCTTCTCTCTTTTATGTGCGGGTTATTTGTGTATCGTTCCAGTCACGGTATTGTGCCTTTTTGTTATTTATCGTGTGTGTGTGTGTGTGTGTGTGTGTGTGTGTGTGTGTGTGTGTGTGTGTGTGTGTGTGTGTGTGTGTGTGTGTGTGTGTGTGTGTGTGTGTGTGTGTACTCACCTAGTTGTACTCACCTAGTTGAGGTTGCAGGGGTCGAGTCCAAGCTCCTGGCCCCGCCTCTTCACTGGTCGCTACTAGGTCACTCTCCCTGAACCATGAGCTTTATCGTACCTCTGCTTAAAGCTATGTATGGATCCTGCCTCCACTACATCGCTTCCCAAACTATTCCACTTACTGACTACTCTGTGGCTGAAGAAATACTTCCTAACATCCCTGTGATTCATCTGTGTCTTCAGCTTCCAACTGTGTCCCCTTGTTACTGTGTCCAGTCTCTGGAACATCCTGTCTTTGTCCACCTTGTCAATTCCTCTCAGTATTTTGTAAGTCGTTATCATGTCCCCCCTATCTCTCCTGTCCTCCAGTGTCGTCAGGTTGATATCCCTGTGACTTATTTGTGTATTTTAAGTTTAAAAAAGTGTCCTCGTGTAATCTCTCCAACAGTCTGACTCAGTCCACAATATCAGGTCCTCTGAGTACTTTGTAAGTCGTTGTTATGTCTACCCTGATTCATTTATTCTTTAATGTCCTCAGCTTCAGTTCCTTTAGCTTAAGAATTCCCAAACTTGCTTTTTAAGCCAGGTTCCCCCTCCCACTGAGACTCTACACACCCTCCATCACACACACACACACACACACACACACACACACACACACACACACACACACACACACACACACACACACACACACACACACACACACAGGCCAAGCTTGTGTCGATAAGTACCTTTGACAACTAGTAACTACCTGTGTCACTCAAGCTTGGTGTGTTGACAAGGTCACGCATCTTCACTCACAAACATTTCCTTTATTATACAAGCGTCACCTGGTTACAGCTGCACTTCCAACACTCAACGTTATGACATCTTGTGAAAATGAATGATAATGTAAAATAATTGGAATAATTATGTAAATAAAAGTATTATTGAATTTGTGTTTACCTGTCACTGTTGGCTGGGTCTTTATTTCAGCACAAAGGTCAATCAAGTTTACCTGGTGTCGCTTCCGAGGGTCACCGCGCCCGCGGACCGGTCCTAGACCAGGCTTCCCGGTTGCTGGCTTGATCGATCAAGTCGGTTCCTGACCAGCCAGGCTGTGGCTCGTACGTTGGTTTGCGTGCAGCCAGCAGCAACAGCCTGGTTGATCAGGCTCTGATCCACCAGGAGGCCTGGTCAAAGACCGGGCCGCGGGGGCGTTGACCCCCGGAACTCTCTCCAGGTAAACTCCAGGCAAGTAACCCACAGTCCAACGTATGCACCAGGAACTGTTTTAAGGAATCTGTAGAATTCTCTCTTGAAGAGACATAGGAGTTTGTTGCAAAGTCCTCTTGTGCATGAAGGAAGGACGTTGAAGAGTCGTGGTCTCTTAACACTTACTGAGTTCTCTCTCAGTGTACTTATCGCTCTCTGCTTGTCACTGGAGGTTTCCTGAACTGTCTCTCAAGTCGCAAGCAGAAGACGACAGTTTCCCTCTTAATTCTTTCTCAGCGATATTTTTTTCAGTGCTGTGAGCGCAGAAAAACTAACCTCACACGCATGTTATGACACAATAACATCGACAACGAGCCTTGTGCTCAGAAATCAGCAAGTCGTTGTTTATGTTTGAATTGTATGTATTCCTGGAGTCTACCCGGAGGGAGTCCCGGAGATCAACGCCCTCGCTACCCAGTCCTTGACCAGGCCTCCCGGTGGATCAGGGCCTAATCAACCAGGCTGTTACTGCTGGTCGCAAGTAGTCCAACGTACGAATCACAGCCCAGCTGATCGGGTACTCAGTTCCTGATCAACAGGGCTGTGGTGCATACATCGGACTGTGGACGGCAGGTACCAACAGCCTCACCGATAAGGCCAGCAACCAGGAGGCCTGGTCTGAGACCAGGCTGCAGGGGCGATGACTTCCGGAAGCGACAACAGGTACAGGTAGCAGGCACGAAATTATTCTCGCGCAATCCATTTTGGGGATCAATTATTTAGACTTTTTTCATAGCGCATTTCTCTTAGCTGTTTCTTGACATGCTTTATCAGGTGTGAGTTCCGTGCTGGTGATGCATACTTCAAGATGGGCCTCGTATATAACGTATATAGAACTCTGACTGGCTCTTTGTTAACACTCCTGAACGCTACTTGGAAGAAAGGATAGGAATAATGTTTATCCCTGTCTCCTTTTTAAGCTTCCTATCCTCTAGCCCCCCTGTATATCAGCCCCTTTACCAGGTTCCTAATATCCAATCTGTACTTTCCAGCCCCTTCACTTGGTTTCTAATCTCCAGTCCCTACTTCTCAGCCCCTTTACTAGGTTTCTAATCTCCAGTCCCTACTTCCCAGCCCCTTTACCAAGTTCTTAGCCCCAGTCCCTGCATCTCAGCCTCTGTACCAGATTCCTAACCCCAGCTCCTGCATCTCAGCCACTGTACCAGGTTCCTAGCCTCAGCCCCAGTCCCAGGAGCCACTCAATCTCGCTCACAGCCAGGTAGCGCGTCCGGAATATTGAGGCTGACAGGAACTGGTGCTGGGCAGTGTATGTGAGGTGTAATGGTGGTGTGGGTGGTGTGTGGGTGGTGTGTGGGGGTGTGGGGAGTGGAGGTGGTGTGTGGGGCATGAGTGTGTGCTGGGTGTAGTGTGGGAGAAGTGCGAGAGGTGTGATATGTGTTGTGTATGACAGGTGTGGGTGTGTGGGGGAGAGTGATGTATGGGGATGTGGTGCTGTGGGGTTAAAGTGTGTCGTGAGCAGTGGAGATGTGGTGTAGGTAGTGTAGGAGTTGTGATGTGTAGAGGTGTAGTTTGTGGGAGTTGTTGTGTGGGCAGGGAGTGGGAGGGTTCTGTGCGGGTGGTAAAGTTGGGTACCTGGAGGTTACCTGGAGGTTATTCCGGGGATCAACGCCCCCGCGGCCCGGTCCATGACCAGGCCTCCCGATGGATCAGGGCCTGATCAACTAGGCTGTTACTGCTGGCCGCACGCAGTCCAACGTACGAGCCACAGCCCGGCTGATCCGGCACTGACTTTAGGTATCTGTCCAGCTCTCTCTTGAAGGCAGCCAGGGGTTTATTGGCAATTCCCCTAATGCTTGATGGGAGGCTGTTGAACAGTTTTGGGCCCCGGACACTTATGGTGTTTTCTCTTAGTGTACCAATGGCGCCCCTACTTTTTATTGGGGGCATTTTGCATCGCCTGCCCAGTCTTTTACTTTCGTAGGGAGTGATTTCTGTGTGCAGATTTGGGACCATTCCTTCCAAGATTTTCCAAGTGTAGATTATGATATATCTCTCCCTCCTGCGTTCCAACGAGTACAAGTCAAGTGCTTCCAAGCGTTCCCAGTAGTTAAGGTGCTTGACAGAACTTATACGTGCAGTAAAGGATCTCTGTACACTCTCTAGATCTGCGATTTCACCTGCTTTGTATGGAGATGTTAATGTACAGCAGTATTCCAGCCTAGAGAGAACAAGTGATTTGAAAAGGATCATCATGGGTAGGTAAGTGTTGGGTGGTGGTAAAGTTAGTTGGTTAAGTGTAGGGGTAGGTAGTTGGGTGGGTATATGTGATGAAGGTCTGGATGTTGTGTGAAGGTGTGTATGTTGTGATGCAGTTCTTGATGTTGTGATGAAAGTTTGGATGTTGTAAACGTCTGGAAGCTGTGATAAAGGTCTGGATGCTGTGATGAAGATCTGGATGTTGTGATGAAACACTGCATGTTGTGATGTAAATCTGAATGTAGTGATGAAGATCTGGATGTTGTGAGGAACGTCTGGATACTGTGATGAAGGTCTGGATGTTGTGATGTAGATCTGGATGGTGTGATGAATGTCTAGATCTCAATGGAAATACAGTAAATTAGTCTACGTGACTTTATCCTCGGGTAACGTTCACATACGTACTTTGCCATTTACAACCACTTCATAGTTTTAAATTAGGTATGAGGCTTGAGTAACTCTTACTAACCTGTGTATTATTTTGGGAGTCGATTCTTAGCTCTTGGCCCCGCTTAGCTGTGTAAGTGGAGGAGGAGGAGGAGGAGGGGAGGAAGTGGGCGGAGACGCAGGAGAAAAGAGCGGTGGAATGACAGGAGAGAAGGGGAGATACGGAGACTGAGAGAAAGGAGATGGGAAGACAGAAGGTAAGGAAGGTAGGGAGAATGACAAAAGGGAGGTAGGACGACATGAGAGAAGAGGGGTAGGGAGACAAAAGACAAAGGAGGAAGGGGGACTTGAGAGAGGGAGGTAAGGAGACTGAGAGAAGTGGGCAGGTAGGGAGACAGGAGAGAAGGGAGGTAGGGAGACAGGGAGAACCTGGACATTGGGCTGAGAAATATGGGGCAATACGGAGACTGTTCTAAAGTTTTCTAATACCGAGCGAGGGAAGGCGGAAGCCACCGCTTCTCACGGTAAACTTAGATATGGCGGAAGCGGCAACGGGGAAGTGGAAGGTTGTTGACAATGGTATAAAATATCAACAAGTTGAAAATTAAGACACATGTACAACAGTTGGGAATCTTTTTCTGATGAAAAGTTTCTCCTACACAGTAGGTTTCTTCAGTAGTAATTAAAAAATAGATGATGTAATCAGTCCATCAGCCTTGGAGAAAGCGTACTTGAGGTGGTCAGTCCCTGAGCCTGGAGAAGAGCTTAGCTCCATGGAGCTAAACTGTTCTCCAGGCTGAGCCTGTAGTCTGGTGACAAAAGCTCTCGCTTCGCACGGTGAGTGTTCGGGTTCGATTCCCGGCAAGGGAAGAAACACTGGACGTGTTTCCTTACACCGGTTGTCTATGTTCACCCATCAACAAGTGGATACCTGGGTGTTAGTCGACCGGTGTGGGTGGCATACCTGGGACAAAACTGACCTAATTTGCCCGAAATGCTCTGCATAACAAGCGGCTTTCTGTATAGTAGTATGTTCCTGATGTCAGCTAGGCCTGTATACCTCGTACATGTACTTGTAGAAAAAACATGATATTAAATTATAAGTGGGAGTGTTGTGGAGGGGGTGATGGAGGGGGGGAAGGGGAGGGGGAGGGGAGGGGGGAGGGTAAGTTTACTGTCCTCACTAGGTAATAAGTCTCGGACCATCTGAGCCATCAAGACTCCATCCCTATAAGAACCCGTAAACACTAACTCGGCAGCCAAACTGATCCATCCCTCACTCTTACAGCCAAAGCATATTGACCGTTGCTGCACGAGTTCTCTAGGGCCATTTTCAACCAGCCCAGAGGCGAGGGTATGAACTCATGACCACCGACTTCAGTCCACAGCGAGCCTTTCGCAATCACAAAAGTCCAAAACCTAACGGGACAGTACTCCATCGTTTTCGCCTTTAGGAGGACGCTGGCCAAGCGGCCCAGAAACCTCGGGTCTCAGGATAGGACGCCTTGGGATGCTACTGTTAATTTCCTGCGGTAACGACCAGGTGTTGGTTGTTCTCTGAGGACGCTCACTCGTTCGTTTCGCTTGGTCAGTCTCTTCGTTTGTTCGACGAGGCATTAACTCATTTGTTCGCTAATAAACTGGACTGTTTAGTCTGCGGCCCGTTTGTTCAGTTTGGGGTTTGTTTGTTCAGTCATGGACTTATTTGCCCATTCAAAAAGACTTGTTTGTCCAAATAGGAGCTTGTTTGTTCAGTCAGCGACTCGTTTGTTCACTCTAGGGTTTCTTAGTTTAGTCTATGTCTTGTTTAGGATAATCAGCCCCTCAGCCTGGAGTCTATGTGACCAGTCCAGGTAAACTCTGGGTCATCCTTTCACCAAGACCAACATCGGGAAACACTTGTCCTGGTTCCTAATGACTCTAACGCAACCTAACTATTCCTAGAAGTATATCTCAAGGGTTCAGTTAGGCTACGTTAGGTAAGGTTAGGTTAGGTTAGGTAAGGTTAGGTTAGGTTAGGTTAGGTTAGGTTAGGTTAGGTTAGGTTAGGTTATAATAAAGTTGGTAGAATTACCGACAATATGTAAAGTAAAAGGACACAAGTGCAACTAATGTGACATTTTATTGTGGCAACGTTTCGCTCTCCAGGAGCTTTATCAAGCCATTACAAACAATACATGGACACAGAGGGTATATAAAGGCTCAGAGTGAGGTGAATACTAGTGAGGTACCATTTAGATGTTCACTCTGAGCCTTTATGTACCCTCTGTGTCCATGTATTGTTTGTAATGGCTTGATAAAGCTCCTGGAGAGTGAAACGTTGCCACAATAAAATGTCACATTAGTTGCACTTGTGTCCTTTTACTTTACATAGGTTAGGTTAGGTTATTTCTCCATCAAAAGTCGATAAAAATGTTTCTATATTTACTCTATTAAATTTAAAAACCTTTTATAGCAATTTTCATAATATAATATTGTGATTTATATAAAGTTCACTCTTTATATAAGTCACATTTAAAGTATATTTCATTGCTGAAATCCGCAGAGGATCAACAATCAGATTTACAATTTAAAAACTGGAAATTAAGAACTAAAGTTTTAAATTTGTCCTGGATTAAATAGCGAGTTTTTTATATTTTTTTATTCAGCTAGTGTTTTCATAAGTAATTTATGGCTTAGATGTGAGTTGTATTGACGTTGTTGTGATTTTTATTCTGCATTTGTAAACATATTATTCAATTGTTCTTCTCCCGTCAAGGGAGGTTCCTTGATGCTGATGAGGGGCTCTTGATCTAGGGAACTGGATCTGTGCTCCAGTTCCCTGAATTGAGCCTAAATGCCTTCCATCCCCCCCCCACATGCGCTGTATAATCCTCCCCATGATTATAATAATAATAATAATAATAATCAATTGTTTTTCTGTATGTCAACATTGAATATTTTACGGGCATTCACCTTGTTTTATATGATAAAGGAAAAAGTGTTCTTGACAGGTAAGGCTTCAAAATATGCTTGAAGAATATTCAGAATTGTAAACCCGAGTTACTAACCCTAGCCGACAAAGATTACTAGTGTGACTTATTTCAACTGGGGGTCGTTTCTAAGATCATCCCCAGGATGCGACTCACAGAAGTTTACTAACTCCTCGTATTTGTTTACTGCTGGATGACAGGCAGCAGGTGGTGGTCTCCTAGCTAGAAAGCAACAGTGTCCTGACAGTGTCACACGTACAGCGCCTAAAGAGCCAGGTGGCTTACCCCAGGCAGCACAACTATGTAGTATTGAGTTCTAAGATAAGATATTGACACTCTTACGCTTGGTTAAGGAAAAATCATGACAGAGAACACAATGGTTCTTCATCAGACGCTACTGGCTAAATATCTAATATGACAGGATAATTTATGGAATATTTTTTCGAGTTTATGTTTACATGAGAGATTTTAAAATATGGATGAAAGTGATTGAGAGAATGTGGAACAATGTGATTGAGGAAGAGTGAGTTAGGGTGAGAGGAGGAGGGGGAGAGAGGGAGGGTGAGTGAACGTAGTTGTAGGTGACTGTGAAAACGTGCGAAAATTATACACAGTAAAAAAGAGGAGAGAGTGAGAAAGAAACATAACTGATGTTTAAGATGTCAAAAAATATTTAGATTGCGAGACAAAGAGTGTTAGGAGTCCAGGAATACTTGACATCAACCCACCACCCTAATGTTATTGACTTACATTCAATTAATGTTAATATAATACTCTCGTATCCCCATACACAACACAAAACAACACAACACAACACAACACAAAACACAAAACACAAAACACACACACACACACACACACACACACACACACACACACACACACACACACACACACACACCACACAGATAAGAACAAGAACGAGAGAAACGAGTCTAGTCACCATTCACAACACAGACTAGAACCCTGAGTAAATGAGAGAGATCAAGAGATGCCATCCGGCTTCAGTTCCCACAGCTTCCTTCGTGTAAACCGCTCTGTTATAGCAACAACTGGATATCTTCCTTGTTTTCTTAAGCTAGAATGCAAAATTAAGATTTTCTGAGGCACCTTTCTAATTTTGTGAGGCTAGAATGGAAAAATAAATTACCAAAACATGTCTGCATTGTTTTCTTGATTTAAAACCACGTTCAAGATGGAATAATGAGGGAAGGGGAGATAGGAAGTCGAATGTGGGAGGTGGAAGGATGGAGGGGGTTGAAAGAGGGAGGATTTAGAAATGGAGATGTGGAAAAAGGGAGGTGGTAGAAGGAAGAGTATGAATAAAAATGGATATACAAGGTAAAGGGTAAATAAGAGCCTGGGAATAGAGTAGAAGAAGAGGTGGAATGAGAGGGTAGAATAAAAAAGGGAGATGGAAGGGGTTGGAAGAATGCGCTGCAGTAAGAAGGAAAAAAAGGAGACAATAACGTATGAAGGTATAATGAGCACAGAACCTGGAATATACCCAGCATGAGAGGCGTGAGGGCAGGGTTCGAACCTCGCTCACCCTTGCAGTATTTCTCTGTTTTTTATACACATGCTGCCGGGGTACACCTACTGGTACCGCTTGAAAGGTGGACATTAACGAGAGGAGAATGAAATAGTCTGTAGATTTTAACTCCCTAATATTTCCAGCGTTAAGGAAAGCATGGTCATTGTTCCTGCAGGCTACCTATCAGTTTCTGGCATGGTGGTGTAGTTGACTAAAGCGTCAGGTTGTTTTCTAAGGTTATTTTGGTACAAAATGATTAATTTTTACATTAACATACATGAAAAAATATCTTTAAGCGTATAAGAGAAATTTTAAATGTGTTCTTGCTAACTGACAAATTTTACCTATTCGGCCGATATATATATATATATATATATATATATATATATATATATATATATATATATATATTATATATATATATAGGGAAGTACCACCTCTATAGCTGGACATATGTTTATGTTATGCTGCATTAGAATTTCATGACCGACCTGAAATATTAATTTGGAGTGCACTGAGGAAGAGGTGGCTGGGACTATGGACCGCGGGGATACCTTTCTCGCATCGCGCAGCGACTTAAATACGTCTAGTTTATCACGGTATTTACGTGGCCTTTGCCTGGCATTTACTTTCCATTAAACTAGCTTTTACTCGGCGTTTAAATACCATTTGAAATTACACAATGATGCTAGTTCTCTCTGTTAAATATAACACCATTTAAGTGATGTTATCCAAGATCTTACCTGTGATTTCCAAACACTTGTCTAGTGTTTTCCGGATATTTTTCCGACGTTCTCGAGGACTTATCAATATCTTAAGAGTAACTTTAATAAATATTTAGCTGCTAGACAAACTCAGAAGATTAACTGGTCTATAGTTTCTGTCTCCATATGGATTATTACTGATTATTTGTATTATAATGACAACCTAGCGCTAGTTATCCATTTAATTATTATTTTAGAAAGTTAGCAAATATTATATAGGCTTGTTGTAACACAGGTAAGTTAGAAAATATATAGGCAAATTCGCTCAGTTATAATATACTTAAATTAGCAAATATTATATAGGCCAATGATACGATATTTAAGTTGGTAAATATAGATTCTGAACAAAAAACGTGAAAGAAAATAACATTGTCACAACACTGGATATGTCAAGTTGTATCATCTCTACTAGTGATGTCCTACAAGGAGGTTCCTTGCTTGATCCAAGCAATTGTAGCTACCCTCCCCTTCCTCCGATCAAATCTAATTACTTTCCGCTGTAAGACGCGCTTATAGCCCTTCCTCTTAATAATAATAATAATAATAATGAACTAATAGTAAGTAAGCAAAGACAATGTATTTACTGCTGTATTAAATACATTACCAGAGACAACAAAAGGAAGAAATCATGTATCTTTAACTACAAAAACTTCCATAAACTAAAAAACAAATAAAGACGCAGCGGTGTTGTTTAATAAAAGGCCGGGACGGAAGGGGGACAGACGGATGAGTGGAAAACAAACAGAAAAACACAGGCATGTTTATAGTTTTCAAGGATTGTTTATGTTCACAGTTTGTTCAGGGGAAAATACGCCCTCGTAAAAATGAACAGGACACACACACACACACACACATACACACACACACACACGCACATACACACACACACACACACAGACACACACACACACACACACACACACACACACACACACACATACACACACACGCACATACACACACACACACACACACACACACACACACAAACACACACACACACAGACACACACACACACACACACACACACACACACACACACACACACACACACACACACACACACACACACACACACACACACACACACACACACACACATACACACACACGCACATACACACACACACACACACACACACACACACACATACACACACACACACACACACACACACACGCACGTACACATGTATACTGCTCGAAGTATTGGTAAAAATACAGATATGAAGGACTTTGCTGCAGAAAAACAAGACAGATTTAAAGAAGGTAAATCCTGCCTCACAAATCTGAGTTTTATGACAGAAAAACTGAGATGTTATACAAGAATAACACTGGTATAACACAAGAATAACACTGGTATAACACAAGAATAACACTGGTATAACACAAGAATAACACTGGTATAACACAAGAATAACACTGGTATAACACAAGAATAACACTGGTATAACACAAGAATAACACTGGTATAACACAAGAATAACACTGGTATAACACAAGAATAACACTGGTATAACACAAGAAAAACACTGGTATAACACAAGAATAACACTGGTATAACACAAGAATAACACTGGTATAACACAAGAATAACACTGGTATAACACAAGAATAACACTGGTATAACACAAGAATAACACTGGTATAACACAAGAATAACACTGGTATAACACAAGAATAACACTGGTATAACACAAGAATAACACTGGTATAACACAAGAAAAACACTGGTATAACACAAGAATAACACTGGTATAACACAAGAATAACACTGGTATAACACAAGAATAACACTGGTATAACACAAGAATAACACTGGTATAACACAAGAATAACACTGGTATAACACAAGAATAACACTGGTATAACACAAGAATAACACTGGTATAACACAAGAATAACACTGGTATAACACAAGAATAACACTGGTATTACACAAGAATAACACTGGTAACACTGGTATAACACAAGAATACACACAAGAATAACACTGGTATAACACAAGAAAAACACTGGTATAACACAAGAATAACACTGGTATAACACAAGAAAAACACTGGTATAACACAAGAATAACACTGGTATTACACAAGAATAACACTGGTATAACACAAGAATAACACTGGTATAACACAAGAATAACACTGGTATAACACAAGAAAAACACTGGTATAACACAAGAATAACACTGGTATTACACAAGAATAACAGGAAATTTACACAAGAATAACAGGAAATTTACACAAGAATAACAGGAAATTTACACAAAAATAACAGGAAATTTACACAAGAATAACAGGGACTGACTACTTATTCTTGGATTTTATCCAAGTTTTTGACACAAAGTTAACTTATGGTTGATTCAGTTAGTGGAGGAGCGGACACGGATATTCTCAGTAACGAAAGTGACAAGCACAGCTGAAGGAAGATAGCAGGTGGCACTGCAGAGAGCAGGTGGCACTGCTAGTGGAGCAGCAGTTGGCAGGCGGCACTGATGATGGCAGAGAGCACTGCTAGTGGAACAGCAACCTTTACAGATGGCAGGGCAGGTAGTGCAGCAAGTGGCACTGACAGTGTTATGGCAGGTGGTGCAGCAAGTGGCACTGCAAGTAGCAGTGGCACTGTCAACGTCATGGCAGGTGGCAAGGGATGAAGGTGGCCAACAGTGACCTAGGATGTGGGCAGTATGCTCAGGTGAGCAACGGGGTGTCATATTAATTAGAGGCGTTTAATTAATTTCAAGGTGGTGGTTCTTAACTACAGTGTGTGTGTTTAAGTGGTGGTCCAAGTGGTGGTCTAAGTGACTTTCTAAGTGGTGGTCCAAGTGGTGGTCCAGGTGACTGTCTAGGTGGTGGTCCAGAGGACGCAAGAAGTCTTGTAGACAGTGTACAATACATCAATCACGGCATCACAATCATCTACATTAGAGCAGTTGGAGGAGGCGAGACAGGTGGTGTGGGAGGGGGAGGTGCAGGTGGTGTAGGAGATGCAGGTGGTGCGGCAGGCACCAGGTGGGTGGAAATGGTTCTTGGGGACTCCGCTTCCCCGACATTACGGAGGTGGCAGACGCCACCAAATGAAATTAGCGGCCGGTGACAAATGATGGAGCCACAGCCGCTGACACGGTGTGGGGGGGGAGGGAGGGGGAGAGATGGAAGAGGGGGGAATGATGGAAGGGGAGAGAGGTGAGAGGGCGGTAATACCTCAAGGTTTATAAATCTAATTCTAAGAGGTTAAACAAAGAGATTATTAGAGAGGGAAGGAAGGTATTCCTCAGGGGGTAAAAAAAGGTGAGTAATGGGAAGGAGGATTGATGGGGAGGAGTGGAAGAGATGAGAAGGGGGAGTGGGGAGACGTACACGGGAGAATAAGGGGGTGGATGGTGGATATTGTGGGGAGGAATGCAGGGAGGGTATACAGATGGGGGTTGTAGGAAAGATGAGAGACCAAGAGAGGAGAGGTGTGGAGAGGTTTGGAAAGGGAATGTTTAGGGAGGGTAGGCGTGGGGAGGGCATGTGTGGAGAAAGGCAGAAGAATTTAAGGAAAGCTCGGGAAGGCAAGGAAGGAGTACAACAGGTGATATAAAGGAAAGATAATTAAGGGAGAGATGAAGAGAGAGAGAGAGAGAGAGAGAGAGAGAGAGAGAGAGAGAGAGAGAGAGAGAGAGAGAGAGAGAGAGAGAGAGAGAGAGAGACAGACAGACAGACAGACAGACAGAGACAGAGACAGACAGAAACAGACAGACAGAGAGACAGAGAGACAACGAGAGAAAGTTGCCTATGGCCTGTTTCGAAGGGTTATTCCTCCCCCCGATGAAAAGCAGGGGCGTCACAAGTACATTGAGAGACAACACAATAAGTGTCCGGGGCCCAGACTGTTCAATTGCCTCCCAGCATACATATGGAGGATTACCAATAGACCCCTGGATGTCTTCAAGAAGGCACTGGACAGGCACCTAAAGTCAGTACCTGACCAACCGGGCTGTGGTTCGTACGTCAATTTTCGTGAGGCCAGCAGTAACAGCCTGGTTGATCAGACCCTGATCCACCATGAGGCCTGATCTCAGACCGGGCCGCGGGGGCGTTCACCCCGGAAACCCTCTCCAGGTAAACTCCAGGTAAACCCCGGCTTGAGGTTGAGCTTCTCTCCTGATTACCTGCTCAGCCAGACTATTGCTGCTGGCGTTCCACTGGCCTACCTAGCTATCACGGCCTGGTTGATCTGGCACTCTGCAGGGGTCCCTGTCCAATTTCCTCCTGAAAACTTCTATATTTGTTCAGACAATATTTCTGGCATTTGCTAGTAGTAGGTTGAAGAGTCTTAGACCACATATTGGCACAGTGTCTATCACACACACACACACACACACGGGGCCAGGAGCTGTGAATCGACCCGTGCAACCACGAATAGGTAAGTACAAATAGAAGAGTACACATGAGTATACTATATATAAATAATAAGTGCTAGGAAATCGAAGCATTGAGTGGAGTAGCCGATAGATAATCTACTCAATTATGGAATAACATTTTTTTTTTAAACTGGGTTTGAAAAGGTCAAGTTAAGGATCTCTAGCTTTATTGACAAGCTATTTACAAGTTAAGGATTCCTAACTTTATTGACAAGCTATTTACAAGTTAAGGATTCCTAACTATATTGACAAGCTATTTACAGGTTAAGGATTCCTAACTTTATTGACAAGCTATTTACAGGTTAAGGATTCCTAACTTTATTGACAAGCTAAGAGCTGTTACCTACATCAGCTCATTTGAAAGCATTTTTATTGTTATGAGACATACGAGTAGGGAACAGGATGAAGTTGGAGCCATCTGTGGGCCAGCATTTTCATCTGATTAACTGACTTTATCTCGTTGACGAATGTGTTCCATACTCGAGTCATCCGAATCTAGACTTGACAAAAAACAGTCGACATTTTGAGCGAGGCAGTCGACAGAGTTAAAAATAGTGACAGCTGAGAGGGTGATCAATAATGTCGATTAAGTAAAGAATTCGACACAGTGAACGAGGAATTCACATTGCAAATGAATCAACACGGAAAAGGATTCAATATAGCTAGCAAGGCATTCGACATACCTACCAAAGGATATGGCAGTAGGAGAGGAATTCGATAGTGACAGAAAGGGATTTGTCATTATTACCAAAGTATTCGACAATCCTGGCAAGAGATTCGACATATCTATCAAGAAACTGGACAGAATAATGACAGATTCGGTATATTTAGCAAGGGATTCGACATATCTAACAAGAGATTCGATATATCCAGCAAGGGATTCTACATATCTAACAAAAGATTCCACATATCTAGCAAGGAATTCGACGTAACAAGAGGTGACAGGTAGAACAAGTCCTTCAACTTGAACTCTGGTATTTACACTTGGGGTCCCTCTCAATATATTCTTTGTTTACCCTCTCACCGACAGCCCTCCAAAACTTCCCACAATGATGGGTAAATACAGGCTGTGTATTGCCTGATCCTGGGCTCTGATTGGCCGTTGCAGGTAAATACAGGTTATGTACTGAACGCTGATTGGCTCTTACGTGTAAACAGAGGTTATGGACCGATCTATGAATGGTTGTTACACGTACAGGGAATATAGTCGGGGAAATAATGTATAGAGAGATGGGAGACTAATTTTATCCAAAATAAAACGGCAAACTTTGATAAACGAAAAAAAAAATTGTAAATAGTATTTCGTTTGAACTTGAACACATTTTTCACAAGAGAGCTGAATAGTTTATTAGGTATGAAACCTATCGATTACGCGAGGGTCATTAAGGCGGAGTGTTAGCTATGCGCAACCTATCTTTGTATATACAATACATACACATCATGAAATATATACACAGTTAACGGGGAAAAACAGGAACTGAATTTCCCTCGCCATTAGCGGGAGGAGGATCGAGCCTTCAGCGTGTCATACAGTTATTCTTTGTACTAAATATAAGAATAAGAGTCAAACAAGAGCTGAAATCAAGCCAGAGTTTGTTATTTAAACTCCATAGTTTGTTTACACTCGCGCAGGAACACCTGAACCTCAGTGAGCCAATCAGGAGAGACTCATGCACCTGATGGCTGATCCTTCCAGCCCACCTCCCCGTCCCATGTTTTAATTAGTCATTGTTGACAGTGCTGAGACGAGAAGAGGGGAAGGGGAGAAGAGGGGAAGGGGTGGAGAAAGAGGAGAACGATGAGCAAGAAGGGTACGACGAATGAAGGAGGTAGAGTGATGGGTAAGGGAGAAGGATGGAAGGAAGACAAGTGGAGAGAGAGCGACAAATGAAGAATCAAGTAAGAACAATAATGAGGTCTAGAAGGACAGATTAAATGTTTTAAGATAACAAAGACAAAAGGGACTTGAGGAGGAAAGGGGTGATAGGTGGGAGAAGAAAGTTATTAGAAAAAAAGGCAAGAGCGAATTAGAGACAGAAAGAAGAGTAAGACAGTCACACTGGAAGCGAGGGACAAGACAAAAGGAGCATAATAAAGATATACTTGTGTATCTTTACTGAATATCTACAGTAAAGATACTTAAGTGTTGAACTTGTGTCGTACTTATCAACTTGCTACTTGTTTCGCTCAGTGTATTAGCTAGGTGGAGGAGCAAGGTGGAGGGGGCATGGTGGAGGGGCATGGTGGAGGGGAAAGGTGAAGGAAGCATGGTGGAGGGGCAAGATGGAGGGGGCATGGTGGAGGGGCAAGGTGGAGGGGTCAGTGGAATTAGGAAAGGAGTGCACGTTGAGAAAGTGAGAGAAGCAATGGATGAGGAGGAGATGAGGGAGCAATGAAGAGAGAGGGAAGGGAGGGGAGGGGAAAAGGGGACACAGGAGGACAACTTAAACACTTACCACACAACTTTTGGTTCTCTCTCGTGTGGTTTAGGAAGGACCCCTCGCCTGTGTTAACCTGAGAGGGCAGAGGAAGGCAGGGAAGATGAAGGAAGGAAGGAAGGAGAAGAATGAAGAGGGAAGCAGGAAATGAGTTAGTAAGGAGGGAATGAGAAATGTAAAAAGAATGAAGGGAGGATAGGAAGCAGCAAAAACGAAAGCTAGAATATTAGCAGAAAAAATAGTGAAAGCGAGAGAGAGAGAGAAAGAGAGAGACCCTACTCCCTTTCAGTTCCCTCCTACTGTCTTTATTTTCCTCACTTCCTACTTTACATAGTCTACCTACATACTGTACATACTGTACCTACATAGTCTACCTACATACTCTACCTACATACTGTACATACTGTACCTACATAGTCTACCTACATACTCTACCTACATACTATACATACTGTACCTGCATACACTAACTGCATAATTTCAGTATTGAAAATGGTATAAAATACCGACAAGTTGATGACTAAGACACATGTGCAACAGTTGGGTATCTTTATTGTTGAAACGTTTCGCCTACACGGTAGTCTTCTTCAGTCAAATACAGTCAACTACAGTCAAATGAAGATGATGTAATCAGTCCCTCACTCTTGGAGAAATAATATTTGATAGACTGAAAACCCAAACTTGATTTCCTGATTGTCTTGTTAGGATTCTAGGAGCTGAAAGAGAGAGTTGGATCCCTTATTCGTTTCGGCTCATACTCAATCCCGCTCGTTTATCCGAATTTCTGGATCAGGGATATCCAAATATCTGCAACGAGGTCTCCCTCAAGGGGTACCTTGAGGGATATCTCAAGGTATCCCTCAAGGGATACTTTGAAGCGCTTGCTAGATTTTTGCTTTTCCTTCCTCGAAGGTTATTTTTCTTGTTAATTTGAGAAAGCCTCTTCCGATAGGCTTCAAACTTTTCACACTGGTGCTTATGAACTCACTCCTCTCTCTCTCTCCCTCTCTCTCTTTCTCTCTCTTTTTTTTTTCTCTCTCATGGATGCCCTGGAAATAAACAAGATAAAAATATATTATCCTCCATCGTCTTCTGCTTCTCTTCCTTCACTCCATCTTGATCTTCATTTCATTAACCTGTGCACGACTGGATCACAAGAAGAGGATTAAGGAGGACGTATCTCTCTCTGACTCTCTCGCTGTGTCAGCTTTTCCGATCCTCATTTGTTTCTTGGGTGATCCCGTCAACCCTTATCTCCGGCCGGCGGGTTATGGCGTTTATAAAAATTTCGCGGATGATAGAAAATGGGAGAGTAAGTGGTGGTTGGTGGTAGATGGTGGTGGTAGTTTGTAGTGATAGTTGGTGGTGGTAGTTGGTAGTGTTGGTGGCCGTAGTAGTGGGTGGTGGTACTGGGTGATGGCAGTGGTAGTAAGTGGTACTGGTAAGTGGTGGTAGTTATAGGTACAAAAGAGGAAGTTATTTATACAGCTGGTGAAAGGCTTTTAATCCAAAGAATTGGAGCTAACCTACCTTTCCGCCGCATGGGCTCAGCGGGTTTATCTTTCTAATGAATGAAATAAGAAGATATATATACATAAATTATTCCACATGACTTGAGCAAATGACAGCCTAAAAAAACTGGAACCTTAGACTGGATGATATTTTGGTTCACACTGGATCGAGTCAAAAACGCATTGAAATGTCGTTCTTTTTCGTTTGTAATTTGTGGTTTGCAGTGAACTGTTCCGAACCCGGTAATGTGATTTTGATCCTTCTCATATGAGGAATTTGTCAGCTTAAAAATAAAAGATACAAGGTAGCAAGGCTTACACAAGGCAATAGGTTACAGTAGAGTGTATCGTTAGCAAGAGAGGTCGCCTCAGCATCTTGCAGTAATTAATGCAAGTTGGCAGCACCCAGGCAGGAGACACGAGAAAATATAAACCATCGGTAGCCGGGGTCGGCCTTCCCCTTGTCTCACAAGGCTTCGTTATTGCCAGAGATACGACTGGCGAACTTCCAAACGTCCAGCAGGGAAGGATGCTAGAGGCAGAATTCCAGCAGGGGAGGATGCTGGAGGCAGAATTCTAGCAGGGGAGGATGCTAGAGGCAGATTTCCAGCAGGGAAGGATGCTGGAGGCAGCATTCCAGGAGGGGAGGAGGGCGGGCAGCCACTGCATTGTGAAGGGTCTGTGGGTCAAGACGTGTGTCATATCACCTGAGTGATATGCACTCACAGCTAAAAGATTTCACCCTCTAACTTAGATGAAAGGAATCTTTACCATGAAAGGGATCCTTAACTTGAATGTGAGCCAAAGTTCCAGCTGATCTTGTTAGGCTGGGTTAGATAAGATTCATCAGTAAACAGAATAAATGTTTCCTGGCGCGGGGTCTTAGTCATATGAAGACCTGCCACTAGAGCTTTTTATCATCAGACCGATGCCCAACTTTGGCTTACCGGTCCACCCCTTTTAAAAAATGGAAAAATTCTTCTCTGGCCTTGTTGTTTGCGATGTAAGAGCGTCCCACATACTGGTACCTCTAGTGTAGCTGAGGTCGTTCACCCGTACCAGATTACATGTGTGTCCTAGTAGAAATTCTTTCACTAGGTTAAGATTGGCTAGGAAATATAAGAACTTTTACGTCTCCCCAGACTGCCTAACCTGATTTAAAATGAAGTATTCTCTAACCCTTCCTAGCACGACCACTTTAAAAATTATAATATATAAAATAATCGTAAATAACATTAATAATTTTACGGCCCAAAATTTCCACACGTACGTGGAATATTTTTTTCGAAAATTTTCCACAATTTAGGCACACATTCTCAAAATCGTTTCCCAGATCTGCTCTAGAGTGATATTAATGATAATTATAGATTAGATAAAGTACAGTTATCAGGAAGTAAGCGTGTACAGAAAAACCTGGCCTATTTTCAGAGAGCTGTTAAGATCATAATCATATATGGAACGACTGAGAATCCATTAAAATAGATCTCGTAATCAACCTCGTCTACCTACTGGAGTCCACCTGGAGGGTGTTCCAGGGGTCAACGCCCCCGCGGCCCGGTCCTAAACCAGACCCGTATACAAACTGAAAACATAAAGAGATATCTAAATCTGACTAGGAAACCTTCCAGATTTAAATAGAAGGATGAGAACAGCATTGATCAAAAGTAAACTACCCGCAAGAACACTTCAAATAGAGTACACACAAAACACAGCAGCTTACTACCGACACTGATGAAGTAATGTCACAGGTGAAAATTAAGACAGGAGCTGTCTTGTGTTCCTGTCGGAACCACTGCACCTGCCAAATACCTCAAAAAATTTCACTGAAAATGAAAGATAAGGGAGGGGAATCCTAGAGGAAAGGGAGGGGAATCCTAGAGGAAAGGGAGGGGAATCCTAGAGGAAAGGGAGGGGAATCCTAGAGGAAAGGGAGGGGAATCCTAGAGGAATGGGAGGGGAATCCTTGAGGAAAGGGAGGGGAATCCTAGAGGAAAGGGAGGGGAATCCTAGAGGAAAGGGAGGGGAATCCTAGAGGAAAGGGAGGGGAATCCTAGAGGAAAGGGAGGGGAATCCTAGAGGAAAACAAGACTCTACTAACTTGAATATATCATTAAACTACTGAAGGAAATTCTGTCAAAATCGCCTAAAGTCACGGAGGACCTATCATTATTCTAGCTTCAAAAATCTGTTAGTTACGAGTCAGAATGAAATTCGAAAGTTAATAGAGGCTGAAGCTGGGATTACGGTCGTGTAAAATGGACGGAATGATTGATTAATCGAGGCGCCTAGGAACATTAATCAATGACGATTAACACCAGTCATCAACCACGATGAACACCAGTCATCAACCACGATGAACACCAGTCATCAACCACGATGAACACCAGTCATCAACCACGATGAACACCAGTCATCAACCACGATGAACACCAATCATTAACTAATGAACAATCATCATGACGATGAACAATCATCAACGACGATGAACAATCATCAGTGACGATGAACTTTATTACTATAATTTTGGGAGAAGCACTAAACCCATATGGGGGTCATACAGCGCCTAGGAAACAAGGGTCAACCGCAGAACAACTCACGGGAAGCGGAAAAGGTCACCGGGATTTAAGAGAAAGCAACACCAAAAGAAAATATCAGAATAAAGGTCAATGACGGTAGGATGAGAAAGAGTATCCTGATAAAATGAATTTACGAAGGAAAGGTCAGGTTAATAGAAAAGGTCAGGAGGTTAAAAGAAATGTCAGAGTAAAAACGTCAGGAGACTGAAAAATGCCAGATAAAAAAAAGTCACGTTTAAAAAAGGTCAGGAGGTAAAAAAAAATAAGAGGCTGAAAAAGGTGAGGCTAAAAGATCATGAGGTAAAAAAAGGTCAGGTTAAGAAAGGTCAGGTAAAAAATGGAAGGTTAAAAAATAAGATAAGGTTAGAAAATAAAGTTAAAAAAGATCATGAGGTTAAAAATAGTCAGGAGGTTAAAAAAAAGGTCAGGTTAAAAAAGATCATGAGGTTAAAAATAGGTCATGAAATAAAAAAAAAGTCATGAGGTAAAAAAAAAAAAATCAGGAGGATTTAAGAATTTCAAGCTTGAAGTTAATAGGGGATGTGTGTGGGGGAGGGAGGTGAGGCAGGCAGATCCAGGGCACCTAACGACGACTCTTGGAGCCCCTAACGACCAAACATTGGATCGTACTTCGCCTCTTTTATTTCGGTAATAAAGAAACTCTGAGCCCGGCCAGGCTCTGTAATATAAGGAAATAAAATGGTCTGCCTGGAACTTTCTCCTCGTCTCAAATTTATCATTAGAGTTTAAAATGTTAGTTTTTTCTTTCTTTTTAGAGGTTGGAGAGGAGGGGAAGTTGGAGGGAGTGGAAGAGGAGGAGGAGGGAGAGGAAGGGGTACAGAGAGAGAGAGAGAGAGAGAGAGAGAGAGAGAGAGAGAGAGAGAGGAAAAGTAAGAGGAGGAAAGTAGGAGAAGAGGTGAGGGAAGAAGACGACTTCAGAGACTAATTTCAAAGAAGAGAATAAATGAAGAGGGAGGAGGTGGGTGAGAGGAGAATGTTACAATACATCTGATACTACTACTACTACTAATGATACTACTATTATTACTACTACTACCACCACTACTACTAATACTACTACTAATATTACTGCTACTACTACTGATAATAATATTGCTACTACTAATACTATTACTACTACTGCTGCTGCTGCTACTACTACTACTACCACCACCACTACTACTACTGATACTACTACTACTACTGCTGCTACTACTACTACTTCAACTACTGCCAACAGAACTATTATTACTAATAACATAATCACATATACAAAGAGGTGAGATACATGGTAGTAATATCAAGAATACGTTTTATTATCGTCACTTAGAAATTCTAGTCATTTACCTGACTAAATGTCTTTCTAGTATTTCCGAACAACACTGGGGAGCGGTCTTGTCTATAATACTGGGGAGCTGTCTTGTCTATAACACTGGGGAGCTGTCTTGTCTATAACACTGGGGAGCTGTCTTGTCTATAACACTGGGGAGCTGTCTTGTCTATAACACTGGGGAGCCTGTCTTGTCTATAACACTGGGGAGCTGTCTTGTCTATAACACTGGGGAGCGGTCTTGTCTATAATACTGGGGAGCTGTCTTGTCTATAACACTGGGGAGCGGTCTTGTCTATAATACTGGGGAGCTGTCTTGTCTATAACACTGGGGAGCCGTCTTGTCTATAACACTGGGGAGCCTGTCTTGTCTATAACACTGGGGAGCTGTCTTGTCTATAACACTGGGGAGCCTGTCTTGTCTATAACACTGGGGAGCTGTCTTGTCTATAACACTGGGGAGCGGTCTTGTCTATAATACTGGGGAGCTGTCTTGTCTATAACACTGGGGAGCGGTCTTGTCTATAATACTGGGGAGCTGTCTTGTCTATAACACTGGGGAGCCGTCTTGTCTATAACACTGGGGAGCCTGTCTTGTCTATAACACTGGGGAGCTGTCTTGTCTATAACACTGGGGAGCCTATCTTGTCTATAACACTGGGGAGCTGTCTTGTCTATTACACTGGGGAGCTGTCTTGTCTATAATACTGGGGAGCCTGTCTTGTCTATAACACTGGGGAGCTGTCTTGTCTATAACACTGGGGAGCTGTCTTGTCTATAACAATGGGGAGCCTGTCTTGTCTATAACACTGGGGAGCTGTCTTGTCTATAACACTGGGGAGCTGTCTTGTCTATAACACTGGGGAGCGGTCTTGTCTATAATACTGGGGAGCTGTCTTGTCTATAACAATGGGGAGCGGTCTTGTCTATAACACTGGGGAGCCTGTCTTGTCTATAAAACTGAGGAGCCTGTCTTGTCTATAACACTGGGGAGCTGTCTTGTCTATAATACTGGGGAGCTGTCTTGTCTATAACACTGGGGAGATGTCTTGTCTATAACACTGGGGAGCTGTCTTGTCTATAACACTGGGGAGCTGTCTTGTCTATAACACTGGGGAGCTGTCTTGTCTATAACACTGGGGAGCTCTCTTGTCTATAACACTGGGGAGCTGTCTTGTCTATAACACTATGGAGCTGTCTTGTCTATAACACTGGGGAGCTGTCTTGTCTATAACACTGGGGAGATGTCTTGTCTATAACACTGGGGAGCTGTCTTGTCTATAACACTGGGGAGCTGTCTTGTCTATAACACTGGGGAGCTGTCTTGTCTATAACACTGGGGAGCTGTCTTGTCTATAACACTGGGGAGGTGTCTTGTCTATAACACTGGGGAGCGGTCTTGTCTATAACACTGGGGAGCTGTCTTGTCTATAACACTGGGGAGCTGTCTTGTCTATAACACTGGGGAGGTGTCTTGTCTATAACACTGGGGAGCTGTCTTGTCTATAACACTGGGGAGCTGTCTTGTCTATAACACTGGGGAACCTGTCTTGTCTATAACACTGGGGAGCTGTCTTGTCTATAACACTGGGGAGCTGTCTTGTCTATAACACTGGGGAGCTGTCTTGTCTATAACACTGGGGAGCTGTCTTGTCTATAACACTCGGGAGCTGTCTTGTCTATAACACTGGGGAGCTGTCTTGTCTGTAACACTCGGGAGCTGTCTTGTCTATAACACTCGGGAGCTGTCTTGTCTATAACACTGGGGAGCTGTCTTGTCTATAACACTGGGGAGCTGTCTTGTCTATAATACTGGGGAGCCTGTCTTGTCTATAACACTGGGGAGCTGTCTTGTCTATAACACTGGGGAGCTGTCTTGTCTATAACAATGGGGAGCCTGTCTTGTCTATAACACTGGGGAGCTGTCTTGTCTATAACACTGGGGAGCTGTCTTGTCTATAACACTGGGGAGCGGTCTTGTCTATAATACTGGGGAGCTGTCTTGTCTATAACAATGGGGAGCGGTCTTGTCTATAACACTGGGGAGCCTGTCTTGTCTATAAAACTGAGGAGCCTGTCTTGTCTATAACACTGGGGAGCTGTCTTGTCTATAATACTGGGGAGCTGTCTTGTCTATAACACTGGGGAGATGTCTTGTCTATAACACTGGGGAGCTGTCTTGTCTATAACACTGGGGAGCTGTCTTGTCTATAACACTGGGGAGCTGTCTTGTCTATAACACTGGGGAGCTCTCTTGTCTATAACACTGGGGAGCTGTCTTGTCTATAACACTATGGAGCTGTCTTGTCTATAACACTGGGGAGCTGTCTTGTCTATAACACTGGGGAGATGTCTTGTCTATAACACTGGGGAGCTGTCTTGTCTATAACACTGGGGAGCTGTCTTGTCTATAACACTGGGGAGCTGTCTTGTCTATAACACTGGGGAGCTGTCTTGTCTATAACACTGGGGAGGTGTCTTGTCTATAACACTGGGGAGCGGTCTTGTCTATAACACTGGGGAGCTGTCTTGTCTATAACACTGGGGAGCTGTCTTGTCTATAACACTGGGGAGGTGTCTTGTCTATAACACTGGGGAGCTGTCTTGTCTATAACACTGGGGAGCTGTCTTGTCTATAACACTGGGGAACCTGTCTTGTCTATAACACTGGGGAGCTGTCTTGTCTATAACACTGGGGAGCTGTCTTGTCTATAACACTGGGGAGCTGTCTTGTCTATAACACTCGGGAGCTGTCTTGTCTATAACACTGGGGAGCTGTCTTGTCTGTAACACTCGGGAGCTGTCTTGTCTATAACACTCGGGAGCTGTCTTGTCTATAACACTGGGGAGCTGTCTTGTCTATAACACTGGGGAGCCTGTCTTGTCTATAACACTGGGGAGCTGTCTTGTCTATAACACTGGGGAGCCTGTCTTGTCTATAACACTGGTGAGCTGTCTTGTCTATAACACTGGGGAGCTGTCTTGTCTATAACACTGGGGAGTTGTCTTGTCTATAACACTGGGGAGCTGTCTTGTCTATAACACTGGGGAGCCTATCTTGTCTATAACACTGGGGAGCTGTCTTGTCTATAACACTGGGGAGCTGTCTTGTCTATAACACTGGGGAGCTGTCTTGTCTATAACACTGGGGAGCTGTCTTGTCTATAATACTGGGGAGCTGTCTTGTCTATAACACTGGGGAGCTGTCTTGTCTATAACACTGGGGAGGTGTCATGTCTATAACACTGGGGAGCTGTCTTGTCTATAACACTGGGGAGCGGTCTTGTCTATAACACTGGGGAGCTGTCTTGTCTATAA
Source organism: Cherax quadricarinatus (assembly GCF_038502225.1). NCBI lineage: Eukaryota > Metazoa > Arthropoda > Malacostraca > Decapoda > Parastacidae > Cherax > Cherax quadricarinatus. The sequence goes on from NC_091373.1 coordinate 1,984,587, forward strand.
CACTGGGGAGCTGTCTTGTCTATAACACTGGGGAGCTGTCTTGTCTATAACACTGGGGAGCGGTCTTGTCTATAACACTGGGGAGCGGTCTTGTCTATAACACTGGGGAGCCTGTCTTGTCTATAACACTGGGGAGCGGTCTTGTCTATAACACTGGGGAGCTGTCTTGTCTATAACACTGGGGAGCGGTCTTGTCTATAACACTGGGGAGCGGTCTTGTCTATAACACTGGGGAGCTGTCTTGTCTATAACACTGGGGAGCTGTCTTGTCTATAACACTGGGGAGCTGTCTTGTCTATAACACTGGGGGAATATTATATTTTATTTTAAACGTTGAGTAATAATAAGTTTCATATTAATAATTAACTTACTCGTGAAAGCAAGAACATTTATTGTTATTAATTTTGAAATAAGTCTTCCATAATTATGAAGGTAATTAACCAGTGGATCTCTCCTGCTGTCCAGCTTCTTTTTTTCAATCGTTCACTGTTGATATGTTTTTGTCAACTCAATTTGTGCCTATCTGTTGCTTATCTGAACCACTGCTGTTCATTTTAACTGAACCTTGTTATTAAATTAAACCACTGTTGTACATCGTAACTGAACCTTGTTATTAAACTGAACCACTCTTGCCCATCTAAACCATTCTGTATCACCAAAGAATCACAGTCGCCTTGCTATCTACTGTTTTACCTGCCCTGATGCTGCTATCACTCTTCTATATACAAATTACTGCTATATCAAGTTTATTTACAAGATACCAGCCACTTAAAACATTTTCTGTGGGCTCTGTCTCTCTTTCCACCCACATTCCTTCCTTTCTTACAAAATCACAACTGTTTTTTTTTATCTTCCATTCCGTACTCACCTTCGCAATAGGCTTTCTTCCATTCATAACAATCATTCGCGCCCCATCAAAAGAAATTCCACCTCGTTTACCTTAAAAATCGACCCTAATAAAGCATTTGTTTCAGTCTTTTGCACACACAAAATAGCCGAATTCTCTCTATATAGAGACGTAATGCCAACAGGAGTTCTGTGAAGAAAGCTTTTAATGGGATAACGTCTCGCTCTGTATACAGCCTTGTTAAGTAGTGACTTTTTAAAGCTCTGCAGGGAGAGAAACGTTGTCCAAATGGGAGGTCGTTCTGAGAATTGAGGCACTGCACCCAAGCCACATTTTCTCTAAAATCTCCAACCCCGTCCCACTAAAATTTTTAAGTTAAATAAAAGAATCAACCTTGAAAAATAAACTTGATCTTCACACTGCATAATAATCCTTACCTTACTTGCTTGTCCACACCCTGCAAAACATCTACCCTGTTTCACACCCTGCAAAACATCTGCCCTGTTTCACACCCTGCAAAACATCTACCCTGTTTCACACCCTGCAAAACATCTACCCTGTTTCACACCCTGCAAAACATCTACCCTCCCCCACAATCCGAAAACATCTATTCTCTCTTACACTTCAAAGAATTATAATCTCTGTCCCCCCCCCCCCAAAAAAAAACCTACGTTTTCTCCTCTCCCCCCCCAAAAAAAAAAAAATTAACTTCTCTTACATCTTCATAAATTCTACTCTCTCACACAACCAAAACATCTAGCCTCTCTAACACAACCAAAACATCTAGCCTCTCTAACACAACCAAAACATGTAGCCTCTCTCACACAACCAAAACATCTAGCCTTTCTCACATAACCAAAACATCTAGCCTCTCTAACACAACCAAAACATCTAGCCTCTCTAACACAACCAAAACATCTAGCCTCTCTAACACAACCAAAACATCTAGCCTCTCTAACACAACCAAAACATCTAGCCTCTCTAACACAACCAAAACATCTAGCCTCTCTAACACAACCAAAACATCTAGCCTCTCTAACACAACCAAAACATCTAGCCTCTCTAACACAACCAAATCATCTAGCCTCTCTCACATAACCAAAACATCTAGCCTTTCTAACACAACCGAAGCTTTCCCAATTTTTTACCCTCATTCAGAACTCCTAAAAAAAATCTCCCCTGTATAATAGCCTACTGAAGTCTCCCAGCGACACACTATAACGCTATATAACCCATCCTGTGTGATGAAATATGACTGGGAAACAACTAACTTTTGGTCCCACTGTGTAACTACTATACAGAATAAGATAGCAGCACACTGCCTATGTAACCAATTTTACTAAAGAGACTCATATAAATTCAAAACACTGGGATTAAGTCTTCAACACTCTCTGAAACATTTCACTCCTACAGCTCACCAAAATATCCAAAGCTATTTTACCCTATATAAAAATAAACTTTTTGAATTCCAAAGGTACCCTAACTCCTACATACGTTCTGAACAACCCCTTTACTTTACGTTCCAAATAATCTCACCTATCCTACCCCTCCATATTAACCTTCCATTTTTCATACACAACAATGCCCGCTCTTCTACACGGCCAAAACAATTCCCCTTTTTTCATGTTTTCAGACAAAATTAAAATCTTATACGACTCTAAAACTATTCTCGCTTTCTAAAAAAAAAAGAACGATAACAAATAATCCACTCTAGGATAAACAAGAGCCATTCAGTGTCAATAAAAGGTCCCTCTCCCTCTCATTTTCAAAACAATAACAATCTTCTACAAGAATTAAACATCTTTCTTACATTCACAACACAGAACTATATTGGACCATAAAACACCCTTCTGTTACGCCTTCAAACAGAATCACTTGACACCTTCAAAAGTGTTTCCCTGCCAGCGAAACATCCAAAAAGCAGGTATTATATTGACCCCAAATAAAACATCCCCCTCTGTCACTTTCAAAACAGAAGCCCCTCCTCGCCCTCCAAACCATCCCTCTCATCTTCAAAGGAAAAGTGCTTCCCTGCCAACAAAGCATCCCTCGCCCTCTCACCTTCAAAACAGAAGCACTCTCCCACAGGGGCGTGTTAATCCCCCCTCCCCCATGCCGTCCAGGACTCTCACTATCGCTTGGCTCTTTCATCTGGATTCCTGGGCTGGGGAAGAAGTGTCGGCTGGAGCGTGAAGCTGGAAATGATTGCATCTTCTACCCGCCGCGCGACACTGAATTTCACGCCTCTAATGTCAGGGAGATAGGGAGAGTGTGAGAGGGAGGGAGAGAGTGTGGAAGAGGGAGGGTAAGGGAAGGAGAGAGTGGGAATGTATAGAGAGGGGAGGGGAGGAGCGATGGGAAAAGTGTGGGGGAAAGAGAGAAAGAGACAGAGAAGGAATGAGAAGTAAATAGAATAGGGAGATTGTGAAAGGTAGGAGGGGAGATGAATAAGATCAAGAGAGAGAGAGAGAGAGAGAGAGAGAGAGAGAGAGAGAGAGAGAGAAAGAGGGCAAGAAGTACCAGAAAACATAACCAAATATAATTTACGTACAGAGAGATAAAAAAAAATAAAAATTACCAAGAATGAAATTTGTACCATTAAAATAATTAAAAAAGAAAAAAGAACAGCGTGAACTGTGAGTAAAAAAAATGATCTTTGAGCTCAGTGAATTAAAAACTTAAGTAATAAGAGGTTGTTAAATACAAGTTTACTGTAACCTTGGCATAGTCTTCACTGTATCACTGCCGTCTGGCACTACCGGCATAGTCTTCACTGTATCACTGCCGTCTGGCACTACCGGCATAGTCTTCACTGTATCACTGCCGTCTGGCAATACCGGCATAGTCTTCACTGTATCACTGCCGTCTGGCACTACCGGCATAGTCTTCACTGTATCACTGCCGTCTGGCAATACCGGCATAGTCTTCACTGTATCACTGCCGTCTGGCACTACCGGCATAGTCTTCACTGTATCACTGCCGTCTGGCACTACCGGCATAGTCTTCACTGTATCACTGCCGTCTGGCACTACCGGCATAGTCTTCACTGTATCACTGCCGTCTGGCACTACCGGCATAGTCTTCACTGTATCACTGCCGTCTGGCACTACCGGCATAGTCTTCACTGTATCACTGCCGTCTGGCACTACCGGCATAGTCTTCACTGTATCACTGCCGTCTGGCACTACCGGCATAGTCTTCACTGTATCACTGCCGTCTGGCACTACCGGCATAGTCTTCACTGTATCACTGCCGTCTGGCACTACCGGCATAGTCTTCACTGTATCACTGCCGTCTGGCACTACCGGCATAGTCTTCACTGTATCACTGCCGTCTGGCACTACCGGAATCACTTAATGTTCGAATTTGGCATCAGTTATTAAAAAAAGGATCAATTAATGTGTCTTATTATCGACGCACTGTAACTTCAGTTATCCGTAGTGTATGATGCACTGTAACTTCAGTTATCCGTAGTGTATGATGTACTGTAACTTCAGTTATCCGTAGTGTATGATGCACTGTAACTTCAGTTATCCGTAGTGTATGATGCACTGTAGCTTCAGTTATCCGTAGTGTATGATGTACTGTAACTTCAGTTATCCGTAGTGTATGATGCACTGTAACTTCAGTTATCCGTAGTGTATGATGCACTGTAACTTCAGTTATCCGTAGTGTATGATGTACTGTAACTTCAGTTATCCGTAGTGTATGATGTACTGTAACTTCAGTTATCCGTAGTGTATGATGCACTGTAACTTCAGTTATCCGTAGTGTATGATGCACTGTAACTTCAGTTATCCGTAGTGTATGATGTACTGTAACTTCAGTTATCCGTAGTGTATGATGCACTGTAACTTCAGTTATCCGTAGTGTATGATGTACTGTAACTTCAGTTATCCGTAGTGTATGATGCACTGTAACTTCAGTTATCCGTAGTGTATGATGCACTGTAACTTCAGTTATCCGTAGTGTATGATGTACTGTAACTTAAGTTATCCGTAGTGTATGATGCACTGTAACTTAAGTTACAGTGCATCATACACCAGACATGATCTGTATATCGAATAAAATGGCCATATGTGAATACTCACCTTTCAAATACTGCTGACTGGTGAATAAGTGTAGTCGATAAGATTCAAACCCCATGAACCAATTAATCGAATTAACGCCTTCCACTAGACAAGGATGGGAGTCGTTTTAAGCGAAATGTTCACAATCAGGCAACACAGAGATACTTAAAACTGAGATTTAAGCGTCTCTGTGTTTTATAGAGCTTTCAGCGAAACGTTGTTAAATAAAGCCTTGTTCAGCTGATTTATTGAGGAGAAGAGTCGAGAAACCAATCCATACCTTCCAAAAACTTTATTTTTTAAGCGAAACGTTGCCTGATAAAGCCTTGCTCAGCTATGTTTACTGTGGAGAAAGAGTCGAGGAATGCAACACCTGAACCTTACAAGAGAAAAAAAAATCCTAAACTTTATTCTAAATCAGAAGTTTGTGAATCCACTTATAAGTTACAATACACCTTGGCCATGTGTACCTCCAGCGACCCCTCATTGTTAAATCTGAGTGAATGGAGGGGGCGCCGGCCCCTCTGTTTACTTTGTGGTCCCTCTGGTAGGGCGACACACGCTCCTACACTCTCAAGTTTCTCACTTCTTGTGTGTAATGATGTTTGACGTGTTAATTGTTAGTGCAATGATTTATACTGATGTAAAGGATGTTTAGTATGTGGTGTTTTAGAGAGAGAGAGGACATCATGACACCAACGAAGTAAAGCCAGTTGACCAAATAAAATCGCTGGCATAGATGGCTCCAACATCATCCTGTTCCAGATCTGTATCTCTCTGTTAACAATAAAAGGGGTTTCATGTGAACTGATGTAGGTAACAGCTCTTAGCTTGTAAATAATGTCCTTGTAAAACCCTGTGTAGAGAGAGAGAGAGAGAGAGAGAGAGAGAGAGAGAGAGAGAGAGAGAGAGAGAGAGAGAGAGAGAGAGAGAGAGAGAGAGAGAGAGAGAGAGAGAGACAGACAGACAGAAATCGTGTTGTCAGTGCTAACGGTGGTTTTGGTGTTGACAATAGTGCTGGTGATGGTTTTGCTGATGGTCTTAGTAGTGTTGGCTGTACTGGTGATAGTCGTGGTGCTAATGAGTGTTGTTGGTGGTGGTGACAGTGGTTGTGACGGTGCTGGTGGAAGGAGAGATGATATCAATGCTGTACAGAATATGTGTGGGCAGTGGGTAGGGATGACAGTGGTAGGTGTGAACGTCCACTGGCGGTACTACGAGTGCTACTTTGCTCTCAAGATTCACAAGAAAGACAAAGTCTTTATATTAGGAGACGTTTCAAAAGTGAGCTTTGTAAAGCTCCCCACCTGCGTGGTTTTATACACGCTTCACGACCTGCTGCTCCGTGCACCATGAGAACATACTGCTGATGTATCTAACTCTACTAAAAAAGTCTATTTTACAAAACCTAAGACGAAGAGGATGTAGTGAATGTTAGTGAGAATAAAGGAGGGAAGAGGAGGAGGAGGAGGAGTAAGCTCAGGAAGGGGAAGGAAGATGAATAGGAAAGGAAAAGAGGGGTAAGTTGGGAAAGGGAAAGTGGAAAGAGTTAAAGGGAAAGGATCCAGCATCATGATTCCTCCCATTAAGTTGAAGTTCAGAGCAGTCTAATTTTATCTCAAGTTAGGTAATACTGAGCTGGTAGGTGGGAGGGGTAAGTAGGGGGTAGAGAGGGAAGAGGAGACATGAGAGAGGAGAAAGAAGAGAAGCGCAAAAAAAATAGGAGGAACTTTGGTTATGTATATATATATATATATATATATATATATATATATATATATATATATATATATATATATATATATATATATATATATATATCGTGAGATATATACATCTTTTGGTATACATATACTGTGTGTGTGTGTGTGTGTGTGTGTGTGTGTGTGTGTGTGTGTGTGTGTGTGTGTGTGTGTGTGTGTGTGTGTGTGTGTGTGTGTGTGTGTGTGTCTGTGTCTGTGTGTGTGTCTGTGTGTGTGTCTGTGTGTGTGTCTGTGTGTGTGTGTGTGTGTGTGTGTGTGTGTGTGTGTGTGTGTGTGTGTGTGTGTGTGTGTGTGTGTGTGTGTGTGTGTGTGTGTGTGTGTGTAAAAACAAAACCACAAAATTTAAAATAAATCTTAATCTTCAAATAAATTTCTTGGCTAAATAAATAATGCGGAATTTTTTTGAGTGTTAAGTTTGTGCTGTGGTGTGGCGAATCTATCAAAAAATTCCCACTAATAATTTGATCCTCTTATCATAAATAACTTGCAATATATAATCGAGTGCATTACCGCCACAGCTAATATGTTAATTGGTTAATATTATGAATTATTTACCGTGTAAAACTGGATGCTACTGGGATATTAAAAAAAGTTGACCGCGATATCATGTTAAATTGCCTTGAGAGGCAGGATGACACAGCAGTGTGAATGTGGGGTCTGTAAGAGTCTATCTCCCAGCTTTAACGAGATATGCATCAGTATGGTCGTTCTAGCCAGATACAGGACTAACAATCTTCGTTTTAGCGAGATGCAGGGCCGACTATCTTCATTTTAGCGAGATTGAGAACGACTATCTTCATTTTAGCGAGATGCAGCACCAAGTATTTTTGTTTTAGCGAGATTTTACACCTTTTCTTCTCTTCTCAACCTTCTTCCCTTTCCTCCATTTACCTACCTCACCTTTCCACTCCTTCCTTTCCTATCCACAATTAACCTCACACCCTCTCAGTTTTCCTCGCTCTCTTCCCCTCTTTATCCATCCCCTTCATCTATTCCCCTTTCATTCTTTCCCCCTCAACTATCCCCTCTCCACCCTTTTCCCCCCTTTTGTTAGCAAGTCACTGACCTGAGTCATACCACGACTACAAGCTTACCACCAGTTGCACGGCAGGACGGACGGAAGGTCGTATGGTGGGACACACGGTAGAACGCACGGAAGGTCGTATGGTGGGACGCATGGAGGTCGTACGGAAGGTCGTACGGAAAATCGTACAGAAGGTCGCACGAACTGACGCACTCTTCACTACGACAACACCGTCGGGTTGAACGTGACAACTAACCTACTAATTCTAACAGACTAAAAACCACACTGCTGCCTCTCCCCCCCCCTCCCCCCCCAAAAAAAAATACAGTCAACCCCAGAGAAACAAAATCCAGAATTAAAAACAAGAAATGTCAAATTCTCATCGAAATCTACTACTCCACAAATTCGAAGTCTCACCTCCGTGGACTTGTAATTTTTGGGGTCAAAATCAAAGTAAAATACATCTCATTATCAACAAATATCCTTAGCTTAGGGATTTCCACGCTGGTCTGATGGAATTACGCTTTTTAACCCAATCACATCGGCGATATTTCATCCCTCCTGAACCATTCTATTGGATAGTGCACCGCGGTCCCTGCTTATCATTGGCTGCCGACGCACCAATCAACGCAGTTTTATTTGGGGGAGAGCGGGCTTTTCAAAACTCAATTATAACCTGGAGATGAAGTTATGGTATCCGGTGACGATGGTGCTGGGATAAGGGGTTGGGGGAAGAGAGAAAGGAAGATAAGGGGGTTATGAAGGAGAGGTGGTGAGGGAGGCGAAAGGTGGGGAAGGCAGGGCGAAGGAAAATCATGGGGGAAGGAGAGTCTAGAGGACCAAAATTGTGTCACATTGTAATGCATTTATAAAATAAGCTCTTGTGATGTGCAGGTTAAAATATCTAGAGTTATTTGGAGTAGGATAATGAGGCTTTATAGGAGGGCAGGTGTTGCCCACCAGTATGGTAGTGCAGGTGTTGCCCACCAGTATGGTAGTGCAGGTGTTGCCCACCAGTATGGTAGTGCAGGTGTTGCCCACCAGTATGGTAGTGCAGGTGTTGCCCACCAGTATGGTAGTGCAGGTGTTGCCCACCAGTATGGTAGTGCAGGTGTTGCCCACCAGTATCGTAGTGCAGGTGTTGCCCACCAGTATGGTAGAGCAGGTGTTGCCCACCAGTATGGTAGTGCAGGTGTTGCCCACCAGTATGGTAGTGCAGGTGTTGCCCACCAGTATGGTAGTGCAGGTGTTGCCCACCAGTATGGTAGTGCAGGTGTTGCCCACCAGTATCGTAGTGCAGGTGTTGCCCACCAGTATGGTAGAGCAGGTGTTGCCCACCAGTATGGTAGTGCAGGTGTTGCCCACCAGTATGGTAGTGCAGGTGTTGCCCACCAGTATGGTAGTGCAGGTGTTGCCCACCAGTATGGTAGTACAGGTGTTGCCCACCAGTATGGTAGTGCAGGTGTTGCCCACCAGTATGGTAGTGCAGGTGTTGCCCACCAGTATGGTAGTGCAGGTGTTGCCCACCAGTATCGTAGTGCAGGTGTTGCCCACCAGTATGGTAGAGCAGGTGTTGCCCACCAGTATGGTAGTGCAGGTGTTGCCCACCAGTATGGTAGTGCAGGTGTTGCCCACCAGTATGGTAGTGCAGGTGTTGCCCACCAGTATGGTAGTACAGGTGTTGCCCACCAGTATGGTAGTGCAGGTGTTGCCCACCAGTATGGTAGTGCAGGTGTTGCCCACCAGTATGGTAGTGCAGGTGTTGCCCACCAGTATGGTAGTGCAGGTGTTGCCCACCAGTATGGTAGAGCAGGTGTTGCCCACCAGTATGGTAGTGCAGGTGTTGCCCACCAGTATGGTTGTGCAGGTGTTGCCCACCAGTATGGTAGAGCAGGTATTGCCCACCAGTATGGTAGAGCAGGTGTTGCCCACCAGTATGGTAGTGCAGGTGTTGCCCACCAGTATGGTAGTGCAGTTGTCCACCAGTATGGTAGTGTTGCCTACCAGGGGCAAGCACGAGGGAAAGGGCAAGCACGAGGAAAGGGGCAAGCACGAGGGAAGGGACAAGCACGAGGGAAGGGGCAAGCACGAGTGAAGGGGCAAGCACGAGTGAAGGGGCAAGCACGAGGGAAGGGGCAAGCACGAGGGAAGGGGCAAGCACGAGGGAAGGGGAAAGCACGAGGGAAGAGGCAAGCACGTTGGAAGGGGCAAGCACGAGGGAAGGGGCAAGCGCGAGGGAAGGGGCAAGCACGGGGGAAGGGGCAGGCACGGGGGAAGGGGCAAGCACGGGGGAAGGGGCAAGCACGTGGGAAGGGGCAAGCACGTGGGAAGGGGCAAGCACGGGGGAAGGGGCAATCACGAGGGAAGGGGCAAGCACGAGTGAAGGGGCAAGCACGAGTGAAGGGGCAAGCACGAGGGAAGGGGCAAGCACGAGGGAAGGGGCAAGCACGAGGGAAGGGGCAAGCACGAGGGAAGGGGCAAGCACGAGGGAAGGGCCAAGCACGGGAGAAGGGGCAAGCACGGGGGAAGGGGCAAGCACGAGGGAAGGGGCAAGCACGAGGGAAGGGGCAAGCACGGGGGAAGGGGCAAGCACGAGGGAAGGGGCAAGCACGAGTGAAGGGGCAAGCACGAGTGAAGGGGCAAGCACGAGTGAAGGGGCAAGCACGAGGGACGGGGCAAGCACGAGGGAAGGGGCAAGCACGAGGGAAGGGGCAAGCACGAGGGAAGGGGCAAGCACGAGGGAAGGGGCAAGCACGAGGGAAGGGGCAAGCACGAGGGAAGAGGCAAGCACGAGTTAAGGGGCAAGCACGAGGGAAGGGGCAAGCCCGAGGGCAGGGGCAAGCACGAGGGAAGGGGCAAGCACGAGGGATGGGGCAAGCCCGGGGGCAGGGGCAAGCACGGGGGAAGGGGCAAGCACGAGGGAAGGGGCAAGCACGGGGGAAGGGGCAAGCACGAGGGAAGGGACAAGCACGGGGGAAGGGGCAAGCACGAAGGAAGGGGCAAGCACGAAGGAAGGGGCAAGCACGGGGGAAGGGCCAAGCACGAGGGAAGGGGCAAGCACGGGGGAAGGGGCAAGCACGGGGGAAGGGACAAGCACGAGGGAAGGGGCAAGCACGGGGGAAGGGGCAAGCACGGGGGAAGGGGCAAGCACGAGTGAAGGGGCAAGCACGGGGGAAGGGGCAAGCACGAGGGAAGGGGCCAGCACGAGGGAAGGGGCAAGCACGAAGGAAGGGGCAAGCACGGGGGAAGGGGCAAGCACGAGGGAAGGGGCAAGCACGGGGGAAGGGGCAAGCACGGGGGAAGGGGCAAGCACGAGGGAAGGGGCAAGCACGGGGGAAGGGGCAAGCACGAAGGAAGGGGCAAGCACGAGGGAAGGGGCAAGCACGAGGGAAGGGGCAAGCACGAGGGAAGGGGCAAGCACGGGGGAAGGGGCAAGCACGAGGGAAGGGGCAAGCACGGGGAAAGGGGCAAGCACGGGGGAAGAGGCAAGCACGGGGGAAGAGGCAAGCACGGGGGAAGGGGCAAGCACGGGGGAAGAGGCAAGCACGAGGGAAGGGGCAAGCACGGGGGAAGGGGCAAGCACGAGGGAAGGGGCAAGCACGGGGGAAGGGGCAAGCACGAGGGAAGGGGCAAGCACGGGGTAAGGGGCAAGCACGGGGGAAGTGGCAAGCACGGGGGAAGGGGCAAGCACGGGGGAAGGGGCAAGCAGGATGAGGAATAAGACAAGAGAATAACATTAAATCATAAACAAACAGAAACCAGATAAGTGTTGTTTTATAAGTGAGACGTGTAAGTCTCCACACACCTGCTACACTACAAGTGTTGTTGTATAAGACGTGTGAGCAAGTCTCCACACACCTGCTACACTACAAGTGTTGTATAAGACGTGTAAGTAAGTCTCCACACACCTGCTACACTACAAGTGTTGTTGTATAAGACGTGTGAACAAGTCTCCACACACCTGCTACACTACAAGTGTTGTTGTATAAGACGTGTGAGCAAGTCTCCACACACCTGCTACACTACAAGTGTTGTTGTATAAGACGTGTGAGCAAGTCTCCACACACCTGCTACACTACAAGTGTTGTTGTATAAGACGTGTGAGCAAGTCTCCACACACCTGCTACACTACAAGTATTGTTGTATAAGACGTGTGAGCAAGTCTCCACACACCTGCTACACTACAAGTGTTGTTGTATAAGACGTGTGAGCAAGTCTCCACACACCTGCTACACTACAAGTGTTGTTGTATAAGACGTGTGAGCAAGTCTCCACACACCTGCTACACTACAAGTGTTGTTGTATAAGACGTGTGAGCAAGTCTCCACACACCTGCTACACTACAAGTGTTGTTGTATAGGACGTGTGAACAAGTCTCCACACACCTGCTACACTACAAGTGTTGTTGTATAAGACGTGTGAGCAAGTCTCCACACACCTGCTACACTACAAGTGTTGTTGTATAAGACGTGTGAGCAAGTCTCCACACACCTGCTACACTACAAGTGTTGTTGTATAAGACGTGTGAGCAAGTCTCCACACACCTGCTACACTACAAGTGTTGTTGTATAAGACGTGTGAGCAAGTCTCCACACACCTGCTACACTACAAGTGTTGTTGTATAAGACGTGTGAACAAGTCTCCACACACCTGCTACACTACAAGTGTTGTTGTATAAGACGTGTGAACAAGTCTCCACACACCTGCTACACTACAAGTGTTGTTGTATAAGACGTGTGAACAAGTCTCCACACACCTGCTACACTACAAGTGTTGTTGTATAAGACGTGTGAACAAGTCTCCACACACCTGCTACACTACAAGTGTTGTTGTATAAGACGTGTGAACAAGTCTCCACACACCTGCTACGCTACAAGTGTTGTTGTATAAGACGTGTGAACAAGTCTCCACACACCTGCTACGCTACAAGTGTTGTATAAGACGTGTGAACAAGTCTCCACACACCTGCTACACTACAAGTGTTGTATAAGACGTGTGAACAAGTCTCCACACACCTGCTACACTACAAGTGTTGTATAAGACGTGTGAACAAGTCTCCACACACCTGCTACACTACAAGTGTTGTATAAGACGTGTGAACAAGTCTCCACACACCTGCTACACTACAAGTGTTGTTGTATAAGACGTGTGAACAAGTCTCCACACACCTGCTACACTACAAGTGTTGTATAAGACGTGTGAACAAGTCTCCACACACCTGCTACACTACAAGTGTTGTATAAGACGTGTGAACAAGTCTCCACACACCTGCTACACTACAAGTGTTGTATAAGACGTGTGAACAAGTCTCCACACACCTGCTACACTACAAGTGTTGTTGTATAAGACGTGTGAACAAGTCTCCACACACCTGCTACACTACAAGTGTTGTATAAGACGTGTGAACAAGTCTCCACACACCTGCTACACTACAAGTGTTGTTGTATAAGACGTGTGAACAAGTCTCCACACACCTGCTACACTACAAGTGTTGTATAAGACGTGTGAACAAGTCTCCACACACCTGCTACACTACAAGTGTTGCTGTGTAAGTCGTGTGAACAAGTCTCCACACACCTGCTACACTACAAGTGCTGTTGTATAAGACGTGAACAAGTCTCCACACACCTGCTACACTACAGGTGTTGTTGTATAAGACGTGTGAACAAGTCTCCACACACCTGCTACACTACAAGTGTTGTATAAGACGTGTGAACAAGTCTCCACACACCTGCTACACTACAAGTGTTGTTGTATAAGACGTGTGAACAAGTCTCCACACACCTGCTACACTACAAGTGTTGTATAAGACGTGTGAACAAGTCTCCACACACCTGCTACACTACAAGTGTTGTTGTATAAGACGTGTGAACAAGTCTCCACACACCTGCTACGCTACAAGTGTTGTATAAGACGTGTGAACAAGTCTCCACACACCTGCTACACTACAAGTGTTGTATAAGACGTGTGAACAAGTCTCCACACACCTGCTACACTACAAGTGTTGTATAAGACGTGTGAACAAGTCTCCACACACCTGCTACACTACAAGTGTTGTTGTATAAGACGTGTGAACAAGTCTCCACACACCTGCTACGCTACAAGTGTTGTATAAGACGTGTGAACAAGTCTCCACACACCTGCTACACTACAAGTGTTGTATAAGACGTGTGAACAAGTCTCCACACACCTGCTACACTACAAGTGTTGTATAAGACGTGTGAACAAGTCTCCACACACCTGCTACACAACAAGTGTTGTTGTATAAGACGTGTGAACAAGTCTCCACACACCTGCTACGCTACAAGTGTTGTATAAGACGTGTGAACAAGTCTCCACACACCTGCTACACTACAAGTGTTGTATAAGACGTGTGAACAAGTCTCCACACACCTGCTACACTACAAGTGTTGTATAAGACGTGTGAACAAGTCTCCACACACCTGCTACACTACAAGTGTTGTTGTATAAGACGTGTGAACAAGTCTCCACACACCTGCTACGCTACAAGTGTTGTATAAGACGTGTGAACAAGTCTCCACACACCTGCTACACTACAAGTGTTGTATAAGACGTGTGAACAAGTCTCCACACACCTGCTACACTACAAGTGTTGTATAAGACGTGTGAACAAGTCTCCACACACCTGCTACACAACAAGTGTTGTTGTATAAGACGTGTGAACAAGTCTCCACACACCTGCTACGCTACAAGTGTTGTATAAGACGTGTGAACAAGTCTCCACACACCTGCTACACTACAAGTGTTGTATAAGACGTGTGAACAAGTCTCCACACACCTGCTACACTACAAGTGTTGTATAAGACGTGTGAACAAGTCTCCACACACCTGCTACACTACAAGTGTTGTTGTATAAGACGTGTGAACAAGTCTCCACACACCTGCTACGCTACAAGTGTTGTATAAGACGTGTGAACAAGTCTCCACACACCTGCTACACTACAAGTGTTGTATAAGACGTGTGAACAAGTCTCCACACACCTGCTACACTACAAGTGTTGTATAAGACGTGTGAACAAGTCTCCACACACCTGCTACACTACAAGTGTTGTTGTATAAGACGTGTGAACAAGTCTCCACACACCTGCTACACTACAAGTGTTGTTGTATAAGACGTGTGAACAAGTCTCCACACACCTGCTACACTACAAGTGTTGTTGTATAAGACGTGTGAACAAGTCTCCACACACCTGCTACACTACAAGTGTTGTATAAGACGTGTGAGCAAGTCTCCACACACCTGCTACACTACAAGTGTTGTTGTATAAGACGTGTGAACAAGTCTCCACACACCTGTTACCAGTATTCAATTACCAGTGTATAGTTATCTGTTGTGGGTGACAACATAAGAATGGAGGAACACTGCAGAAGGCCTACTGGCCCACACAAATCACAACTTGTATAGTTTCACGAAGAGCATCGTGTATGAAGGAAGTTTTTTTCCGTGAACTTTGTGTCTTGCTGCTGTATCCAAAATATTGATATACTTTAGCAAATACATTACATTGTATATTGTATTTCGTCTTTACTCTTCTATATTTCCTTTCTTAGGTTATAGGTGTGACAGTGAAAAATGAATGTGGAATAGATTTGATGTTATTGTGTGGATGGGGGGGGGGGGATTCAAGGACTGGGCCGTGGGGGTGTTGACCCCTCGGAACGACCACTAGATAGTTTGTGTGTGTGTGTGTGTATGTGTGTGTGTGTGTGTGTGTGTGTGTGTGTGTGTGTGTGTGTGTGTGTGTGTGTGTGTGTGTGTGTGTGTGTGTGTGTGTGTGTGCGCGCGCGCGCGTTTGTTAGTTTTGCACCCAAAATTTCTTTAGTCAAGGATGACATTCTGAGTGGGTCACTCAGGTACCTGTGAGAAAAGCAATATCACTCAGATCCTCACAGGTGTGACCAGGTGCTGTGTTAGCTGCCGGGACAGCTGTCAACAGATGTCAAGGAAAGATTGCCACTGCCTCCCAGCGAGCGTGGAGATGAACACACAGCTGCAGCCTGCACGCTGGGACTGCTAAGTCATGTCCCACTCATCTCCCCACAATCTGAGAACACCAGTAAGGTAACAGTAACAGCGACAGTAATAACAAGTCACAAACGCATCACGTCACGCGAACGTCAGACACGTCTAATCTCATCTACAAGAGACAAATAATTGTATTTGTAAGATTTATTTGATTTTACGTTAAGGGCTAAACCCATGTGGGTCATTAAGAGCAAGATGTGGCGAAGGGTTGATCTTCCGTCAGCTGAGCGCCAGACAGATGCGCTTCCTATTTGTACTCACTTATATATCTGTGTATTTGTAAGAGGCACATCACTTCACTTATGAAGCAGTACAGCGTAATTAGCGGCAGTGACATGAGCCTTAGCGACATGAACGGTAGCGACATCAACAGTAGTAACATTAGAGGTAGTGACAAGCCTTAGCGACATAAGCGGTAGCGGCATCAACAACAATGACATGATCGGTTGCGATATAAGCGGTAGCGACATCAACGGCAGAGACATGAGCGGCGGCGGCAGCAATATCGCTATCAGTGTGTAAAATTAATCATGTTGAAACTTCTTAATTAAGAAAGACGTCCTCATACGGATTTTCCATGAATTTCAGAGTGGGGGAAGCCGAGTAAGATTTAATAACAGTCACCAGGGAGATGAAGTCTGAAAATGGCTAAGATGGCGGCTCCTTTTATTATAATAATAACGATGATAATAACAATAATAATAACGATTATAATACTAACAATAATATTTTCTTAATGTGACGCTACTTGGCTAATCTCTTGTGAACTTATTACAAATTTGTAATTACGTTTTTGAATTTCAGCTCTTTGGCACTTATATGCGATTTCAGGGGTCGAGTCACATCTCCTGGCCCCGCCTTTATTGCATCTGTTCTACATTAATGGTTCCATGTAACTCGGGATCTACCATATTTACTCCTGAAACTGTGTATGGAGTTTCTATTCAGTACTTCCTCATTTAGTTCATTTTTCTTGTTTACTACCTATGACTGAAAAAACATTTCCTAACATCACTGTGGCTCTTCTCCTTTAAGCTTCCATATATGCCTCCTTGCCATTTCAAACAGTCTAATCGCATCCGCCCTGTCAAATAATCATTGAGTATCTTATACATCGTAATCGTGTCTTCCCTGACTCTTGTCTCCTCTAGGGTCGTCAAGTTTAATACATTTATTTTCTCCTTATAAACAGGCCCCCCTCAGCTCTTGGACTAGTTTTGTTTCAAACCTTCGGACTTTCTCAAGTTTCGAGGTGTGTGCTTCTTGTCAGATGAAAAAAAAAAAAAAAACTGGAGGGACGAATAAAAGTGATATAATAATAATAATAATAATAATAATAATAATAATCTTTATTTCTACAAGTACAACGTGTACAGGCCTAGCTGACATCAGTATCATACTATATAGAAAGCCCTTTGTTATGCGGAGCATTTCGGGCAAATTAGGTTAATTTCGTCCCCAGGATGCGACCCACACCAGTCGACTAACACCCAGGTACCCATTTCACTGCTAGGTCAACACAGACAGCAGGTGTCCATGTTTATCTTGCAGTAAACATGGACATCCGTACCGGGCATCAAACCACTGACCTCAGTGTGTGAGGTGAGTGCGCTAGCAATCGAGCTACGGAACACTACTCTTAAAAGGGTGAAATAAATTATATATGATTGAGAATGTTTGATGTTGAATTACAGAATAAATAACTCATAAGAAAACGTGGAAACCAGAACCCAATAAAGGAAGAACTTTGGTAATTCCTGATAATAATGTCAATACAGAGAGACATTAACAAGAGAACCAAGAGATGGAGTTATACTTGTACAACTTGCATTAATAAACGTGTAAGAGGAGGAGGAGGAGGAGGAGGAAGAGGAAGAGGAAGAGGAAGAGGAAGAGGAAGAGGAGGAGGAGCAGCAGGAGCAGCAGGAGCAGCAGGAGCAGGAGCAGGAGCAGGAGCAGCAGCAGCAGCAGCAGCAGCAGCAGCAGCAGCAGCAGCAGCAGCAGCAGCAGCAGCAGCAGCAGCAGCAGCAACATGATGTATACCAGTATACTGTAGCCTGTCTGAGGTAACTATATACGACCTACATACACTATGTCGTCGTAAATATCACTGTTATTGCAGTAAGTATAAGCAGTGTCAGGGCCTAAGTAACCTAGGAGAATTATACACCAAACCTTGTTAATGAATAAGACACAATACTTAGTTTATGTTATATACTGAGCAAACGTTTCGTCCA
Source organism: Cherax quadricarinatus (assembly GCF_038502225.1). Lineage (NCBI taxonomy): Eukaryota > Metazoa > Arthropoda > Malacostraca > Decapoda > Parastacidae > Cherax > Cherax quadricarinatus. The sequence continues at coordinate 2,002,575 of NC_091373.1, forward strand.
CCAGGGATTTAATCAATCCCTGGTGGGCGAAACATATTAATGCCATAAAGCCACATATAGTGTCTTATTAACATACTTGTCAATATATCTTATCATTAATATACAACCCATGTTAAAATTATACACTCATCCCTAACACTAACTTAAATATAACATACATGTTGAATTATATAAACTGTATCATTATGCCTACATAAGTTCATCGCATTATTTAATACTAACAATCGACCAACTGCACAGAGGTCATTGCGCTGATAGAGTGAGGGAGAGAGGAGAAAGATTGCCCATGAGTACTGACTTTCCCCTCTTTTCCGGCATCAAGAAACACTTGTCCTGTTTCCTGACCAACCTTACCTAACCTAACCTGCTCTGGTACAATTCCAGAATCAGTCATGTCTGTGGTACAGCTCCAGAACCAGTCATGTCTGTGGTACAGCTCCAGAACCAGTCATGTCTGTGGTACAGCTCCAGAACCAGCCATGTCTGGTACAGCTCCAGAACCAATCATGTCTGTGGTACAGCTCCAGAACCAGTCATGTCTGTGGTACAGCTCCAGAACCAGTCATGTCTGTGGTACAGCTCCAGAATCAGTCATGTCTGGTACAGCTCCAGAACCAATCATGTCTGTGGTACAGCTCCAGAACCAGTCATGTCTGGTACAGCTCCAGAACCAATCATGTCTGTGGTACAGCTCCAGAACCAGTCATGTCCGTGGTACAGTTCCACAACCAGTCATGTCTGTGGCACAGCAGCAGAACCAGCCATGTCTGTGGTAGAGCTCCAGAACCACTCATATCTGTGGTACAGCTCCACAACCAGTCATGTTTGTGGCACAGCTCCAGAACCAGCCATGTCTGTGGTACAGCTCCAGAACCAGTCATGTCTGTGGTACAGCTCCACAACCAGTCATGTCTGTGGCACAGCTCCAGAACCATCCATGTCTGTGGCACAGCTCCAGAACCAGCCATGTCTGTGGCACAGCTCCAGAACCAGCCATGTCTGTGGCACAGCTCCAGAACCGGCCATTTCTTTGGTAGAGCTTCAGAACCAGTCATGTCTGTGGTACAGCTCCACAACCAGTCATGTCTATGGCACAGCTCCAGACCCAGCCATGTCTTTGGTAGAGCTTCAGAACCAGCCATATCTGTGGTACAGCTCCACAACCAGTCATGTTTGTGGCACAGCTCCAGAACCAGCCATGTCTGTGGTAGAGCTCCAGAACCAGTCATGTCTGTGGCACAGCTCCAGAACCATCCATGTCTGTGGCACAGCTCCAGAACCAGCCATGTATGTGGCACAGCTCCAGAACCAGCCATGTCTTTGGCGCAGCCCCAGAACCAGCCATGTCTGTGGCACAGCTCCAGAACCAGCCATGTCTGTGGCACAGCTCCAGAACCAGCCATGTCTGTGGCACAGCCCCAGAACCAGCCATGTCTGTGGCACAGCTCCAGAACCAGCCATGTCTGTGGCACAGCTCCAGAACCAGCCATGTCTGTGGCACAGCTCCAGAACCAGCCATGTCTGTGGCACAGCTCCAGAACCAGTCATGTCTGTGGCACAGCTCCAGAACCAGCCATGTCTGTGGCACAGCTCCAGAACCAGCCGTGTCTGTGGCACAGCTCCAGAACCAGCCATGTCTGTGGCACAGCTCCAGAACCAGCCATGTCTGTGGCACAGCTCCAGAACCAGCCATGTCTGTGGCACAGACCCAGAACCAGCCATGTCTGGCACAGCTCCAGAACCAGCCATGTCTGTGGCACAGCTCCAGAACCAGCCATGTCTGTGGCACAGCTCCAGAACCAGCCATGTCTGTGGCACAGCTCCAGAACCAGCCATGTCTGTGGCACAGCCCCAGAACCAGCCATGTCTGTGGCACAGCTCCAGAACCAGCCATGTCTGTGGCACAGCTCCAGAACCAGCCATGTCTGTGGCACAGCTCCAGAACCAGCCATGTCTGTGGCACAGCTCCAGAACCAGCCATGTCTGTGGCACAGCTCCAGAACCAGCCATGTCTGTGGCACAGCTCCAGAACCAGCCATGTCTTTGGCGCAGCCCCAGAACCAGCCATGTCTGTGGCACAGCTCCAGAACCAGCCATGTCTTTGGCGCAGCCCCAGAACCAGCCATGTCTTTGGCGCAGCCCCAGAACCAGCCATGTCTTTGGCACAGCTCCAGAACCAGCCATGTCTGTGGCACAGCTCCAGAACCAGCCATGTCTGTGGCACAGCTCCAGAACCAACCATGTCTGTGGCACAGCTCCAGAACCAGCCATGTCTGTGGCACAGCTCCAGAACCAGCCATGTCTGTGGCACAGCCCCAGCCATGTCTGTGGCACAGCTCCAGAACCAGCCATGTCTGTGGCACAGCTCCAGAACCAGCCGTGTCTGTGGCACAGCTCCAGAACCAGCCATGTCTGTGGCACAGCTCCAGAACCAGCCATGTCTGTGGCACAGCTCCAGAACCAGCCATGTCTGTGGCACAGACCCAGAACCAGCCATGTCTGTGGCACAGCTCCAGAACCAGCCATGTCTGTGGCACAGCTCCAGAACCAGCCGTGTCTGTGGCACAGCTCCAGAACCAGCCATGTCTGTGGCACAGCTCCAGAACCAGCCATGTCTGTGGCACAGCTCCAGAACCAGCCATGTCTGTGGCACAGCCCCAGAACCAGCCATGTCTGTGGCACAGCTCCAGAACCAGCCATGTCTGTGGCACAGCTCCAGAACCAGCCATGTCTGTGGCACAGCTCCAGAACCAGCCATGTCTGTGGCACAGCTCCAGAACCAGCCATGTCTGTGGCACAGCTCCAGAACCAGCCATGTCTGTGGCACAGCTCCAGAACCAGCCATGTCTGTGGCACAGCTCCAGAACCAGCCATGTCTTTGGCACAGCTCCAGAACCAGCCATGTCTGTGGCGCAGCCCCAGAACCAGCCATGTCTGTGGCACAGCTCCAGAACCAGCCATGTCTGTGGCACAGCTCCAGAACCAGCCATGTCTGTGGCACAGCTCCAGAACCAGCCATGTCTGTGGCACAGACCCAGAACCAGCCATGTCTGTGGCACAGCTCCAGAAAAAGCCATGTCTTTGGCACAGCTCCAGAACCAGCCATGTCTGTGGCACAGCTCCAGAAAAAGCCATGTCTTTGGCACAGCTCCAGAACCAGCCATGTCTGTGGCACAGCCCCAGAACCAGCCATGTCTGTGGCACAGCTCCAGAACCAGCCATGTCTGTGGCACAGCCCCAGAACCAGCCATGTCTGTGGCACAGCTCCAGAACCAGCCATGTCTGTGGCACAGCCCCAGAACCAGCCATGTCTGTGGCGCAGCCCCAGAACCAGCCATGTCTGTGGCGCAGCCCCAGAACCAGCCATGTCTGTGGCACAGCTCCAGAACCAGCCATGTCTGTGGCACAGCTCCAGAACCAGCCATGTCTGTGGCACAGCTCCAGAACCAGCCATGTCTGTGGCACAGCCCCAGAACCAGCCATGTCTGTGGCACAGCTCCAGAACCAGCCATGTCTGTGGCACAGCTCCAGAACCAGCCATGTCTGTGGCACAGCTCCAGAACCAGCCATGTCTGTGGCACAGCTCCAGAACCAGCCATGTCTGTGGCGCAGCCCCAGAACCAGCCATGTCTGTGGCGCAGCCCCAGAACCAGCCATGTCTGTGGCACAGCTCCAGAACCAGCCATGTCTGTGGCACAGCTCCAGAACCAGCCATGTCTGTGGCACAGCTCCAGAACCACTCATGTCTGTGCAGCTTTCCCGGGTAAGTCCCAGCGAGCTTGAATTACAGGTTTTTACATAGATATATTTATACACTGTAAGGTAGGAAGTGAAATATCACTAATTAACAGAATTTAATTAGCTGCAGTAGGACTTATATAAATTTTAATTACGACTTTAAATATCGAATTTCAATGACATTTCCAATTGTTTATATATATATATATTTTTTAAATTACTGACACAACTAATTAACGTAGACATAGACCATCGGTCAGCACAATAAGCTCTATCACTATCCTCACTATTACTAGCACCACTAGCAATATAGTACCAGTAGCACTAGTAATACCTCCACCTGTATCACTAGCACAACCAGTGCCACACAAGTACCACCACAGGGATATCCACTAGCAGCACCACAACCACCATCACAGGGATCCCCAGTAGCAGCTCCACAACCACCATCACAGGGATCCCCAGTAGCAGCTCCACAATCACCACCACAGGTATATCCACTAGCAGCACCACAACCACCATCACAGGGATCCCCAGTAGCAGCACCACAACCACCACCACAGGGATCCCCACTAGCAGCACCACAACCACCACTACAGGGATATCCACTAGCAGCACCACAACCACCATCACAGGGATCCCCAGTAGCAGCTCCACAACCACCACCACAGGGATATTCACTAGCAGCACCACAACCACCACTACAGGGATATCCACTAGCAGCACCACAACCACCATCACAGGGATCCCCAGTAGCAGCTCCACAATCACCACCACAGGTATATCCACTAGCAGCACCACAACCACCACCACAGGGATATCCACTAGCAGCACCACAACCACCACCACAGGGATATCCACTAGCAGCACCACAACCACCACCACAGGGATATCCACTAGCAGCACCACAACCACCACCACAGGGATATCCACTAGCAGCACCACAACCACCACCACAGGGATATCCACTAGCAGCACCACAACCACCACCACAGGGATATCCACTAGCAGCACCACAACCACCACCACAGGGATATCCACTAGCAGCACCACAACCACCACCACAGGGATATCCACTAGCAGCACCACAACCACCACCACAGGGATATCCACTAGCAGCACCACAACCACCACCACAGGGATATCCACTAGCAGCACCACAACCACCACCACAGGGATATCCACTAGCAGCACCACAACCACCACCACAGGGATATCCACTAGCAGCACCACAACCACCACCACAGGGATATCCACTAGCAGCACCACAACCACCACCACAGGGATATCCACTAGCAGCACCACAACCACCACCACAGGGATATCCACTAGCAGCACCACAACCACCACCACAGGGATATCCACTAGCAGCACCACAACCACCACCACAGGGATATCCACTAGCAGCACCACAACCACCACCACAGGGATATCCACTAGCAGCACCACAACCACCACCACAGGGATATCCACTAGCAGCACCACAACCACCACCACAGGGATATCCACTAGCAGCACCACAACCACCACCACAGGGATATCCACTAGCAGCACCACAACCACCACCACAGGGATATCCACTAGCAGCACCACAACCACCACCACAGGGATATCCACTAGCAGCACCACAACCACCACCACAGGGATATCCACTAGCAGCACCACAACCACCACCACAGGGATATCCACTAGCAGCACCACAACCACCACCACAGGGATATCCACTAGCAGCACCACAACCACCACCACAGGGATATCCACTAGCAGCACCACAACCACCACCACAGGGATATCCACTAGCAGCACCACAACCACCACCACAGGGATATCCACTAGCAGCACCACAACCACCACCACAGGGATATCCACTAGCAGCACCACAACCACCACCACAGGGATATCCACTAGCAGCACCACAACCACCACCACAGGGATATCCACTAGCAGCACCACAACCACCACCACAGGGATATCCACTAGCAGCACCACAACCACCACCACAGGGATATCCACTAGCAACACCACAACCACCACCACAGGGATATCCACTAGCAGCACCACAACCATCACCACCACAGGGATCCCCACTAGCAGCACCACTACCGCTACCAGTACCACACTAGCATCACCAGGGCCACTCTAGCTCCACCGGTACCACGCTAGCGCCACCAGTACCACACTAGCATCACCAGTACCACAATAGCACCACCAGTACCACGCTAGCACAACCAACACCACGTCAGCACCACCAGTACCACACTAGCACCACCATATGGCTGGGACAGCACTGGTCGACAGATGGAGACACCATTTAATCCTCTTGTCCTGACACACGGCTTGCCCTAACTACCTCGTGCCCGTCTGGCTATACTGCTACTCCTTACCTTGTGCTTGGCTACATTGCCAGTACTTGCCCTCTACCTGGCTATAATGTGAGTCCTTACCTAGTGTTTAGTTATGCTGTGTAGCAATTGTGCTTCCTCACCTCGTGCATGGCTACACTGGCGAGATCTGGCCTTGTGCCTGGCTACACTGGTGAGCCCTGACCTTGTACCTGGCTACACTGGTGAGTCCTAACCTTGTACCTGGCTACGCTGGTGAGCCCTGACCTTGTACCTGGCTACACTGGTGAGTCCTAACCTTGTACCTGGCTACGCTGGTGAGTCCTAACCTTGTACCTGGCTACACTTGTGAGCCCTAACATTGTACCTGGCTACACTGGTGAGTCCTAACCTTGTACCTGGCTACACTGGTGAGTCCTAACCTTGTACCTGGCTACGCTGGTGAGCCCTGACCTTGTGCCTGGCTACACTGATGAGTCCTAACCTTGCGTGTAGTGGCTACATTGCCAAGGCTTTATTTTGTGCCTGGCTACGCTGCCGAGCCTTCATACTGTGTCTGGCTATACTGCCGAGCTTTTACCTTGTGCCTGGCTATACTGTGACTACTTTATCTTATTAGACAAAAAAGTCCAACACTCACCTTGTGTTCGTCAACAACATTAATTCCTCATTTTGTTTCTGGCTACACTGTTCTAATTTCCTCCAGCCAAAACACACTCAAAAGAGAGGAATAAACTAACTGGTATCAAGGAATAAGAAAAATGAATAAGAAAGTGAAGGTCTGGGAAGAGTTATCAGGTGAAACTGCAGACCTGGAAAATGTGTAGAGAACCTTTACTATTCACATAGATTCAGTAAAGTACCTTCGATTTGTACTCCTTGGAATGTAGAAGAGAGAGGTACATTATAATCTACACCTGGAAAAGTTTAGAAGGATTGGTCCCAAACCTGCACATGCAAATCCTTCCCCGTGAAAGTAAGAGGCTTGGTAGGCAGTGCAAAATACTCCAAGGAAAAGCAGAGTAAACTCAATAAATGTGAAGGAACCAAGACTCTTCAGTGGCCTCCCTTCAGATATAAGAGGGATTACCAACATACTCCTAGCTCTCTACAAGAAGTAACTGAACAAGTTTCCGAAGTCACTGCCGGATCAGCCGGGCTGTGGTGCTTGCGTTGGACTTTGTGCGGCTAGCACCAATAGGCTGGTTGATCAGGGCCATCCACCGGGAGGCCTGGTCTGGGACCGGGCCCCCAGGGAAGCAGACTCTCGGAACACTCTCCAAGTAGACTTCACAGGGAGCGATTATCATTATAATCAAAAAGAAGCGCTAAGCCGCAAGGGCTATACAGAGGGAGCGAATGCAGTAGGATGGACGAGCATGACGTGTGGTGTCCCTCAAGGATCAGTCCTAGGACTGCTGCTCTAGCTGATGTACGTAAAAGACATGACTGACAGAGATGAGTCCTACTTATATCATGGGTGACATGACTGACATTACTGAATCCATGTTATTCCTTGGAAGACATGACTGACATGACTGAATTCTAGTTATATCTTGAACGACGACATGACTGAATCCTAGTTATATCCTGGATGACGTGACTGAATCCTAGTTATATCCTGGATGACGTGACTGAATCCTAGTTATATCCTGGATGACGTGACTGAATCCTAGTTATATCCTGGATGACGTGACTGAATCCTAGTTATATCATGGATGACATGACTGAATCCTAGTTATATCATGGATGACATGACTGAATCCTAGTTATATCCTGGATGACGTGACTGAATCCTAGTTATATCCTGGATGACGTGACTGAATCCTAGTTATATCCTGGATGACGTGACTGAATCCTAGTTATATCCTGGATGACGTGACTGAATCCTAGTTATATCCTGGATGACGTGACTGAATCCTAGTTATATCCTGGATGACGTGACTGAATCCTAGTTATATCCTGGATGACGTGACTGAATCCTAGTTATATCCTGGATGACGTGACTGAATCCTAGTTATATCCTGGATGACGTGACTGAATCCTAGTTATATCATGGATGACATGACTGAATCCTAGTTATATCATGGATGACATGACTGAATCCTAGTTATATCCTGGATGACGTGACTGAATCCTAGTTATATCCTGGATGACGTGACTGAATCCTAGTTATATCCTGGATGACGTGACTGAATCCTAGTTATATCCTGGATGACGTGACTGAATCCTAGTTATATCCTGGATGACGTGACTGAATCCTAGTTATATCCTGGATGACGTGACTGAATCCTAGTTATATCCTGGATGACGTGACTGAATCCTAGTTATATCATGGATGACATGACTGAATCCTAGTTATATCCTGGATGACGTGACTGAATCCTAGTTATATCCTGGATGACGTGACTGAATCCTAGTTATATCCTGGATGACGTGACTGAATCCTAGTTATATCCTGGATGACGTGACTGAATCCTAGTTATATCCTGGATGACGTGACTGAATCCTAGTTATATCCTGGATGACGTGACTGAATCCTAGTTATATCCTGGATGACGTGACTGAATCCTAGTTATATCCTGGATGACGTGACTGAATCCTAGTTATATCCTGGATGACGTGACTGAATCCTAGTTATATCCTGGATGACGTGACTGAATCCTAGTTATATCCTGGATGACGTGACTGAATCCTAGTTATATCCTGGATGACGTGACTGAATCCTAGTTATATCCTGGATGACGTGACTGAATCCTAGTTATATCCTGGATGACGTGACTGAATCCTAGTTATATCCTGGATGACATGACTGAATCCTAGTTATATCCTGGATGACGTGACTGAATCCTAGTTATATCATGGATGACATGACTGAATCCTAGTTATATCATGGATGACATGACTGAAATGGCTCAATCCTACGTGTTTAAACTGGCACTTACTGCAAATTTAACTGAGAAAATGAATATCATAAAAGACTTGGGGACACAAGTCTTGGACAGACTAAAACTGCTGATTCAGGTGGCTACTGGACCTGATCGCACACGCACACGCACACGCACACGCACTCACGCACTCACGCACATGCACTCACGCACACGCACACGCACAAGCACACGCACTCACGCACTCTCAAGCACACAATGAAGTCAAAGAAGATTGATTCAGGTGCAGAGATTAATACGACCCCTGATCAACCATGGTTACCAATAGTGTGATGGAGGGAGAGGTGGAGGGGATGATGGAGGAGTAAGGGGAAAGAATGGTGTAGGAGGAGGAGGAGAAGGAGGAGGAAGAGGAGGAGGAGGAGGAGGATGAGGAGGAGGAGGAGGAGGAGGAAGAGGAGGAGGAGGAGGGAGTAGCTTCGCAGATTAGGAGGTGGGTGGTGATGTAAGGGAAGGAGGGAAAGGGGGAGAATTGAAGGAGGGGAGCTACTGAGAGGCAATGGGAAGGGGTGGAAGAGTGGGGGGGGGAGGAATAAATGCTGATGCATAGGGGAGGAAGAAAATGGAATAAATGGGGATGGGAAAAAGCTGGAAGGAAAAAGCAGGAATAGTCATGAGTAGCCTACTTGCCGTTCTTGTCTTGCCATGTCCTATTATTTTTTTCTCTCTCTCTCCCTCTTGTTCCCTTTCTTCCCCTGCCTTCCTTCAATTCTTACACAACCCTAACCTGTTTCTTTCCCTGCCTTCCTTCAATTCTTACTCTCCTTTAACCAATTTCTTTCCCTGCCTTCCTTCAATTCTTACTCTCCTTTAACCAATTTCTTTCCCTGCATTCCTTCAGCCTCCATTAGTCCCATTTTCACCTACCTTCTCTTGACTCCTCCCTTAAACCTCTCCTCCCACTACTCCCCAACATCCTCTCCTTCCTCACCAAAACCCTCCCTTCCTTCGACCCCTTAATTCACCCTACCACCCCCTCCCCCACTGTTACCTCAACACTCCCCACAACCTTCTTTCACCCCACCCCACCGCCGGCCTCTACCCGAGCCCCCAACACTACCGTGTACACAAATATTGCAACATCTCTTGGACAAACAGTGCAAGATGGCTGCTGAGCGCCCGTTCAGGGCTCATTTGAGGTTTTTATTTCTAAAAGTCATTTCTGGTTGTTAGAGAATTAATATTATTTAGGATAGCTTCCTCGTGCAAACTTTAAATCATTATTTGTTTTTTAGTTTTAGGAGTTCTGAGTGGCGCTGCTAGCCTTCCTACAAGGAAGCTTTGTGATTGGACAGAATCAGAGAAATTCTGGTGTTATCAAGTGCCATGAAGCAGGCACTGAGGAGGCACCCTTCTGCTGTTGTGATAAGTGATGACGTCACCACAACACGACGCCTTATTGGTTCTTCTTCCCACCAACCTCTCGAGCACCAGCGAATCAGCAGCTGGGACCTCCTCTCCTCCTTAAATCATGATCGCTATCTCTCGGTCTTTTAAGATAGTGGATAACGTGTATCCAAGATGAAGCATCGCCAGTCATCTGCCCAAGGTGCCCTAGTTTTTATACCCAAGATTCTAAGAAGATAATTGGTTCTACAGAATAAGTTTTGCAAAATGCACAAGTGCAAGTTAGATTTCCTCGTCTGATGCTGGTCTTTAAAAACACAGTGACTGGTACATTGTTGACATATTATGTAGCCCCAACGTCTCAAGTCTTCTTTTTCTCTAAGTAACCACCTTGACAATTTATTAATTAAAAGAAATATGACTGGAGTAACAAAAAAATGTCAATAAGGTACATTAACATATGCATTAAATACTGGCAATTTATTAATTACTATTTTAATTAGAAGAACCATGACTCCAGTAATAAAAAAGTGTCTGTCAGATTTTTTTACTGGATTCATTAAGAAATATTTAAAGAGTCCGCTGCATTTATTGGAGATATAATTGGAGTAATTGGCATAATCAAGGGATATAATTTGTCCACGAATCTGCCAGCTCTTCAGTGACACTTACAGCGTAATGTTTGCTGAAAATTATTCACATGTTACAAAATCTGGAATAAATTGACTACAAAATCATGATCCAGCCAGAAGTATGTTTATGTAGCCACGAACAGCTGAAGAATACACAGTGCTGTAGCTGTTTATTTGTCAGGGTGTACGTAAAGCATAGCGTGCTTGTCCGTGCTGTACTGTACATTATAAAGTACACTGAATTGAAGTGAATTAGAGTGTCACACGTAGGTAAAGAGTGGCGCCTCAGAGACGCTCTTAAGTCAACACATTCACTGGATATTCATGTAAAGGTTAAATATTCTGTAAACATAACCCAGACAGAACCAAGGAATTTTATGATGGGGGAAAGTGGTGTGAGGAGGAATAGGAGGAGGAAAAGAGGTGAAGGAGAAGGAGGAGAAGGAAGAAGAGGAAGAGGAGGGAGATAATAAGGAGAATTTGAGGTGATTAGGAGGAAGAGGAAGCAGCATAAAAACGAAAAGAATGTCGGGAATGAGGAGAATGATAATGAGGAGAATGAAAGCTATTAGAAGAATGAAGATGAGATGGATGAGGATAATGATTATGATGATGATCAGCAGGAGGAAGCAAAAAAGGTAACGAGAAGCGAGAATGAGGAAGAAGATGACAATTAGAAAGAGAAGGAAGATGAAAACATACTAGAAGAAGGCAATGAGGATTTAAAGGTAGGAGAAATAAGATGAGGACTAGGAGGAAACTGAGGACTAGGAGAAATAAGGGTGGCTGGGGTGGCTGTAGTGGAGATGGAGATGTAGTGGTGGTGGAGACGGCAGTGGGCGTGATGGGGGGTTGATAGTGGTGGGGTTAGTGATGGTGGTGGTAGATTTGTTGGTGATCTACGTACTTACCTGGAGGGTATTCCGGGAATCAACGCCCCTACGGCCCGGTCCACGACCAGGCCTCCCGATGGATCAGGGCCTGATCAACCAGGCTGTTACTGCTGCTGCTGGTGGGTAAAGTTGGAAATAATGACGATAATTATTAGTGGTTATGAAAATGATAGTGGCAGCGAGTAGTGGTGGTAATAGCCGCAGTAATATATACTGCATGTACATGTATATATATATATATATATATATATATATATATATATATATATATATATATATATATATATATATATATATATATATGTTGCAAGTGTATGGTGTAGGAGGTAGGTTACTGAAAGCAGTGAAGAGTTTTTACGAGGATAGTGAGGCTCAAGTTAGAGTATGTAGGAAAGAGGGAAATTATTTCCCAGTAAAAGTAGGCCTTAGACAAGGATGTGTGATGTCACCGTGGTTGTTTAATATATTTATAGATGGGGTTGTAAGAGAAGTAAATGCGAGGGTCTTGGCAAGAGGCGTGGAGTTAAAAGATAAAGATTCACACACAAAGTGGGAGTTGTCACAGCTGCTCTTTGCTGATGACACTGTGCTCTTGGGAGATTCTGAAGAGAAGCTGCAGAGATTGGTGGATGAATTTGGTAGGGTGTGCAAAAGAAGAAAATTAAAGGTGAATACAGGAAAGAGTAAGGTTATGAGGATAACAAAAAGATTAGGTGATGAAAGATTGAATATCAGATTGGAGGGAGAGAGTATGGAGGAGGTGAACATATTCAGATATTTGGGAGTGGACGTGTCAGCGGATGGGTCTATGAAAGATGAGGTGGATCATAGAATTGATGAGGGAAAAAGGGTGAGTGGTGCACTTCGGAGTCTGTGGAGACAAAGAACTTTGTCCTTGGAGGCAATGAGGGGAATGTATGAGAGTATAGTTTTACCAACGCTCTTATATGGGTGTGAAGCGTGGGTGATGAATGTTGCAGCGAGGAGAAGGCTGGAGGCAGTGGAGATGTCATGTCTGAGGGCAATGTGTGGTGTGAATATAATGCAGAGAATTCGTAGTTTCGAAGTTAGGAGGAGTTGCGGGATTACCAAAACTGTTGTCCAGAGGGCTGAGGAAGGGTTGTTGAGGTGGTTCGGACATGTAGAGAGAATGGAGCGAAACAGAATGACTTCAAGAGTGTATCAGTCTGTAGTGGAAGGAAGGCGGGGTAGGGGTCGGCCTAGGAAGGGTTGGAGGGAGGGGGTAAAGGAGGTTTTGTGTGCGAGGGGCTTGGACTTCCAGCAGGCATGCGTGAGCGTGTTTGATAGGAGTGAATGGAGACAAGTGGTTTTTAATACTTGACGTGCTGTTGGAGTGTGAGCAAAGTAACATTTATGAAGGGATTCAGGGAAACCGGCAGGCCGGACTTGAGTCCTGGAGATGGGAAGTACAGTGCCTGCACTCTGAAGGAGGGGTGTTAATGTTGCAGTTTAAAAACTGTAGTGTAAAGCACCCTTCTGGCAAGACAGTGATGGAGTGAATGATGGTGAAAGTTTTTCTTTTTCGGGCCACCCTGCCTTGGTGGGAATCGGCCAGTATGATGATAAAAAAAAAAAAAAAAATGATAATATATATATATATATATATATATATATATATATATATATATATATATATATATATATATATATATATATATATATTCTTTCTTCATTCAACAAACTGGCCGTATCCCACCGAAACAGAGTGGCCCAAAAAAAAAAAAAGTTTCTCTCTTTAACTTTAGTAATGTATACAGGAGAAGAGGTTACGAATTCTGTTCCACTTCCCGATGGAGAATATATATATAAATAATGTCGTGCCGAATAAGTAAAACTGGTCAATTAGCAAGAACTCATTTAAAATTAAGTTCTTTCTAAAATTTTCTCTTATACGCTTAAAGATATATTTTTTTTCATTTACGTTAATGTAAAAATTAATAATTTTGTACAAAAAGAACCTTAGGAAACCGACCTAACCTTATTATAACAAGCGCAATTTAATTTAGCCTAATCACACTAAATATATTTTAGATAAGTTTACAATACTACTGACTCCGGCCATACAATAGAGCGGAAAAATAATGTAAGGGACCTGGGAGTAGTAATGTCTGAGGATCTCACTTTCAAGGATTACAACAGTGCCACGATCGCACGTGCAAAGAAAATGATAGGATGGATAATGAGAACTTTCAAAACGAGAGATGCCAAGCCCATGATGATCCTTTTCAAATCACTTGTTCTCTCTAGGCTGGAATACTGCTGTACATTAACATCTTCATTCAAAGCAGGTGAAATCGCAGATCTAGAGAGTGTACAGAGATCCTTTACTGCACGTATAAGTTCTGTCAAGCACCTTAACTACTGGGAACGCTTGGAAGCACTTGACTTGTACTCGTTGGAACGCAGGAGGGAGAGATATATCATAATCTACACTTGGAAAATCTTGGAAGGAATGGTCCCAAATCTGCACACAGAAATCACTCCCTACGAAAGTAAAAGACTGGGCAGGCGATGCAAAATGCCGCCAATAAAAAGTAGGGGCGCCATTGGTACACTAAGAGAAAACACCATAAGTGTCCGGGGCCCAAAACTGTTCAACAGCCTCCCATCAAGCATTAGGGGAATTGCCAATAAACCCCTGGCTGCCTTCAAGAGAGAGCTGGACAGATACCTAAAGTCAGTGCCGGATCAGCCGGGCTGTGGCTCGTACGTTGGACTGCGTGCGGCCAGCAGTAACAGCCTAGTTGATCAGGCCCTGATCCATCGGGAGGCCTGGTCATGGACCGGGCCGCGGGGGCGTTGATCCCCGGAATAACCTCCAGGTATCCAGGTAATAGTTTAATAATAAACAAACACAGTGAAATATATTTTTTTTCGTTAGGTTCAGAATGATTTTTGCGAGATTATTACATACACAAATTTTCGCTTGCCTTATTCGGCAAGAAGAGCGTTGCTATTTAAGCCGAAATCGCAAGTTTTACCTATTCGGCACGACACACACACACACACATACACACACACACACACACACACGTGACGAGGTGTCAGAGTGGGCGCCTGTGACGAGTGGGGTTCCACAGGGGTCAGTCCTAGGACCGGTGCTGTTTCTAGTATTTGTGAACGACATGACGGAAGGAATAGATTCCGAAGTGTCCCTGTTTGCAGATGATGTGAAGTTGATGGGAAGAATTCAATCGGACGAGGACCAGGCAGAACTACAAAGGGATCTGGACAGGTTGTAGGCCTGGTCCAGCAATTGGCTCCTGGGGTTCAATCCCACCAAGTGCAAAGTCATGAAGATTGGGGAAGGGCAAAGAAGACCGCAGACGGAGTACAGTCTAGGGGACCACAGACTACAAATCTCACACAAGGAAAAAGATCTTCGGGTGAGTATAACACCAGGCACATCTCCTGAAGCACACATCAACCAAATAACTACTGCAGTATACGGGCGCCTAGCAAACCTAAGAACAACATTCCGCCATCTTAATAAGGAATCGTTCAAAACTCGTTAAGCCCATTTTCGAGTATGCGGAACCAGTTTGGAACCCACACCTAGCCAAGCACGTGAAGAAACTAGAGAAAGTGCAAAGGTTTGCAACAAGACTAGTCCCAGAGCTAAGGGGTATGTCCTACGAGGAGAGGTTAAGGGAAATCAACCTGACGACACTGGAGGACAGGAGAAATAGGGGGGACATGATAACGACGTATAAAATACTGAGAGGAATTTACAAGGTGGACAGAGACAGAATGTTCCAGAGATGGGACACAGCAACAAGGGGACACAGTTAGAAGCTGAAGACTCAGATGAATCATATGGATGTTAGGAAGCATTTCTTCAGTCACAGAGTGGTCAGGAAGTGGAATAGTTTGGGAAGCGATGTAGTGGAGGCAGGATCCATACATACCTTTAAGACGAGGTATGATACAGCTCATGGAGCAGGGAGAGAGAGAACCTAGTAGCGTTCAGTGAAGAGGCGGGGCCATTAGCTATGACTCGACCCCTGCAGCCACAACTAGGTGAGTACACACACACACACAATATATATATATATATATATATATATATATATATATATATATATATATATATATGTATATGTCGTGCCGAATATGTAAAACTGGTCAATTAGCAAGAACTCATTTAAAATTAAGTCCTTTCTGAAATTTTCTCTTATAGGTTTAAAGATATATTTTTTCTCATTAATGTTAATGTAAAAATTTTTAATTTTGCACCAAAAGAATCTTAGAAAACTTACCTAACCTTATTATAACAAGAGCAATATATTTTAGCCTAACCCCACCAAATATATTTTAAATACGTTTACAGTAATTTAGTACTAAACAAACACAATCAAATATATATTTTTCGTTAGGTTCAGAATGATTTTGGCGAAATTATTGCATACACAAATTTTCACTTGTCCTATTTGGCAAGATGAACGTTGCTATTTAAGCCAAGATAGCAAGTTCTGCCTATTCGGCACGACATATATATATATATATATATATATATATATATATATATATATATATATATATATATATATATATATATATATATATATATATAATATATATATATATATATATATGTGTGTATATATATATATATATATATATATATATATATATATATATATATATATATATATATATATATATATATATATATATATATCACAATATGCAGAACAACCACTGTGAAAAAAATGACAAAATTCCCTTATATCTTAAAGTGTCAAACTGCTGATTTTAGATGTCCTATAATGCCTGAAGACTTCCCATCACGCTTTGAAATGACCCCTCAAACATCATCATTATCTACTACTCGGCTATAGCAAATGGGTGCCATTTAGACTTCGGTCGAGATGGGACATTGTGTCGTGTCAGAGCTTGAGAGTAGACAAAAGGACCGTATAGTCTAAGCTTAGACAAACTTGCGGTAGGGTCCGGGGTCCTGCACACAGCCAGATGTCCAACGACGTAGGATAATTTCGTGATGGGGCTGCAGTAAAAAAAAAATCCTCGAAGTCCTCTCTTAGTCCCGTTCTCAAAGTCCAGCCCTTGATGTCTAGCCTTCAAAGTGAGATTCCCGTAGTCCGGTCCTCGAACTCCGGTCCTCCCAGTCTGGCCCTTGTAGTACGGTCCTCGACGTCTGGCTCTTGTAGTACGGCCTTCAAAGTCTGACCCCTGTAGTCCGGACCTCGAAGTCCAGTCCTCAAAGTATGGCCCTTGTAGTGCGATCCTTGAAGGGCGGTGGTCATGTATCAGGTATGAGGCCCGGGGGGAGGGAGGAGCCACTGCATCAACAAGCCTCACCAACACAGAGATCCGGTAACGCCGGTGATCGGCTCGCTACATGATTGTAGTCACGTCGTCATTACTAGGTCGGTCGTATGTGGTCGTGGTTTATCAGGTTAGTCATCAGTTCAAGATCGAACTCTAAGATCAGTGGAATGCGGATGACTTCAGGCAGTTAAAGTATGGCGTAGCCGACAAAATTTAGATTTTATCGCAGAAGCGGTTAGTTCACTGTAAAAAAAAAAACACACACACATGCGTAATACTGTTTCACCCATAGGAGACTCTGCCAATTACTTAATAAAACCTCTTGTAAGTGAAACGTCGTATTATGGAGTTCAGATTTGCTGCAAATCTCATCTTGATACGATGTTTCTATAGCGAATTATAGTCACTATAACATATCGTGTGATGACGCCACAGGTAGTACATAAAAAGGCAAATGACTGCTGAGAATTTGAGAAAAATAATCACGAATCCAATCACTTGGGACACCTTTATTGAAAACCTTGGACCTAGATATATATATATATATATATATATTTGTTCTAACCAAGATCACCTTTGAAAGTTCTACCTAGAGCGAAACGTTGTCAAAGTAAAAGCCTGTACTGCGTTGTCATGGTGTACACATCAAAGTTGTTACTACCAACAGTCTTAACAGTAGTTCATGAATGGTATATAATACCGACAAGATGAAAATTTACACACATCTGGATATCTTTAATGTAGACGTTCCGCCATCCAGTGGCTTTATCAACACAAATTCTAGGACATAACTTGAAGACAGTAGGACTATATACAGAAAATGAGGTAATCAGTCCCTCAGCCTTGGAGTTGGTGTGAAGAGCACTATAGCCGTGAAGAATCGGGAGCACAGGCAAGAAGGCTGGTGCTTATATACTGGCGTCAGGTGGAAAGAGACAGATAGCAGACGAAGGCATTGTCACTGGTAGGCGAGATTCCCAAGCAGAAGTAAGGTAATACGCAAGAGACGGGATAGTAGTAGTGAAGAAGGCTGTCATGTCCTCTGCATTACCTCATCTTTTGTATATAGTTCTACTGTCTTCGAATTATGTCTTAGAATTTGTGTTCCAGTTGATGGCAAAACGTCTACATTAAAGACATCCAGATGTTGCACATGTGTCTAATTGTCAGTCTTAACAGTAGTCAGCAAAGAGATAAAAGCATCAAGAACAAAAGTCACAATACCGTTACTGGAACAATACACAAATAACTCACACATAAGAGAAAGGAACTTACGACGACGTTTCGGTCCGGCTTGAACCATTTACAAAATCACACTAACGACGTTGGACCGAAATGTCGTCGTACGCTCCTCTCTCCTATGTGCGGGTTATTTGTGTAAAGAAGGAATCCCTTGGACGAAAATTCCATCATATTGAAATACCATAGTATAAATAGTATAAATACATAGTATAAATACAAGGAAATGCCAAAATCAGTGCAAACGTTTCTCTGTGTAAGATGGGCCATCTTTTTAAGAAAGTCAAGTTGCGCTAGTGAGAGTGAGGCAAAGTTCTCGCTTCACACTCTGAGGGTTCGTGGTTCGATTCCCGGCAAGGGTGAACACACTGGCCGTGTTTCCTTACATATGTTGTCCTTGTTCACCCATCAGTAAAATGGGTATGTGGGTGTTAGTCGACTGAAATAACTTTGAATACAAGCCTGGTGCCTCGGGGTATGGGGAAACATCATCTAGCTCCGGCTAGGCGCCCCTGCATATCTGGACTCTGGATCCGTGGTAAAGTACTGTGTACTCTGATACAGAGTTTGCAGGTTCGAGTCCTGCTGTGGACGTAGAGACAACATTAGTATTGGCAAGTTAAGGCACAAGAAGCCAAATAAAAGGTAACCGCTTTATTGTTCTCCTGAGTCCGTGTACGAATTCTAGTGACTGGGTGTTCGCATGTACCATTATATTTAACGTGCGTGCTTGTGCGTGCAAATGTTGCAATAATAAGCACAAGTGCTTGGGGAGGGTGAAGGAGCATGCGTGGACCACGAATATACACCCTAGAGTGAGAGCTTTGCACGCATCCATGTGCAGCATGCATTAGTGAATTTGTGAATCTTCATGTGTGTGTGTGTGTGTGTGTGTGTGTATGTACTCACCTAGTTGTACTCGCCTAGTTGTGGTTGCAGGGGTCGAGTCACAGCTCCTGGCCCCACCTCTTCGGCGCCCGCTAATGTGTGTGTGTGTATGTGTACTCACCTAATTGCACTCACCTAATTATGGTTGCAGTGGTCGAGACTCAGCTCCTGGCCCCGCCTCTTCACTGATCGCTACTAGGTCCTCTCTCTCTCTCCCTGCTCCCCGAGCTTTGCCATACCTCTTCTTAAAGCTATGTATGGCTCCTGCCTCCACTACATCACTTGCTAGACTACTCCACTTCCTGACACCTCTATAACTGAAGAAATACTTCCTAACATCCCTGTGACTCGTCTGAGTCTTCAGCTTCCAACTGTGACCCCTTGTTTCTGTGTCCCCTCTCTGGAACATCCTGGGTCTGACGTACACTATGTACATTGTCTTGAACGATTTCTTACTAAGGTATCGGAACGCTTTTCTCAGGTTTGCCAGGCGACCATATACTGCAGCAGTTATCTGGTTGATGTGTGCTACCGGAGACGTGCTCTGTGTTATGTTTACCTCAAGATCTTTCTCCTTGAGTGGGGTTTGCATTCTTTGGCCACCTAGCCTATACTCTGTCTGTGGTCTTCTTTGCCCTTCCCCAACCTTCGTGACTTTGCATTTGGCGGGGTTGAATTCGAGAAGCCAGTTGCTAGACCACATGTCCAGCCTGTCCAGGTCTGTGTGTGTGTGTGTGTGTGTGTGTGTGTGTACTCACCTAGTTGTACTCACCTAGTTGAGGTTGCGGGGGTCGAGTCCGAGCTCCTGGCCCCGCCTCTTCACTGATCGCTACTAGGTCACTCTCCCTGAGCCGTGAGCTTTATCATACCTCTGCTTAAAGCTATGTATGGATCCTGCCTCCACTACATCGCTTCCCAAACTATTCCACTTACTGACTACTCTGTGGCTGAAGAAATACTTCCTAACATCCCTGTGATTCATCTGTGTCTTCAGCTTCCAACTGTGTCCCCTTGTTACTGTGTCCAATCTCTGGAACATCCTGTCTTTGTCCACCTTGTCAATTCCTCTCAGTATTTTGTATGTCGTTATCATGTCCCCCCTATCTCTCCTGTCCTCCAGTGTCGTCAGGTTGATTTCCCTTAACCTCTCCTCGTAGGACATACCTCTTAGCTCTGGGACTAGTCTTGTTGCAAACCTTTGCACTTTCTCTAGTTTCTTCACGTGCTTGGCTAGGTGTGGGTTCCAAACTGGTGCCGCATACTCCAATATGGGCCTAACCTACACGGTGTACAGGGTCCTGAATGATTCCTTATTAAGATGTCGGAATGCTGTTCTGAGGTTTGCTAGGCGCCCATATGCTGCAGCAGTTATTTGGTTGATGTGCGCTTCAGGAGATGTGCCTGGTGTTATACTCACCCCAAGATCTTTTTCCTTGAGTGAGGTTTGTAGTCTCTGACCCCCTAGACTGTACTCCGTCTGCGGCCTTCTTTGCCCTTCCCCAATCTTCATGACTTTGCACTTGGTGGGATTGAACTCCAGGAGCCAATTGCTGGACCAGGTCTGCAGCCTGTCCAGATCCCTTTGTAGTTCTGCCTGGTCTTCGATCGAGTGAATTCTTCTCATCAACTTCACGTCATCTGCAAACAGGGACACCTCAGAGTCTATTCCTTCCGTCATGTCGTTCACAAATACCAGAAACAGCACTGGTCCTAGGACTGACCCCTGTGGGACCCCGCTGGTCACAGGTGCCCACTCTGACACCTCGCCACGTACCATGACTCGCTGCTGTCTTCCTGACAAGTATTCCCTGATCCATTGTAGTGCCTTCCCTGTGTGTGTGTGTGTGTGTGTGTGTGTGTGTGTGTGTGTGTGTGTGTGTGTGTGTGTGTGTGTGTGTGTGTGTGTGTGTGTGTGTGTATGTGTGTGTGTGTGTACGTGTGTGTGTGTACGTGTGTGTACGTGTGTGTGTGTACGTGTGTGTACGTGTGTGTACGTGTGGAGTTTGCATGTGTATTGACACAATATTTACTCCCCGCTGGCCGCCATTCTTGAGAACTATCAAAGAACCTTCTTACTGTCTTTGACATTTTCTGAAGCCCACACAACACGCCCTCGGTGGGCGGGACTGAGGGAGAAGGATGGGAGAGGTGAAGGGTGGGAGAGGCGAAGGCAGGGGAAGGGTGAGGAAGAGAAAATTGGTGAAGGACAAGGAATAAGGGTTAGAAAATGGGAGACCAGGGAATAAGGGCTAGGAAATGGGAGGAAGACAGGGAATAAGGATTAGGAAATGGGAGGAAGCCAGGGAATAAGGGTTAGGAAATGGGAGAGATGAGAGAAATGAAGAGAATGATGAAAGAGAAGATGAGGAAATAGGCCGGGATAAAGACTGAAAGAGTTTGCTGAAATAGGATGGGAATTAAGAAAGGAAGAGGAAACAACGAAATAGGAAGAGAAATAATGCTGAAGGATCGAGATGAGGCAAAGACAATGAATAGGTGATGGAAAATAAAGAGATGGATGGGTACAAGAGAATAAGTTTGTTAATGGAATGTAAAAAAATGGAGAATGGGACAGAAAAACAGATCAAAAACAGAAGGAATGTAGTAGATGAGAAAAACGGAAGAGAAATGGAACGAGCTGGATAACAACTGTATCTAGACTGTACATAGATTCTAAAGTTGAAAACCGTGCTCAAGGGATGGAGCTCAACCCCTGTAAACTCAAAAAGGCAATTACACACACACACACACACACACACACACACACACACACACACACACACACACGAAAACAAGAGTAGTTTCCAGAGCAGGTACGACAAGGTTCACGAGGCCAGGTGTACGCGAAGGTAAGAAATGCCGTCAAGTGGCCTAAGGTGATCGTATTTAAGAAAACGTTTCGGTCTGAGATCGAAGTGATGAAGGTCTCGTGTCTCCCTCGAAGATTTAGTGGTGGGGGCCAGGTGCTGTGACTCGACCCAAGCACACACATATAGGCAAGTACAGCTAGGAAGGGGCTGGGAGAGGTACTCGGGTACTCATGTACTCCAGTGTGAAGAGTGGCAGCAGGTGTCAGAGGAGACTCTCAGATTTAGCACGAAGATAATAACTATCACCATCATTCCACTATCACTACCACCATCATTCTACTATCACTACCACCATCATTCTACTATCACTACCACCATCATTTTACCATCACTACCACCATCATTCTATCATCACTATCACCGTCATCCTACCATCACTACCACCATCATCCTACCATCGCTACTACCATCACTCTACTATCACTACCACCATCATTCTACCATCGCTATCATCACCGTCATCCTACCATCACTACCGCCATCATCCTACCATTTCTACCACCATCATCCTACCATCTCTACCACCATGATCCTACCATCACTATTGCAATGATCCTAACATCACTATTGCAATGATCCTAACATCACTATTACCTTCACCTTCCTATAACCAACCACCCATACCATAACTATAACTATCCCTCACTATAACTAGCACCATCACTATATACCTCACTATAACTAGCACCATCAGTATAACTATACCTCACTATAACTAGCACCATCACTATAACTATACCTCACTATAACTAGCACCATCACTATATACCTCACTATAACTAGCACCATCAGTATAACTATACCTCACTATAACTAGCACCATCACTATAACTATACCTCACTATAACTAGCACCATCACTATATCCCTCACTATAACTAGCACCATCACTATATCCCTCACTATAACTAACACCATCACTAACTATCCCTCACTATAACTAGCACCATCACTATATCCCTCACTATAACTAACACCATCACTAACTATCCCTCACTATAACTAGCACCATCACTATATCCCTCACTATAACCAACACCATCACTATCCCTCACTATAACTAGCACCATCACTATACCCCTCACTATAACTAACACCATCACTATCCCTCACTATAACTAACATCATCACTATCCCTCACTATAACTAGCACCATCACTATAAGTATCCCTCTTATCAAATCCATCGTACCCTTCAAAGGGGGTAAGGGGTAAAGGAGAAGAGGGGAGGGAAGGGAGGGAGGAAGGGTGTCCCTAGATGATGAAAGGCTCCTGATCCCTACATCTAACCTGATTACCTCTCATTTTCCAGAAAATGTATGATCCCTACGAGTTTAACGTTTATCGCAGCAATAATAATAATAATAATAATAATAATAATAATAATAATAATAATAATAATAATAATAACGATAATAATAATAATCCTTCTACCAGCATCACGCAACACAGTACCATTGAGATCGTTTCCATCTTAAGAATCAACAATTGAACACTCAGTAATAAAGTTAACTTATGACACTGAAGACACTTGACTCACATAATGACTAACAACTTGCTCACTGCAGAAGCCCAGTAGAGTTATTAAAAATCAGGGAAAATGGGAACTTACAATTCGTATGGATTCAATCACATGCTGAATTATTCCTTAACATAAGAACATAAGAATGGAGGAACACTGCAGAAGGCCTACTGGCCCTATATTCATGATAAAGTTGAAAAGTTAGCCAAAGAAAGTAACCCCGAAGGAAAAATATAAGCCATAACTTTGATATATCTGTACCTAGCATTAAGAATAATATTAGGAGATAATCAAATAATGAATGTGAGTGTCATGGAAGTGCAGCTAGAAGCCTGGGTAGATCTGTTACTACGATAACATTAACGAAGATAAGTATATTTATGGAACAACTTGCAATGTGAACAGACTGATTGATGTTGTAGTACCCAGGCTTTGGCTTATTTATCAGTACTTCTGGTAGTTTGGCAAACATACAGAAGGTTATTAAACTAAGTACAAAGTTTGTGGCCAGCTTTATGATAACTTTCTTGAGTACTATGTCAAGGTATCTTATTAATGAAAATAAGATATCACGCATATTAAGTAAATATCCTAAATTTGCTTGCAACAAATAACAGAAATTATAGATATAAATTAAGATGTATTCCTGCTAACCTTTTTTAGCCTAGTTCCTAGGCCGTTTATGTATATACATGTTCTTACGCTACCGTTCATATGATGGATATGATGTGTACAATAAACTAGCTACTACCGTCCATAGCATGGATATGAGGTGCCCAGAAAGGTAGCTACTACCGTCCATAGCATGGATATGAGGTGCCCAGAAAGGTAGCCACTACCGTCCATAGCATGGATATGAGGTGCCCAGAAAGGTAGCCACTACCGTCCATAGCATGGATATGAGGTGCCCAGAAAGGTAGCCACTACCCTCCATAGCATGGATATGGGGTGCCCAGAAAGGTAGCCACTACCCTCCATAGCATGGATATGGGGTGCCCAGAAAGGTAGCCACTACCCTCCATAGCATGGATATGGGGTGCCCAGAAAGGTAGCTACTACCGTCCATAGCATGGATATGAGGTGCCCAGAAAGGTAGCTACTACCGTCCATAGCATGGATATGAGGTGCCCAGAAAGGTAGCTACTACCGTCCATAGCATGGATATGAGGTGCCCAGAAAGGTAGCCACTACCGTCCATAGCATGGATATGGGGTGCCCAGAAAGGTAGCCACTACCCTCCATAGCATGGATATGGGGTGCCCAGAAAGGTAGCCACTACCCTCCATAGCATGGATATGGGGTGCCCAGAAAGGTAGCTACTACCGTCCATAGCATGGATATGAGGTGCCCAGAAAGGTAGCTACTACCGTCCATAGCATGGATATGAGGTGCCCAGAAAGGTAGCTACTACCGTCCATAGCATGGATATGAGGTGCCCAAAAAGATAGCTACTATCGTCCATAGCATGGATATGAGGTGCCCAGAAAGGTAGCTACTACCGTCCATAGCATGGATATGAGGTGCACAATAAACTAGCCATTTCGGTGGCACAATCTAAATTCATCTTCCCCATCACCTACACGAACACTCTTGCCATCAAATTCACCATGACCACCACTAGCACCACCACCACTACCATCATCACTAGCACCACCACCACCAAGAAACTTGTCAACACAACTGATGGTCACTCAACTGTAAAATCCAGACAAAAGAACATTCCTATTCCATTTAACAATTGTATCCCATTTAATCACTAATCTCCTCACGTGATTCACACAAGACCCTAACTAAAGAAGACCCCAGTTGCTGTGGTCCCAAGGAGTTCTTGCAGCCCACCCTCTCTCAAGACTAGCCAAAACAAAGACAGTTACTTTAGGTGGGAGAAGTGACAATGTTCATTCACACGACACAATATTCTCACGTTCTCTGGCATATGCAAATGAGGCGACCTTATTCTGTAGGATAAACGTTTACATAACCTAAAAAAATCCTGTCTCTAGTATGTGAGAGAGAGAGAGAGAGAGAGAGAGAGAGAGAGAGAGAGAGAGAGAGAGAGAGAGAGAGAGAGAGAGAGAGAGATAGAGAGAGAGAGAGAGGGAGAGGGAGAGGGAGAGAGAGAGAGAGAGAGAGAGAGAGAGAGAGAGAGAGAGAGAGAGAGAGAGAGAGAGAGAGAGAGAGAGAGAGAGAGAGAGAGAAAGAGACGTACTGAAAGCGAGAAAGACAAACTGATAGAAATAGACAATATATGCGAATGACACACTAACTGAACACCTAATGTCCTTGGCTGTCAGGGTCAATGTTCCTGTCTTGAAACGTGCTCACTCATCTCACAGACGACACACAAATATATATGCCCAATACATTTTTACATAACGTATTTTCCGGCATATAAGGTGCGCCTTTTTAACCAAAAAAAAAAATTGGAAAATCAGCCTGCGCCTTATATGCTCAAGGCCAGGGTCAAGGGTAAGCTTTCGGTTATGTTGTAGCGTAAAGTAAGTGGGTATTTAACATAAGAACATAAGAAAGGAGGAGCACTGCAGCAGGCCTGCTGGCCCATACTAAGCAAGTCCTTCACAAATCTATCCCACTAACAGAATATTTGCCCAACCCATTTTCAACACCACCCAAGCAATAAGTTTTGATATATCTATTTACTCCTGTGCAAATCCCACTCATATCTAATCCCTCTCACTCATGTATTTGCCCAACCTAAATTGAAACTACCCAAGGTTTTAGCATCAATAACCCTACTAGGCAGACTCTTCCACTCATCACCTACCTTATTTCCAAACCAATATTTTCCTATATCCTTTCTAAATCTAAACTTATCTAATTTGAATCCATTATTACGGGTTCTTTCTTGGAGAGATATCCTCAAGACCTTATTTATATCCCCTTTATTAGTACCCATCTTCCACTTATAAATACCCTTCTTCCACTTAACCCTTGAATATAAATACTGATTTACCCTCATGACACTTTTGTCGTGCGCCTTATATGCCGGATAATACGGTATTGTAACCCACATTACCCCTGGAGGTGAATTTCTGATTGCCGGCCCTACAAGGGAAGGACCCACAAAACCAGTCACAGGTAAACACCAGATGGACTCTGTATCAGCTGGGCAACGTTATATATAAAATAATTAGACACTATAACTCACGAAATTGTAATAAAACGATTGCAAACAACTGGACACTAATCAACGCGTGTAGTACTATTATTCCTAATAACATTCACCGACTGTTTGGCGATTGGAAAATTCGTGTGTATTCGTGTATTTCGTGTCTTTATTCGTATATCTAGTGTCTGTATTAGTGAATGTCGTTTCTACATTCGCATTTATCGTGTCTTTAGTAGTGAATCTCGTGCGTGTACTAGCGAAAGTCGTGTCTGTTTTCGAGTATCTCATACCTGCATTCGGGTATCTCGTGTCTGTATTAGTGAATATCGTGTCTTTATTCGTGAAACTCGTGTTTGTACTAGTGAATTTCTTGTTTGCATTAGTGAATCTCGTGTCTGTATTAGTTAAACTCGTATTTGTATTCGTGAATCTCGACTTCATTCGTGTATTACTGCCTTTTCTTCACCTATGATTCCAGGCTTATGGGACAATCTGAAAATGTGCAGTGATTCTAGCCTGGTCAAGAACCGAGCCGCGGGGGCTTTGACCCCCGGAATACCCTCCAGGTAGATTACCAGTATTCAGCCCGGTTACACTGTTATATCACATATAATATTAGAATGGTATACAATACCGACATAATCACAAGCCAGGTTTCAGGTTAGGTTAGGTTTGTCAGAAGTATAAACACATATGCAGTATAATGTGATACTTTATTGACGGCGTTTCGCCCGAAACGTTGTGTTGGGCGAAACGTTGTCAATAAAGGATCACATTATACTGCATATGTGTTTATATTTCCATTGTGTCGGTATTTTATACCATTTATTTCCATTTTGTCAGGAGAAGCGTCTCCTGACGCGGGTCTTAGTCATATGAAGACTCACAACTGGAGCTTTTGGCCATCTGACCGAGACCTTCCGCTGGCTTACCCCTCCACCCCTTTAAAATTTATGGTCATAATTATAACCATTGTTACCTTATTATTTAATTACAGACCAACACGGCTATACAATATAATTAGGCCTCAGTAAAAAGTAATTATTCTTTCTATTGAATCAGTAATTCTCAAACATTTATTGTAACAATGTTAGATAATTATTAAGTTAGTAATAGGCTGGTTGTGAGTTAAGCTGATAGTGTAACTTGAGACTGACAGACACACGGCTCTCAGTCTTCACAATTATCTTTAATGTATGATAATATATTCTGCTGGTAAAAATATAGCAATGGCAGACACACACACACACACACACACACACACACACACACACACACACACACACACACATACACGATAAAGCTCATGGAGCATCGAGAGTGTGGACCTAGTAGCGTTCAGCAAAGAGGCGGGGCCAGGAGCTGTGAATCAAGCTCTGAAACCACGAATAGGTGAATACACTCTCTTATAACATACCTCCTCTTTATCCTCTCCCTATACACATTCCCCACACTACTTCCCACACCATCTCCCACTCCTGTTCCAACAATCTACCCACACAATCTCCCCATCCCAGTTCCTAAGTGGTTTCTCATTCCCACATACACACAACCATTCCCACCCCATCCCCACAAATTCTACCCACCCAATTTCCACACACAGACTCCCTCACACATATCCCAGCACACACACACTCCTCTCCCACACATGCATGTAATCCCTCCCCCCCACACACACGTGTTTAAGCAGTCTTAACTCCGACAAACTTGAGAAGTCATCTTTATAATAAGAGAACCGGTTTTCGAGGGGAGAGAGGAAGGTCTCAGAGTCGACAAGGAGAGATGGAGGACGAACTCTTGTGTAACCTTACACACACACACACACACACACACACACACACACACACACACATACACACACACACACACACACACACACACTAGTGGACCTAGTAGCGACCAATGAAGAGGCGGGGACTGGAGCTATAAATCGATTCTTGCAACCACAATTAGGTAAGTACACACCAATACCCATTCCCAATATAAGAAACTGGAGTTGTGTGTGTGTGTGTGTGGCCGGGAAACGTCGGGGTCCCGGGTAATGAACGAACAAACCTGAGGAGAAGGCTGCTGTATCAAGCTTGCTCTACACGGCTTCAGCCTCAGTAAATCCCTGTGTCACACACATCGTAAAGTCACTGTGGAAGAACAACTCAATAAATGTTCAATGTAATGTGGATATCTGGCCTTCCACTTGTTACAAGAATTAACACTATCAGATAATTTTCCCCAGACTGAGGATCGAGCACACACTCATAGCTACCTGCTTGTTGATGTTCTCGTCACTGTGACTCGTCCTTCTCACTCTCAGGATCATCTGAGGGATTTGCTCAAGGTTTTAACCTTTTTTTTTTAAATTACTGGCATAACCACAGGGACGGAGGGAAATTTTAGGAGTGTGGATGTTTTTTTTTTCTAAAAAAAATCAGTGATGGAGGTTTCTTTTTTTTTAAATAAGCGAGGGAGGCTTATTTCAACTTTTATTTTCAGTGAGGGAGGCTTCTTTTAACATTTTCTTCAGTGAGGGAGGCTTCTTTTAAGAAATTTCTGATATTTTTTGTTGTTGTGTCCTTGTTTGTGTGAATGTTTTTTTAAGGACGGTTTAAATTTTGACTTTCAAGACTTAACTTTTTGACAAAAAGGCTGAATACCCTAGGTGAATGTGCTATGTAAATATTGAAGCTTTCTTCCCTACACACACACACACACACACACACACACACACACACACACACACACACACACGGGGTCACTAACTCCCCTCACCCCCCAAGGGGCACAAGTGCACGGGAGATTTTGAACCCCGAGAGGACACAGTGCATGCGCAGTTCGAGTCGTGGGGGGTGTGAGGGGGGAGGGGTGATTAAGGCAGGGGTAGGGGATGGGTAGGGGGAAGAAGTAGAACTGGAAAGTTGAGCTACTCTAGTGGATAAACAAGAGTTAGTGTAGTCATGGAGATTTAGAGGCTTGGCCAGGGTTGATGGTGGAGGGAGGGGGGAAGTGAAGGGGGATTGTGGGAGGGGAAGTGGAGGGGGAATTGAGGGAGGGGGATTGGGGGAGGGGATCTTGAAGGAGGGGGATTGAGGGAGAGGGAGTTGAGAGAGCGAATACTAAGGGGAAAGAGGGTGGGGGAAGGTGAGACAAGTGCATTAACCTGACGTACTCCTAGCTGGCGAACCTTAAGCTTGTGTACCGCACACCGACGTACCATAAGCTGACGTACTATTAGCTGACGTAAATACTACAAGCTAACATACTACATAATGACGTGCTACAAGCTGACGCACTACTTGCTGACGTGAGTCGACGCACTGCATGTTGACGCTCCAAAAACTAGCGAACTTCAAACCCACAGAACCCAGCCAAGCAAAGAAAAAGGAAAGATGGTGAACAAGAAGTTTTAAAAAATGGAAGAATAAGTGGAACTAGATAAGTGGATAAATAGAAACTGTTTGCAGTAGTGGAAGTTATTGGAGTAGTGATGGCAGTAGTGGTGGCAGGAGTAGTGGTGGTAGGAGTAGTGGTGGCAGGAGCAGTGGTGGTAGTAGTGGTGGCAGGAGTAGTGGTGGTAGGAGTAGTGGTGGCAGGAGCAGTGGTGGTAGGAGTAGTGGTGGCAGGAGTAGTGGTGGCAGTAGTGGTGGTAGGAGTAGTGGTGGCAGGAGCAGTGGTGGTAGGAGTAGTGGTGGCAGGAGTAGTGGTGGCAGGAGTAGTGGTGGTAGGAGTAGTGGTGGCAGGAGTAGTGGTGGCAGGAGTAGTGGTGGCAGGAGTAGTGGTGGCAGGAGTAGTGGTGGCAGGAGTAGTGGTGGCAGGAGTAGTGGTGGCAGGAGCAGTGATGGCAGGAGTAGTGGTGGCAGGAGTAGTGGTGGCAGGAGTAGTGGTGGCAGGAGCAGTGATGGCAGGAGTAGTGGTGGCAGGAGTAGTGGTGGCAGGAGTAGTGGTGGCAGGAGCAGTGATGGCAGGAGTAGTGGTGGCAGGAGTAGTGGTGGCAGGAGCAGTGATGGCAGGAGTAGTGGTGGCAGGAGTAGTGGTGGCAGGAGTACTGTTAGTAGTACCAGCAGTAATAGTAGTAGCAGCAGCACAAGCAACAGCAACATTAATAAAAAGTGACAACAGTAGCAGTAACACTGCTAATAAAAGCTAGTAAAACTTTTAGAGAAAGCAGCAGCAGCAGCAGCAGCAGCAGCAGCAGCAGCAGCAGCAGCAGCAGCAGATGAAGAAGAAACATCAACTAACAGCAACAACAACAGAAACAAGTAGGAACAACAACAACAACAACAACAACAGTAAGAGCATCAGGATCAACAACAACAGAAGAAATGACGAGGATAATGGAACAAGGGCAAAGAGATCCTGAGAAAGAATACTTGAAGAAGAAGAAGAGATCTAAGAAGTCAAAGTGAAGGAAGACAGGTAGGACGAACAACGAGAAAAAGGCTCGTGGTGTTACAGAAAGAAGGGAAGGACGCAGAGAAGAAATAAGAGGACTAGAAAGCGAAGTAGAAGGGCAGATGGAGCACGAGTCTCCAAGGAGGGAAGGGTAAGACGGAGGACGAATCTCCAGGGAGGGAAGGGCAAGATGGAGGACGAATCTCCAGGGAGGGAAGGGCAAGATGGAGGACGAATCTCCAGGGAGGGAAGGGCAAGATGGAGGACGAATCTCCAGTGAGGGAAGGGCAAGATGGAGGACGAATCTCCAGGAAGGGAAGGGCAAGATCGAGGACGAATCTCTAGGGAGGGAAGGGCAAGATGGAGGACGAATCTCCAGGGAGGGAAGGGCAAGATGGAGGACGAATCTCCAGGGAGGGAAGGGTAAGATGGAGGACGAATCTGCAGGGAGGGAAGGGCAAGATGGAGGACGAATCTGCAGGGAGGGAAGGGCAAGATGGAGGACGAATCTCCAGGGAGGGAAGGGCAAGATGGAGGACGAATCTCCAGGGAGGGAAGGGCAAGATGGAGGACGAATCTCCAGGGAGGGAAGGGCAAGATGGAGGACGAATCTCCAGGGAGGGAAGGGTAAGATGGAGGACGAATCTGCAGGGAGGGAAGGGTAAGTTATTTAAGCTGTAGCATACTTGTGGTAATGTAGTGTCTGATGATCAATGGCCGACTCTCCACACCAAAACCGGTCTGACGGGTTCCCTCCGTGGGAAAGGCAAAACCAGCGTACACACACTCACTTACTAGCTTAAAAACAGCAACACATGTGCATAGTACGACCTCGGGGTCATGCATGCTCACTCTAAGCTGCCCCTGAAGCTTGATACCATATGTATACTCTTAACAAACACACACACACACACGTGACGTAGTGGAGGCAGGAACCATACATAGTTTTAAGACGAGGTTTGATAAAGCTCATGGAGCAGGGAGAGAGAGGACCTAGTAGCAATCAGTGAAGAGGCGGGGCCAGGAGCTGTGAGTTGACCCCTGCAATCCCAAATAGGTGAGTACACACACACACACACACACACACACACACACACACACACACACACACACACACACAAATATCTCAGCGAAAGCATTTCATGTCTGGAAGATGCTTCCCCTGATTTACTGGGAAAAAAGTAATTGCTTAAACAAGCTTGCTACTCAAGTGCTGTTCAACTCTCCGGGAATAAAGGCAGCGCAAAAAAAAAAAAAAAATCGGCCGATGTATAACGATCAAGTGCAAAATATGCAAGGAGGGAAGAACATTCACTAGACAAGCCAATTCAAAATTCGGGTTGTAAAGCTAGATTATATTACACAGGCAAGTCTGCTGCATTAGTTAAAGTGATGAAGACAACAAGGAGAGAGCTAAGCATGGTAATTAAGTCAGAGGTCAAGAATAATTAAAGAAAACAAAGGGAAAATGAACCGGTCTTTCATTAGTGATACCCGACAACCGAGTCAGTCAACCAGTAACCAACAGCTGCCAACCATCGCCACCAAATATTACAAACTGTGTGGGTTGCAGGTTTGAGTATTTTCTAAGTGGTATCCAAGCGTTGCAAAAAATAATTAAGTGGAGTGAAATATTTTTAAATTTCTAAATCTGCGTCATGGAAAACAGCTGTTTTCTTATGATTAAATCAACGTAAGTTTAACAGGAACCAGGAGAGACAGGAGGAGCTAAAAGCAATTAATGAAACAGAAAGAAATTAAACCACATCCAGTGGTTTTTGACTAGTTAATGGTCCAAGTCGGACCGAAACGTCGTGGTAAGTTTCCCTCTCCTATGTGCGGGTTACTTGTGTATTGTTCCAGTCACGGTATTGTGACTTTGCTGTTTATATAGAGGAAAAGCAGATCTGACATAAGGTTATATTCGCTTTACTTATAATAAAACTTGGGTGAACAGGTGAAACAAATGGTGTCTATCCTCGTTCACAACTTTCGTTTCCATACGCATTTACAGCGTTATTTTATGGACTTTTCCATATTTACCAATTTTTTTTTAATTTTTGTTTACCTTAGGTTACGTAAACCTTTATAAGACAGTGATATCCTAGAGTGAAGAATACACATGCTCTCTCTCTCTCTCTCTCTTCCAGCCTTATGATACTACTGATACTACGAACCTTCCTTTCAGACTTACGCCATAAGGCGTGTATCAGAAGTCTACCAGGTGTCTACTAGAAGGGATCTAACAGAAGTCTACCAGAAGTCTACCAGGTGTCTACTAGAAGGGATCTAACAGAAGTCTACCAGAAGTCTACCAGGTGTCTACTAGAAGGGATCTAACAGAAGTCTACCAGAAGTCTACCAGGTGTCTACTAGAAGGGATCTACCAGAAGTCTACCAGGTGTCTACTAGAAGGGATCTAGCAGAAGTCTACCAGAAGTCTACCAGGTGTCTACTAGAAGGGTTCTACCAGAAGTCTACTAGGTGTCTACTAGAAGGGATCTAGCAGAAGTCTATCAGGTGTCTACTAGAAGGGATCTAGCAGAAGTCTACCAGAAGTCTACTTGGTGTCTGCCGATGTCTACCAGAAGGCGTCTACCAGAGCATCAAGAGTAGAGGGGTGGGGTAGATGATGATGAGTGTAGATGGTAATGAGGTGTATGTGGATGATGTAGAGAGTGTGGCTGGTGATGAGGGAGGGGTGTTGCTGATAATGGTATGTGGATGAAGAGGGGGTGGATGATAATGCAGGGAGTATGGATGGTGATGAGGAAGGATGAGATGGGGGGGGGAAGACGTAAACACCAACGCAGACACTGACTCAAGTAATTTACGTCTCCCAGCAAATTGGGTAAATGACGCTATCTCTCGTGATACTTCACTCCTGACCTGACCTCTGAGGTCAGCACTCGTACAAGAGGGAGATAATACTAAATGATAGAGTGAAAGGGAAGAGGGAGAGAGAGAGGCTTAGTAATTGGCTAAAGATGGAAAAAGATGCGAGACAATGGGAATAAATCGTGAAGAGAGAGAGAGAGAGAGAGAGAGAGAGAGAGAGAGAGAGAGAGAGGGTCAGTGGGGGAAAAGGGAAGAGAAACATGGAAAGGAAAAGATGGAAAAGAGACAAGGAGATGATGAGAAAAGTGCGAGAGAAAAGGAATTAGGCAAAACAAAACTCGGAGCGAATGAGAACTAGAGAGGAAGACAGAAGACAAAGGTTAGAGTACTCATCCATATGCAGTTACAGGGGTCGCGTCACAGCTCCTGACCCCACCTTTTCACCGGTCGCTACTAGATCTAATTTCTTCCGGCTCCAAGAGCATTATCGTGCCTATTCTTAAAGCTATGTATGGACCTTGGTAATATTTCAGTCATACACTGGAGGGGGAGGAGGTCAAAATACGTCGAAAACTCTCAATATATCGTAGGACAATTTTCAGTATTGGATAGAAAAACCCTCATTATACCGTAGAGTGAAACCTCGTTAAGAAAAACTCACAAGTAACCAGGATAAGCTCTTGCTTCTTACGACTTGCAGTTCTTGTTCCTCGCGACCTGCATTTCCTGCATCTTACGACCTGCAACTCTTGTTTCATACGACCTGCAACTATTACTTCCCGCAACCTGCAGCTCTTGCTTCCCGCAACCCGCAACTCTTGCTTCTCGCGACCTGCAACTAGCGTAGGTCACACACAAAGCAGGCAACATTGTAACCGGACTATTCAGCTGCCACGAGGTGGAAGCAGAGGTTTGATAGACAATATAGCAAGATTATGCAACAGTCTTGGCACAGTCTGTCTCTTCGAGAAACCACGAAGATCTAGAGAGAGAGAGAGAAAGAGCGAGAGAGAGAGAGAGAGAGAGAGAGAGAGAGAGAGAGAGAGAGAGAGAGAGAGAGAGAGAGAGAGAGAGAATAGGGGTAGTGAAAAAGGGCTAGGGTGGATGTATATATGTTGGGGTAGACTACATGGGTTAGGGTTGATTATATGGTTTAGGGTAGATTGTATAAACCAAAAAATATATATTTAACTATAAAACGGGTAGGGAACGGGTCTGGGAACTAGGTGGCCGTGAAAACAGGAAACGCTGAAATGCGAACGTTCATCACAGGTGGTGCCTGAAAGAGGCAGGCAGCGCGTGTCTTGCCAGACGCCGCCGACAGGCGACTACACGAGGTTTCAATAGACAGGCCATAGAAAGGATAGAAAACGTTCGAAAGTTACGGCAACACAGCTGTTATGGTATATACACCGAGAGGTGTGTCTACGTGGAGTGTATTCCGGGGGTTAACGCCCCTGCAGCCCAATCCTTGAACAGGCCTTCCGGCGGATCAGGCTTGATGCACCAGGCTCTTACTGCTGGTCGCACGTAGTCCAACGTACGAAGCAGCGCCCGGCTGATCTGGTACTGACTTTAGGTATCTGTCCAGCTCCCTCTTGAAGACAACCAGGGGTCTATTGGTAATTTCCTTTATGCCTGGTGGGAGGCTTTTGAACAGTCTTGGGCTCTGGACAGTTACTGTGTTTTGTATTAGTGTACTAATAGGGTCCCTACTTTCCACTGGGGGTATGTTGCACTGTCTGTCCGGTCTTTTGCTTTCTTAGGGAGTGATTTCTGGGTGCAGATATGGGACTAGTCCCTCTAGGATTTTCCAGGTGTACCTATGAGGTGTACATACAAGCTGTGTATCTCTTTCTCTCTCTCTCTCACACACACACACACACACACACACACACACACACACACACACACTGTAATACCTTTTTTAATGATTAATGTATTATGCCTAGTTGTGTGAAGGTGACGTGCAGTCTTAATGACCTTCCTGGTGCAGTCGACTGGCTTTAAACCTAATAAAGCCATTAGCAGCTGAAATCTACTGTCAAAGGTAACTTCCAAAGGTAAGACAAGAATGATGCTTTACAAGGTAGCTACAGCAATGTCATGATGACGATACGAAACAGTACAGCGAAGCAAAGGTAATAGTATCAACAGCAGGAGCGCATCGCTAGCAGCAGCAGCAGCAGTAGGAGCAGCAGCAGGAGCAGCACACCGCCAATAGACGTACCATTCATGGGTCTCATTTGGCATTCAGGGAGCGGCGGGCAGGAAGAGCACCACAACGACCTCCTTGTTCCTCCACCCGCAGGTTACTGCACCACCTGCTGCCCCCCTACCCCCCACCCTGGCCCCCTACCTCGCTCCTACTTCCCTACCTTCATCTTCCTTCTCTCCAACGTCATCCTCCTCCCTAGCTTCTTCATCATCTTCCTCCTCCCTACCTTCTTCATCCTCATCTTTCTTCTCCTCGTTCCCAGCATCTTCATCATCCATCTCCACTAAACTGTCTCCTTCAACAGCATCGCCCAACCTCTACCACAATCACCACCGCTACTACCACAATCACCCTACCACCGTCACCGCTACAACTACCACTACTTTCCCGTAACAGGGAAGGGACGGGGGTTATTCTGGTGGTTGTAGTAGCAGGGAAGGACAAGAGAGGGAGACGGACGGGGCTTTATGGGGGTCACTATCAGTATCACGCCTTTCTGACTCTGGGAGTGAGAAGACGGGTGAAGGATGAGTGAGAGAGAGAGAGAGAGAGAGAGAGAGAGAGAGAGAGAGAGAGAGAGAGAGAGAGAGAGAGATGGCAATAGATGGAAATAGATGGCAAGTAACATTTGCACCTGAGAAAACGCAAATGATGATCGTCTCTAGGCACCATGATGGTAATGCTGGTGCAATAGTAAGGATGAATGGGAGGGTGTTGGCACCTGGAGAAGAAGTTGATATCCTTGGGGTGAAATTTGGCTCCAAACTAACCATGAAGAACCATGTTGTAAATCTTGCAAACAAGGCAGCCAGGAAGCTTACAGCACTTCGCCGTATCTCGCATCTGCTTGACAGTAGGGGTTGCAAGATTCTGTACGAGGCACAAGTACGCTCACACCTTGAGTATGCTCCACTTTCTTGGTTTGCCTGCCCCCGCTCTCATCTGCGACTGCTTAAGATAAGATAAGATAAGATTTCGTTCGGATTTTTAACCCCGGAGGGTTAGCCACCCAGGATAACCCAAGAAAGTCAGTGCGTCATCGAGGACTGTCTAACTTATTTCCATTGGGGTCCTTAATCTTGTCCCCCAGGATGCGACCCACACCAGTCGACTAACACCCAGGTACCTATTTGCTGCTAGGTGAACAGGACAACAGGTGTAAGGAAACGTGTCGAAATGTTTCCACCCGCCGGGAATCGAACCCGGGCCCTCCGTGTGTGAAGCGGGAGCTTTAGCCACCAGGCCACCGGGCCAGAACAGAGCAAGACGTCTCATCTTTCGCCTGGACCCATCCTGGATAGATCTGTTATTTCAGCAGAGCCTTCAACACAGGAGGGATGTGGGTGGCCTTACTGTTATGTACTAGGCCAACATTGTCAACTTGGATCCACTTCGAGGACAGTGTGAAACAAGCTTTTATGCCACAAGACGGGCAGAAAGCAGCAACTTCACTCTGGCTGTACCCTTCTCCAGAACATCACTCCATCTGAGATCATATATACCCAGGATGACTCGAGTATGGAACACATTCGTACAGCATAATGATGTCAACGAGATAAAGTCAGTTGATCAAATAAAAATGCTGGCCCACAGATGGCTCCAACTTCATCCTGTTCCCTACTTGTATGTTTCATAACAATAAAAATGCTTTCAAATGAGCTGATGTAGGTAACAGCTCTTAGCTTGCCAATAAAGTTAGGAATCCTTAACCTGTAAATGGCTTGTCAATAAAACTAGGGATCCTTAACCTTGTCAAACCCTGTGTAAAAGAGAGAGAGAGAGAGAGAGAGAGAGAGAGTGAGTAAAAAGACTTGTGAATACAGGGAGGGAAGATACGAACCTAGTTCCCCCTCCCCCTCTACAGAATGCCTCCCCCCCCACCTTGTCAACCTTATAGTGCCAGCCCACTGTGCCGGCCCTTCGAGGTGCCACCCCACAGTGCCTATCTACGCTAAGTGCCTCCCTCTTACCTCGTCAGGTAGAATTTATTCACGGCTTCCTCAGCAATTACCTTA
Source organism: Cherax quadricarinatus (assembly GCF_038502225.1). Lineage (NCBI taxonomy): Eukaryota > Metazoa > Arthropoda > Malacostraca > Decapoda > Parastacidae > Cherax > Cherax quadricarinatus. The sequence goes on from NC_091373.1 coordinate 2,040,892, forward strand.
ATGAATACGGTTTTGTACTCACCCTGTACACAGGCACAGGGCGGGGCCAGGAGCTAAGAGTCGACCCCAGCAACCACAAACAGGTGAGTATACCAGCAATTACCGTCTACACCACCAAATTAACCGTGTACATTCGAAGATTAACGTGTAACGGCCGTGTACACCTGAGGTAATAAAATGCACACATATTTACACATCTACAGCGATCGTGTACACACGTGAATGGTATACACAGAGGTGTACACGTGTGTATATCTCTATACAAGGGATTAATGTATACACACGTGAATGGTATACACAGAGGTGTACACGTGTGTATATCTCTATACAAGGGATTAATGTATACACACGTGAATAGTATACACAGTGGTGTACACGTGTGTATATCTCTATACAAGGGATTAACGTATACACACGTGAATAGTATACACAGTGGTGTACACGTGTGTATATCTCTATACAAGGGATTAATGTATACACACGTGAATAGTATACACAGTGGTGTACACGTGTGTATATCTCTATACAAGGGATTAACGTATACACACGTGAATAGTATACACAGTGGTGTACACGTGTGTATATCTCTATACAAGGGATTAACGTATACACACGTGAATAGTATACACAGTGGTGTACACGTGTGTATATCTCTATACAAGGGATTAACGTATACACACGTGAATAGTATACACAGTGGTGTACACGTGTGTATATCTCTATACAAGGGATTAACGTATACACACGTGAATAGTATACACAGTGGTGTACACGTGTGTATATCTCTATACAAGGGATTAACGTATACACACGTGAATAGTATACACAGTGGTGTACACGTGTGTATATCTCTATACAAGGGATTAACGTATACACACGTGAATAGTATACACAGTGGTGTACACGTGTGTATATCTCTATACAAGGGATTAACGTATACACACGTGAATAGTATACACAGTGGTGTACACGTGTGTATATCTCTATACAAGGGATTAACGTATACACACGTGAATAGTATACACAGTGGTGTACACGTGTGTATATCTCTATACAAGGGATTAACGTATACACACGTGAATAGTATACACAGTGGTGTACACGTGTGTATATCTCTATACAAGGGATTAACGTATACACACGTGAATAGTATACACAGTGGTGTACACGTGTGTATATCTCTATACAAGGGATTAACGTATACACACGTGAATAGTATACACAGAGGGAAACTAGCACTGTTGCAGTTCCTGTATTTAACAAGCTAATGTATGTAAGGTTTTTCTCTTACAGCTTCTCTTTAAGAGCAGCATGGAGGCAACATTACCAGGAAAACCACAGTCTGAGAGTATACTCTGAGAGTATACTTCGAGAGTATAGTCTGAAAGTATAGTCTGAGAGTATAGTCTGAGAGTATAGTCTGAGAGTATAGTCTGAGAGTATAGTTTGAAAATATAGTTTGAAGGTATATTATTACTATATTCACAAGAAAGCGATAAACCCGAATGTGTCATATAGTGGGAGGTGACGGTCATACAGAAGTGTTGGTAAATTTTGGAGACTGGGATGTGTGTTACCATTTTGTCCTAGGCACATGTTGATTAGACACTAGGCCTGTTGTATATACGTACATGTCTGTGTGTGTATGTGAGTGTATGTGTGTGTGTGTGTGTGTGTGCATGTGAGTGTATGTGTGTGTGTGTGTGTGTGTGTTTGTGTGTGTTTGTGTGTGTGAGTGTGTGTGTGTGTGTGTGTATGTGTGTGTGTGTGTAACATAAACATCAGATACAATTCGACGTTGTGTTTCTACTTTCCTCTCTCTTTTACCCTCCCATAATCCTCTTTCTCTTTTCCTTTTTTCCTGGTCCCTTTACCTCAAACTTGAGGTAAAGGAACTTACTCATTCCTATTCTCCTGTCTTCTAATTTCCTTACCTTTTCCAGCATCTCTATTCTTCTTCCTGCTTCCCACATTTCCTCAGCCTTTTTCGGCTCCTTCCTCTTTCCCTCTGATTCTCTCTTCATACATTTCCTTCCATCCTAAATTTCCTCTCTTCCTATATTTCTTCTCTTCTGCATTATTCCTTTCCACCACCTCCTCTCTCCCTACGCTTCCTCCCTTTCTACATTCCTTGGCTACTTCTCCGAGCAGCAAGGACTGAGCATGGCTGGCCCCACCTAAGCTAACACCTCACGTACAAAATGAAGGTCCTGGAGTATACCCTGTGGCAGGGTCGGCGGGGAGAGGCAAGTAAAGCCCAGCTTTGTAACCCAGCTTTACCTTTAAAGAGGACGGGGGACGCCTTAATGGTGCTTTTCAGACTTTGATCCCAGGAATTGAACCTACCCTCCAATTCGTTGGATCAAAGCTAAATAGAATAGGGTACCAGCACACTACTGATATTCCCACTATTTGTCATACAGAGTAAGATAAGAAACACACTGCAGGTGTTGTAAATATTGTTTATCAAAAATATGAAAGTAAATAAAGATACCAGTTACATCAAAACAAAAATAATTAAAAAAATGAATAAGAACATAAGAATGTAGGAACACCGCAGAAGGCCTACTGGCCCATATGTGACTTATTACTTTGTAGCAGCAGTCGTGTAGACGAGGTCTACCTATAGTCGATTCCGGAGGTCATGACTCTCGCGACCTGCTCTCAGACCAGTACTAACAACCTGATTAATCAGGTTGTTGGGGTTGGTAGACGGCAGTCATACATAAGCTCACAGCCCGGATGATCAGGAACTGACTTGAACTGATAAACGTCGTTTTTTGAAGACAGTTAAGATTGTGTTACTATGTCATTTCTTTTACAATGTTCTTTTGCGCTGCAGGATGGTTATGGTGTTCACAGTGAACTAGCCACTACCATCCACATGTTAGTTATGGTGTTCACAGTGAACTAGCCACTACCATCCACATGTTAGTTATGGTGTTCACAGTGAACTAGCCACTACCATCCACATGTTAGTTATGGTGTTCACAGTGAACTAGCCACTACCATCCACATGTTAGTTATGGTGTTCACAGTGAACTAGCCACTACCATCCACATGTTAGTTATGGTGTTCACAGTGAACTAGCCACTACCATCCACATGTTAGTTATGGTGTTCACAGTGAACTAGCCACTACCATCCACATGTTAGTTATGGTGTTCACAGTGAACTAGCCACTACCATCCACATGTTAGTTATGGTGTTCACAGTGAACTAGCCACTACCATCCACATGTTAGTTATGGTGTTCACAGTGAACTAGCCACTACCATCCACATGTTAGTTATGGTGTTCACAGTGAACTAGCCACTACCATCCACATGTTAGTTATGGTGTTCACAGTGAACTAGCCACTACCATCCACATGTTAGTTATGGTGTTCACAGTGAACTAGCCACTACCATCCACATGTTAGTTATGGTGTTCACAGTGAACTAGCCACTACCATCCACATGTTAGTTATGGTGTTCACAGTGAACTAGCCACTACCATCCACATGTTAGTTATGGTGTTCACAGTGAACTAGCCACTACCATCCACATGTTAGTTATGGTGTTCACAGTGAACTAGCCACTACCATCCACATGTTAGTTATGGTGTTCACAGTGAACTAGCCACTACCATCCACATGTTAGTTATGGTGTTCACAGTGAACTAGCCACTACCATGCACATGTTAGTTATGGTGTGCACAGTGAACTAGCCACTACCATCCACATGATAGATAGCTATGGGGTGCACAGTGAACTAGCCACTACCATCCACATGATAGATAGCTATGGGGTTCACAGTGAACTAGCCACTACCATCCACATGACAGATAGCTATGGGGTTCACAGTGAACTAGCCAATACAATCCACATGATAGATATCTATGGGGTTCACAGTGAACTAGCCACTACCATCCACATGATAGATAGCTATGGGGTGCACAGTGAACTAGCCACTACCATCCACATGATAGATAGTTATGGGGTGCACAGTGAACTAGCCACTACCATCCACATGACAGATAGCTATGGGGTGCACAGTGAACTAGCCACTACCATCCACATGATAGATAGCTATGAGGTTCACAGTGAACTAGCCACTACCATCCACATGATAGATAGCTATGGGGTGCACAGTGAACTAGCCACTAGCATCCACATGACAGATAGCTATGGGGTGCACAGTGAACTAGCCACTACCATCCACATGATAGATAGCTATGAGGTTCACAGTGAACTAGCCACTACCATCCACATGATAGATAGCTATGGGGTGCACAGTGAACTAGCCACTACCATCCACATGATAGATAGCTATGGGGTTCACAGTGAACTAGCCACTACCATCCACATGATAGATAGCTATGGGGTGCACAGTGAACTAGCCACTACCATCCACATGATAGATAGCTATGGGGTGCACAGTGAACTAGCCACTACCATCCACATGATAGATAGCTATGGGGTTCACAGTGAACTAGCCACTACCATCCACATGACAGATAGCTATGGGGTGCACAGTGAACTAGCCACTACCATCCACATGATAGATAGCTATGGGGTTCACAGTGAACTAGCCACTACCATCCACATGATAGATAGCTATGGGGTGCACAGTGAACTAGCCACTACCATCCACATGATAGATAGCTATGGGGTTCACAGTGAACTAGCCACTACCATCCACATGATAGATAGCTATGGGGTGCACAGTGAACTAGCCACTACCATCCACATGATAGATAGCTATGAGGTTCACAGTGAACTAGCCACTACCATCCACATGATAGATAGCTATGGGGTTCACAGTGAACTAGCCACTACCATCCACATGATAGATAGCTATGGGGTGCACAGTGAACTAGCCACTACCATCCACATGATAGATAGCTATGAGGTTCACAGTGAACTAGCCACTACCATCCACATGATAGATAGCTATGGGGTTCACAGTGAACTAGCCACTACCATCCACATGATAATTATGGGGTACACAGTAAACTAGCCATTACCATCCACAGGATGGCTATGGGATACGCAATAAACTAGCCACTTCGGCAGCAAAGCCTACAGTGTAATTTTCTTAAGTGATTGCCGGGGTTTACGGGAGATCCAGCAGACTACTGCGAACTCAGTGGCTGTACTTCGAAGAAAATATCTTCTTAAAGGAAAAAATCGCCAGAAAAAATTATGAAAAATATATTTAATCAATAGAAAAAAAAGAGAAATGTAAGTAAAGGATTGTAATTTGATTTATAATATATACAAAATATTTAGTCAATAAAGCTAGGGATCCTTAACCTAACCTTGTCAAAACCCTGTGCATAAGAGAGAGAGAGAGAGAGAGAGAGAGAGAGAGAGAGAGAGAGAGAGAGAGAGAGAGAGAGAGAGAGAGAGAGAGAGAGAGAGAGAGAGAGAGAGAGAGAGAGAGAAATATAATTCCAACTTCATCCATCACCCTCCACGTGTATTGCTTATGAAGTCCACACTTACATTATCTCCATTAGTTAGCTTTAAGAATATAAATTATCTAAAACAAAACTAATCCAAGAGGCAGCATTTTGAAATAAGTTGAGGTGGGATAACTATTCTTTACTTGTAAAATGAGTTAAGTAAACTGTTGTTAACTCGTCAATGAACTGACGTAAGATAACTGTCTCTAACATGTAAAATACCTGGAGGAACTCCTTGCCTTAATCTCTTTGAACCATTAAGTATAAGAGATGGGGAGAGGAGAAGGAAGGGAGGGAAGAACGAGAGAGTGAGAGGAGAGGAGAGAAAGGAAGGGGAGGAAAGAGGGAATAAAAAGAAAGGAGGAAAAGGAGAAAAAGAAAGGAGGAAAGTAGAAGGGGGAAGAAGAAAAGGAGGGGGAGGAGGGGGAGGAGGAGGAGGAGGAGGAAGAGGAATAGCGAAAGGGGAGGAAGAGGAGGAGGAGGAGGAATAGCGAAAGGGGAGGAGGAAGAGGTGAGGTGTAGAATAACAAATGGACGGGAGGTAGTGCCACACACGTAGGAAGAAGATAGTCCTTGATAAGAGGATCTGCGGTAATTGGTGTTGTGGTCTGGACTGTGAGCGGGGTGCTGAAGGTGGAGGGTTGGAGAAGCAGGGTGTTGAAAATGGAGGGTGGGGGAAGTTTGTAGTGAGTAGTGGGCGAGAGTATAGAGGAGGGGCGAGAGGTAGCATACAAAGGTTAAGGGAATGGCGAGTGATGGCGGACAATAGAGAAAGTAATGGTGAGTGGTGATGGTGAACAAGGTATAGGGAAGGAAATGGAGAGCGGGGGAAGGAGAGAATCAGGAGAGAGTGGTAAATGCAAATTTGAGGACAGGTGAAACAGACCTCAAGTCACACTGTCCTCACAAAGTCAAATGATTCTATCATACCGTCTATCTGGGAATTGTTCCGGGGGTCAGCGCCCCCGCGGCCCAGTCCTTGACCAGACCTCTCGATGGATCAGGGCCTGATCAACCAGGCTGTTACTGCTCGCCGCACGTAGTACAACGTACGAACCACAGTCCGGCTGATCGGGAACTGACTTTAGGTATCTGTCCAGCTCATTTTTGAAAGTAGCCTGGTGGGAGGCTGTTAAGCAGTCTTGGGCCCCGAACACTTACTGTGTCCGTCTAATCACATTCAAATGGATATGACACTGAGATCATTATGTTGACAAGTGTTCGTCGATGTCACGTCTCTCCACTTACTGACATCCTACGCCTATCTATGTAACAATATGTGATCTTCCATTCTTCAGGGTATGGACAAATAACCCAGCGGAAGGTTTCGGTCATATGACCAAAAGCTACGATTAGCGGGTCATCGCAAGACCAAAACCAGCTTCAGGAAGCACTTAGTCCTGCTTCCTGAAGAGTACAATACCTACCTTCTCACCACCCCACCTCACTGAATGGAGTATCTATGGTAGGTCCTTCTGGTTGACCTGACATAGCTCTCTAAGTTAATACGTTTAAGTAAAAAATATCTTAATGTTAGTGCAAAAATTAAATTCACAAAAAAATGGCTTAATTCTGAGTTTGCCTCCGAAGCAGTTTTTGTGCACCTCACATCCATCCTGTGGACTCTAGCGCAAGGAAATGTAGATACACAAAAAGCCTAGGAAATAGGCCCTCAAAGGGTTAACAGCATTACGTCTGGATTATTCTATCTACAATTTATGTCTTATCCGTTGCAAGAAAATTTAGGCTATTTACTTAATATGTCTGATATCTTACCTCATTTTCATTAATAAGATACCTTGATATATCACATAGGTTATAATGTGTCTATATTCAAAAACGTAAAAATAATGTGAAATGTCAAGGTGTTCCATTTCATTTAAAATACACATGAAACGATTTTCTAACAGACTTGCTCTGTTCTGCTCTGCTCTGCTCTGCTCTGCTCTGTTCTGCTCTGCTCTGCTCTGCTCTGCTCTGCTCTGTTCTGCTCTGCTCTGCTCTGCTCTGCTCTGCTCTGCTCTGCTCTGCGTGTTTTCGGATTAGCCGACGTTAGGGTCAGAAAATGCTAATAAGAAGGGGTGGTAGATTACCAGGGAAGCTGCTGCTGCTGATGTTGTCAGTTAACTTGTCAGGGGAGAGAAAGTCTGAGACCGATCTCTGTCACAACATGACTCCTTCTGTATTCTTTATTTGGCAAAATTAATTACATCGGCAGGGTGTTGCTATGCTATTCTATATGATAGTTACACTATTCTATAAGATTATAACGATACTTACGCTATTCTATAAGATTATTATATAGTGGAACAACCAGCAGTGTGCTGATACACTATATTGTATGATAGTTACATAGTGGGAACACCAGCAGTGTGCTGCTATGCTATTCTATATGATAGTTCCAGAGCTGTGTATCCCTGTCACACTCCATCACACAGGATGTGTTGCATACATGGAGTTGAAATTAGCAGTGCCGGTACTATGACACTGCAGCAAGAGGGTGCCTAATGACACGGGTGAAGGCTGGAGTACCTGTTGGCACTATGACTGGCCACGGCAGCAGAGACCGTTGGCTTACTGGTGCTAGGAGCTAGCAAGTAAGAGCTAGGTGCTAGGAAAGCTAATGAATAAAGTTGTACAGACTATTTATAGGGAGGTGCTAAACCAGTAAGGGTCATAAACCGCCTGGGGAATGGAAGGTATCAGGTTTGATGAGTGAAAGGGAATGGCAGGTCTACCAGCAAGGTGGACCAGCAAAATGAGCCAACAATGTGGACCAGCTCGATGCTCGTACTAGGCGTTACAATGGCAGTTTTTTTTTAAATGTCTTCGTTCTCCTCGAATCAAACCTAATTACCTCTCATTCCCCAGACACTTCATGACCCCTATGGGCTTAGTGTTTTCCGATATAATAATAATAATAATAATAATAATAATAATAATAATAATAATAATAATAATAATAATAATAATAATAATAATAATAATAAATAATAATAATAATAATAATGAAGAATTCTCGCATTAGTGGTCTTCGTTCGTGGTTGTGGATGGAGGCTAAATTTCGAGTACATGAAAGTGTAAGCTGACTTTCTCATTGTCTTTAGAATGACCCAGTGGAGTGGTGATACCACAGTGGATATATACATCTACTGTAGTACCACTGTCCAAGTGGGTGTAAACATCCACCGGTACCACAGTGGATGTATACAACCACTGTGGTACCACCCACTGTAGTACACATCCACTGTATTACACATCCACTGTAGTACACATCCACTGTAGTACACATCCACTGTAGTACACATTCACTGTAGTACACATCCACTGTAGTACACATCCACTGTAGTACACACCCACTGTAGTACACATCCACTGTAGTACACATGCACTGTAGTACACATCCACTGTAGTACACATCCACTGTAGTACACACCCACTGTAGTACACATCCACTGTAGTACACATGCACTGTAGTACACATGCACTGTAGTACACATCCACTGTAGTACACATCCACTGTAGTACACACCCACTGTAGTACACACCCACTGTAGTACACATCCACTGTAGTACACATCCACTGTAGTGCACATCCACTGTAGTACACACCCACTGTAGTACACATCCACTGTAGTACACACCCACTGTAGTACACATCCACTGTAGTACACACCCACTGTAGTACACATCCAATGTAGTACACACCCACTGTAGTACACATCCACTGTAGTACACATCCACTGTAGTACACATCCACTGTAGTACACATGCACTGTAGTACACATCCACTGTAGTACACATCCACTGTAGTACACATCCACTGTAGTACACACCCACTGTAGTACACACCCACTGTAGTACACATGCACTGTAGTACACATGCACTGTAGTACACATCCACTGTAGTACACATCCACTGTAGTACACATCCACTGTAGTACACATCCACTGTAGTACACACCCACTGTAGTACACATCCACTGTAGTACACATGCACTGTAGTACACATCCACTGTAGTACACATCCACTGTAGTACACACCCACTGTAGTACACATCCACTGTAGTACACACCCACTGTAGTACACACCCACTGTAGTACACACCCACTGTAGTACACACCCACTGTAGTACACATCCACTGTAGTACACACCCACTGTAGTACACATCCACTGTAGTACACATCCACTGTAGTACACATCCACTGTAGTACACATCCACTGTAGTACACATCCACTGTAGTACACATCCACTGTAGTACACATCCACTGTAGTACACACCCACTGTAGTACACATCCACTGTAGTACACACCCACTGTAGTACACACCCACTGTAGTACACACGCACTGTAGTACACACCCACTGTAGTACACACCCACTGTAGTACACACCCACTGTAGTACACACCCACTGTAGTACACACCCACTGTAGTACACATCCACTGTAGTACACATCCACTGTAGCACACACCCACTGTAGTACACATCCACTGTAGTACACATCCACTGTAGTACACATCCACTGTAGTACACATCCACTGTAGTACACATCCACTGTAGTACACATCCACTGTAGTACACATGCACTGTAGTACACATGCACTGTAGTACACATCCACTGTAGTACACATCCACTGTAGTACACATCCACTGTAGTACACATCCACTGTAGTACACACCCACTGTAGTACACATGCACTGTAGTACACATGCACTGTAGTACACATCCACTGTAGTACACATCCACTGTAGTACACACCCACTGTAGTACACACCCACTGTAGCACACATCCACTGTAGTACACATCCACTGTAGTGCACATCCACTGTAGTACACACCCACTGTAGTACACATCCACTGTAGTACACACCCACTGTAGTACACATCCACTGTAGTACACACCCACTGTAGTACACATCCAATGTAGTACACACCCACTGTAGTACACATCCACTGTAGTACACATCCACTGTAGTACACATCCACTGTAGTACACATCCACTGTAGTACACATGCACTGTAGTACACATGCACTGTAGTACACATCCACTGTAGTACACATCCACTGTAGTACACACCCACTGTAGTACACACCCACTGTAGTACACATGCACTGTAGTACACATGCACTGTAGTACACATCCACTGTAGTACACATCCACTGTAGTACACATCCACTGTAGTACACATCCACTGTAGTACACACCCACTGTAGTACACATCCACTGTAGTACACATGCACTGTAGTACACATCCACTGTAGTACACACCCACTGTAGTACACATCCACTGTAGTACACACCCACTGTAGTACACACCCACTGTAGTACACACCCACTGTAGTACACACCCACTGTAGTACACATCCACTGTAGTACACATCCACTGTAGTACACATCCACTGTAGTACACATCCACTGTAGTACACACCCACTGTAGTACACATCCACTGTAGTACACATCCACTGTAGTACACATCCACTGTAGTACACACCCACTGTAGTACACATCCACTGTAGTACACACCCACTGTAGTACACACCCACTGTAGTACACATCCACTGTAGTACTGTAGTACACATCCACTGTAGTACACACCCACTGTAGTACACACCCACTGTAGTACACATCCACTGTAGTACACATCCACTGTAGTACACATCCACTGTAGTACACACCCACTGTAGTACACACCCACTGTAGTACACATGCACTGTAGTACACACCCACTGTAGTACACACCCACTGTAGTACACACCCACTGTAGTACACATCCACTGTAGTACACATCCACTGTAGTACACATCCACTGTAGTACACACCCACTGTAGTACACACCCACTGTAGTACACATCCACTGTAGTACACATCCACTGTAGTACACACCCACTGTAGTACACATCCACTGTAGTACACATCCACTGTAGTACACATCCACTGTAGTACACATCCACTGTAGTACACACCCACTGTAGTACACATCCACTGTAGTACACACCCACTGTAGTACACATCCACTGTAGTACACATCCACTGTAGTACACACCCACTGTAGTACACATCCACTGTAGTACACATCCACTGTAGTACACATCCACTGTAGTACACACCCACTGTAGTACACATCCACTGTAGTACACATCCACTGTAGTACACATCCACTGTAGTACACATCCACTGTAGTACACATCCACTGTAGTACACACCCACTGTAGTACACACCCACTGTAGTACACACCCACTGTAGTATACATCCACTGTAGTACTACAGTGGATATACACAAATAAATTCAATTAATAATCTTAGGTTTTGAAGATTAAATGTTGAGTCAGAAAAGATGTAAAATAAGAAACTTGAACACTAGAAAATGATGTCGCTAAGACCCACAACACAGAAGTTAATAACAAAGAATTCTTACATCTATGTGAACCGCTACACCTGTGGGGAGTCCTTCAGGGCAAGGAGTACTTGAAGCTCGATCCTCCGTCCGCTAATCGTTAGACGGACGCACTACCCTCGCAGTCAGGCTGAGGAGAGAATCGACCGCAAACTCATGACACAACAAGGATATGAAGGGAATATGGCAACACGTATACGAGTTTCTGGAGTCGATTCAGGGGTCACCGACCCCGCCGCCCCGTCCCTAACCAGGTCTTCCAGTTGCTGGCCTGATGGACCAGGCTGTTTGTGCCAGTCGCATGCAGTCCAAAGTATGCACCACGGTAAGGCAGATCAGGAACTAATTACAAGTTCCCTTATGACTCACGAAATCGTAATAATACGATTGTAAAAAATCACGGATCGGGTGGAAATCGAACTCACGGCAAGTGACTTTTACGATTCACTTGCCGTGACTTCGAGCCACACCCGTACCATGATTTTTTTACAAGTTCCCTCTTGAAGACAACTAAGGGTTTGTGGGTGATCCTCCCCTTATACACGAAGGGAGCGTGCTAAAGAGTCCTGGTCCCCATACACTTACCGATTTACGAAGAATTTTCCCCCCAGCCTCATGAGGCGTGTTAAGAAGTGGAATGATTGAAATAAGGTGGTGGTGGTGGTAGAAGTACGAACTATACACAGTCTTACAGATAGATACGACAGAACCCACTAGGAAGGGAAACTTTTCAAGGGGTGGGGAGCCCAGGAGCTGAGACTCAACCCCTTCTCCTTCGTCAACAAATAGGTGAGTACACCTCTCACCTTCCCCCCCCACACGCACGCACACGCAAACAAACGCACACACACACACACACACACACACACACACACACACACACACACACACACACACACACACACACACACACACACACAAGTACGTCTGCAGACGAAGGTGGGTAGTCTCTCTTGGGACAAATAAGACGGGTGCTGGCCACAGCTAATGAGGAACACGGGGAGAGAAGGGGTGGTGAGTAGAAAGGGGAAAAGAGAGGGGGGGGGACGATAACATTCCACCCTTCTCAACATTCCCCTTGTCTACCATCCCCCTTCCTACCTCATCCATCCCTGCCTATCAACTCCCTGCCTTACCCCTCCCTACCGAAGCTGTTTTAGGAAGAATGAAGGACGAGTTATAGGAGCCAGGGTTAGATTGTGGGAGTCAGGTGGTACCCGGCAGTGGAGGCTGGTAGGCGGCAGCAGACAGGTGCAAGGCAGGTGGTCGTAGCAGTAGTGGCAGCAGACAGGTGCTAGGCAGGTGGTGGCAGGTGGAGGTACCCTTAACTAGTTAATAGCAGCAATAGGTGGAGCGGATGAACCAATGACACAAGTAAGAGACCCACAGGACAGGTGCTTCAACTCACTCACTCACTCTCTCTCTCTCTCTCTCTCTCTCTCTCTCTCTCTCTCTCTCTCTCTCTCTCTCTCTCTCTCTCTCTCTGTCATTAATTTAATTCGCCGTCTTTTTCATCCATCTCAAATAGTTCATTCTTCTATCTCTCTTTTTGTGGCACTTTCATTCTTTTGTCCTTCATATTGAATCATCCACGTTGCCAATTCCACTCGTCATTTACTTGATGTTTATCTTGGTCTACTTCCCTCTTCTACTACTGTTTTGTTTCTACATTCATCCTTTTCTCCAACACATTTACACCTTCGTAACATTCCGTCATCCATCTCTCTAACCCAACGTAAAAACACATTCGAACCGTGTAAAGAAATCGCTGAGTAAACGAACATTTTATTTTAGAAGCTGGGCCAGGAGCTGAGACTCGACCTCTTGGAAGCACAAACCCGGTGAATACACGCACCTACTTGAAGTCGAAAATAGCAAAACAAAAAGAAAAAAGAAAAACATTACAATAGAGTTATATTGTAAAGGAAAAAACACTTTGGTGAGAGGAAATCTGCCCGTCTGGGGGAAAATGTCACCAGCGGGGTACCACAAGGGTCGCTACTGGCCCCGATAATATTTCTAATTTTTATAAATAACTTGCCAGAAGTAATGTTTATTAATGACGTAAATATCATATAAAAATAACTGTAAATTAATACAAGAAGAAGGATAAACTGACCAGGTAAAGTGATAGATGCACGATGGACTTATTTATATAAAAATGCCACTGAATATAATTGGGAGAAAGTGTCAACAGGGCAAGTGAAGAAGACATTGTAAGATAAAAATATAAAGTGTCAGAGAGAAGAAGGAACTAAGGACGAGAAGAGAGAAACAAGAGTGTCACCAGAAAATCTTATAAATGGAAGCCTGAGACATACGTCTATACTGATACACTTTATCAATTACCAAGAACTCATTTGAAATTAAGTCCTTTCTAAAATTTTCTCTTGTACGTTTAAAGATATATATTTTTTATGATAATGTAAAAATTAATAATTTTGTACCAAAAGAACGTCAGAAAACTTGCCTAACCTTATTATAACAAGCGCAATTTAATTTAACCTAATCAAACTAAATATATTTTAGATAAGTTTACAATAATTTAATAATAAACAAACGCAATGAAATACATTTTTTACGTTAGGTTCGGAATGATTTTTGTGAAATTATTGCATACACAAATCTTCGCTTGCCTTATTCGGCAAGAAGAGCGTAGCTATTTAATCCAAAATCGCAAGTTTTACGTATTCGAGACGACATATATATATATAACTATTCTGAATGTATGTTAGACCAGTACTGGAGGACGCAGCTGTCTGCACCTAAAAAAATTTAATTAAACAGAAAAAAGGCAAAAAAAATATATGGAAACAATATTTATTCCTTTCTCAAGTAAATGACTTACCTATACAAGTTTAAATTGTTAAAATCTGACAAGAAACAAGGAAAATCTGACCATATCTTTGTCAATCCCCATGAGAGATACCTACCTACCTGGAGGGTGTTCTGGGGGGTCAACGCCCCCGGGGCCTAGTCTTTAACCAGGCCTCCCGGTGGATCAGGGCCTGATCAACCAGGCTGTTACTGCTGGTCGCACGTAGTCCACGTAGTCGCAGATAGGCTCCTCAATGAGATCCCACTGGAGCCTCACTGCTGCCATCCTTCTGTATTCAATTTGTGGGTCACAATGATCAGACACTCGCCATCTTGACTCACAAAATCATAATATCACGATTTTAAACAAGTCACAGAACTGGTCTGTGAGTTTCAGGACTCGCCTGCCACTAGTTAGAGCTCCAACTGTTCTATGATTTGAACTGAAACCTTCTAGATGTGGTAAACTACATCTAGAGAACAAAAAAACACAATACCGGGACTGGAACAATACACAAATAACCCGCACATAAGAGAAAGAAACTTGCGACGACGTTTCGGTCCGACTTGGATCATTTACAGTCACACTAACTTTGTAAATGGTCCAAATCAGACCGAAGCGTCGTCGTAAGCTCCTCTCTCCTATGTGCGGGGTATCTGTGTACACATCTAGAGACATCTAACCTGATAGCTATAGCTCTCATAGAGAGCAGATCAACAACACTCTGTGGGTGTACTAAATTTTGTTGAATATAATTGAATTCTAAAGTCACAAAATACTTTATAGTTTATATTTAACCCCGTGTTGCTACCAGATATGTCGGCAGCAACAGGTCTGGCAGCGAGGTGTGTTGGAAGCCCAAGGCAACGTTTAACTCTGCACGCGTACTATATGTGGTGTGAGGCCGGGGTGTCTGGACACAGTGTTACCAGGGCCATTGGGGCTGCTCCCACCCCTCTGACTCATTCACAAATATGAACTCTGGATGAGGTTACAATCAGTGGTAGTGGTGGTGGTAGTGGTGGGGGTAATTGTAGTGGTGGACAGAGTAGTGATGATTGTGACGGTGGATTGTTTGTGTTGATAACTAGGGTGCTGGAGAGTGTGGTGGTGTGGAGTGTGTTGGTGTCTGGGAGGGTGTAAATGTTTGGGAGGGTGTAGGTGTTGGGGAGGTGTAGGTGTTGGGGAGGGTGTAGGTGATGGGGAGGTTTTAGGTGTTGGCGAGGGTGTAGGTGTTGGGGAGGGTGTAAGTGATTGGGAGGGTGTAAGTGATGGGGAGGGTGTAGGTGTTGGGGAGGGTGTAGGTGTTGGGGAGGGTGTAGGTGTTGGGGAGGGTGTAGGTGTTGGGGAGGGTGTAGGTGTTGGGGAAGGTGTAGGTGTTGGGGAAGGTGTAAGTGTTGGGGAGGGTGTAGGTGTTAGGGAGGGTGTAAGTGTTAGGTGTTGGGAAGGGTGCAGGTGTTAGTTAGGATGGTCGTCCGTGTAAGAGAAAGAGGGAGGGAAGGAGGGAGGGTGGAAAGGTGTTTGTATGAAATGAGTGTAGGTGTAAGAGGGAGAGAGGGAGGGTGAAATGTAAGGGAGGAGAGTAAACGTGTAGAGAGTGTAGGAAGAAAGGAGAAAGGGTGTAAGTGTACGAGAAAGAGGGTGTAAGAGGGAGGGAGGGTGTAGGTGTACCAAAGGGAGGGAAAGTGTAAGTTAAGAGGAGGGAAGGAGGGAGGGTGAAGTTGTAAGGGAGGGAGAGTATAGGTATAAACGAGAGAAGGTGTGGGAAGGATGGAGGAGGTAGGTGTGAGAGAGTGTGCAGGAGAGCACTCCGGGGCTACACAGGAAGTATCTCCTTCCCTCTAGTGTCTGGGATGAAGGCCAAGATGATCTTCTTCTTCTTTGCTTAGTTTTACCAAACATTTCTTCCTATTTTACAATTACATGATTTTATAACTAATTATTTCCATCGTCGTTCTCTTCATTTTCACCTTCACTGTCGTCATCATCTTCACGGTCGTCGTAATCATTTTCGCCTACATCTTACCCATCTTACCTACATCTTGGTCACCATCTTCCCCTAACACAGATGACAGCAGTTTCTTCACCGTAAGAGACAGGCGGATTTATACTTACCAACACTGCAGTCTGGGAGATTCTGTACATGAATGTTACCGAGCATACTGAGTATACTACAAACTCTAATCACACAATAGAGGGGAAAAGTAATGTGAAGGATCTGGGTGTGGTAATGTCCGAAGACCTCACCTTCAAGGATCACAACAATGCCACTATCACATCTGCTAGGAAACTGATAGGATGGATAATGAGAACATTCAAGACAAGATATGCTAAGCCAGTGATGATCCTTTTTAAATCACTTGTTCTCTCTAGGCTGGAATACTGCTATACATTAACATTTCCATTCAAAGCAGGTGAAATTACAAATCTAGAGAATGTACAGAGAACCTTTACTGCACGTATAAGTTCCATCAAACACCTTAACTACTGGGAGCGCCTGGAAGCACTTAACTTGTACTCACTAGAGTGCAAGCGAGAGAGATATATCATAAACTACACCTGGAAGATTCTGGAGGTACCGGTTCCTAATCTGCACACAGAAATCACTCCCTACGAAAGCAAAAGACTTGGCAGGCGATGCAACATACCCCCCAGTGAAAAGTAAGGGCGCCACTGGTACACTAAGAGAAAACGCAATAAGTGTCCGGGGCCCAAGACTGTTCAACAGCCTCCCACCAGCCATAAGGGGCATTACCAGTAGACCCCTGTTTGTCTTCAAGAGGGAGCTGGACAGATACCTAAAGTCAGTGCCGGATCAGCCGGGCTGTGGTTCGTACTTTGGATTACGTGCGGCCAGCGTAACAGCCTCGTTGATCAGGCCCTGATCCACCGGGGGCGTTGATCCCCGGAATACCCTCCAGGTAGACTCCAGGTAGGTCAACACTGCAGTCTGGGAGATTCTATAGATGAAATATTTCCAGCTGAGGGAACTTGCCATCTTTAGCAGCAAAAATAACAAAACAGTGGAAAAGTTAGGAAAAACTCACACTAATAATTATTTACCGATAAATATATATATATATATATATATATATATATATATATATATATATATATATATATATATATATATATATATATATATATATATATGTCGTGCCAAATAGGTAAAACTGGTCAATTAACAAGAACTCATTTAAAATTAAGTCTTTTTTAAACTTTTCTCTTATACGTTTAAAGATATATATTTTTTTCATTTATGTTAATGTAAAAATTAATAATTTTGTACCAAAGAACCTTAGAAAACTTACCTAACCTTATTATAACAAGCGCAATTTAATTTAGCCTAATCCAACTAAATATATTTTGGATAAGTTTACAATAATTTAATTATAAACAAACACAATGAAATACATTTTTCTCGTTAGTTTCAGAATGATTTTTTGCGAAATTATTGCATACACACATTTTCGCTTGCCTTATTCGGCAAGAAGAGCATTGCTATTTAAGCGAAAATCGAGTTTTACCTATTCAGCACGACATATATGCATGCAATACAGTCGCAAACAGGCGATCTTAACAATGCAGAACAACTCACATGGGGGATGGAAATCTTTAGCTCTAGATCTTTCACACGCTCGTGCGTCGTCAGGAGCTATGCAATGTCGCAACATAGCAAAAGATACGAAGGGAAATTGCTGCTGTTTCTGCTGATGTAAGTTTTCTTTGTACATACAACATCCATATGCTCTTTTACCATATAGCTCGGTAGTAGCGACTTAGGCTCGCAACCGAAGAGCCTGGGTTCTATTAGATGAGTCTATGTTGTCTATGAAGAAAAGTCTCCTTAAACCTGTCGTCCCTCTTTACCTTTTGTGGGCGACATCCTGGGAAGGGTGGTAGTATTCTACACTTTATGTAGGACTGGTGTTTTAAAACGAGGGTAACGACTTTTAGTGTGTAATATCCACAGCGTACAAATATCGTCATCATACGGACCATTAACGTAAGGTGTCAGAATGCAACATTCCGTCCATACAAGAAGCCTACTGTGTGTTATTTTGCTTCAGTTATTTATGCTTATAAAATATGTACAACTGGTGTAAGCTTGCGCGAGAGAACAGAGGAACGAGTATCTTCCCTCTCCAGCCATCTTCTAGAGTGAGGGAAGAGCTTGTGCTGGCTCTCACCTCCCCCAGGGCTGCTAGAATGTGCTCTCCCCTTTCCCCTTAGGAGGCATGGATGAATCGGCAGCAACATCAGCAGGAGCCTCAACAGCAGCAGGAGCCACGAAAGCAGCAGCAACCACAGTATCAACACCTTCAGAAGTCAGCCGTTGTAGCAACAGTGAATATTACAACAGAAACACCTGCAGGAGCAACAGTGCATCCTTTGCCCCCTATCCTCGGATATGCTATACCAGCCCGCAGTAAAAAACAAACCCATCAGTAACAACCTTATAAACTTTAAAGAAAGGCAATTTCCTTGAACTGGGAACCATACTAAGGAAAGAAGCTGTTTCTGAATCTCATATCCTTGATCCTAGGGCAGCTTTTAAAGTGTTCTTGATGGTTCCCGGTCAATTACCCGGATGAATGCTGCAGCTAAGCAACGCCCACCACTAGATCATGATTGATAATTTGTTTGTCTGTCTTCAAATCCTGTGTCCCCTTCAGCACTAGTGAAGGTTATCATAAACAACTGCCAAGCTCAAAAGATGTACGCTCAAGAGATACAGTCGTTTTACTGCTGATATATCATGCATAAGCTCTTGCCAGTGCTCGGTACTGAGAGCTGTAACAACAACCATATCAAACAGGTCGGGTTAGAATCCATGGTGAGTCGTAAAACTTCAGGCCAATGCTGTGACGGTGACATTTATGGATCCTGTTTCAGGGACTCCTAAGGATAATAAATCTGCAAAAAAATGGACTACCAACTATCCAAGGTTCACCAATAAACTGATAAGATGGCTGCCGGGAATGGCAGACGAGGCCACTCTGTAAATCGTTTATAAACTTTAGTTTTCTTAGGTCACTGTTGACGCGGCTCACTACGAGCGAACTAAAAGGTAACGTATATTCTCAGCAGTGTGGAGGAACTTGTACTTATCTTGTGATGTAATATTTAATCTTTTTTACTGGGTTGAGAGGTAGACCAGTAGAAGGTCTCAGTCTTATTACAAACAGCTGAATGACACAGGTCGTTAATAGACTATAATCCCCGTTACTAGAAATGATGATTAATAAGACACTTGTGCAACATTTGGGAATCTTTATTCTGGAAACGTTCCATCAGCCAGTGGCTTCTTCAGTCTAATGGAGAGCAATAGTGAAAGATGAGGAGGAGTTTGAGGTAATCAGTCCCTCAGCCTGGAGTCGATGTGTCCAGAATATGCTGATAAAAGTGCAGCATATTCGGGAGGATGGGGCTTATATACCGCTGATAGATAAGGTGGAGCGGTGGTAAAACTATGGAAGATGCCACTAGAAATGCCTCCATGTCTCCTAACGAAAATATCACCATTACTCTATTATTAATTGGGAGATGAACAGATATTTAACTTCGGTTCCGGATCAGCCGGATTTTGGTTCGTACGCTGGACTGCGTGCGGCCAGTAGTAACAGCCTGGATGATTAGGCTCTGATCCACCGGGAGGCCTGGTCGTGGACTGGGCCGCGGGGGCGTTGATCTCAGGAATACCCTCCAGGTAGACTTCAGGTATATTTGCAGACACCTCTTGTTGAAGGGACACAACCACCGCATCCATGTGTGCTGACTGCGGTGTTCCCTTCACTAAACACCAGTAGCTGGTTTTCTCCCCTAAGGGGAAATAAGGGCACCATTGAGCGAGTCATCTAGCTTAATGGTGCCCTTAGTTCCCTCATCTTAAGATCAGCGTCAGGTGCTCCTTCCTTGAAGAATATAGTAGCAACGATGGACAGGATGATGAGGAAAGAGGGGAGAGTACTGATAGGAGAGGTTGAGGGATGAGAGAGAGAGAGAGAGAGAGAGAGAGAGAGAGAGAGGCAGTTAGAACAAGATGAGCAAGAGAACAGCAAGCACAGCAACGGTAATAAAAATAGCACTGGCAGCTGCAATATCAACAGCAGCAGCAGCAGCAGCAGCAGCAGCAGGTTGAGCAACAACACAGCAACAGCAGCGTTAGTAGGAGCAACTGCAGTAATGGCACCAGCCTCGCCAACAGTAGCAGCAGCAACAACAGTAGGAACAGCAGTAACAACAGCAGTAGCAACAGTAGCATTAGCAGCACGAGGGCAGCGAGTGTCAGTAATGAGGAGTTCAGTATCAGCACAACGCTACAGGTTCTTCCCAGCTGCTCTAACTCGCGTGTCTTGCACAATCTCCAGCCGGCGCCTCCTCTCTCTAGGGACCACCTACCCACATCCTACCTACCTACCTTCCTACATACTTACCTCAACCTCATCCCTTCACTCGCCCAAGAGCAGCCAATCTTCCCTCAATCAACCCTAGTTAGAAATCATAACTCGTCAGAAACTAAACCCACCTGGCGGAAGCATTTCAAAATGAGATGAGGTTTTCTAGCTTCGTACAGCAACGCTATGTCTAACAAGTCCGTTAATAACCTAAACATTATCAGGTTTCACGCCGCAGAAAGTCTCCATCTAGCCACCAGGGATCAGGGAAGATTCGTCTCTATTTCCAGGGTAAGGAAGGGCCAAGAGCGGTGGGTGGACGGGGGCGTCCGCTAAGGCAAGTAGGACTGCCGTGTTTACAGGAGTCAGCTGACATGAAGGGCCAGATGAGGAAGCAGTTCCTGATGCATGTGGTAACTGCTGCCTCCTGACTGGCTGGAGATACACCTTGCTGCTTACCTTCGACCTTTTCATCTGCTTGTAAATATAATTTGTAAAACAGGACACCAGTGTATGCTAATGGAATAATAATCTGTGACTACGGTTTTCGTGAATAAGACTTCCGTTGTCAGTTTTCCTTTTTGTCTGCTGGCTGGTAAGGTCTTTAGTTGATAAATGGTTCAGAGAACCGACAAGTTGATAAATTAGACACATGTGCAACACTTGGGTATCTTTATTGAGGAAACTTCTACGCACATATGCTGTATTCTATTCAAGATTGATGGACTGACCACATCGACCCAAGGCTGAGAGACTGATTACCTCAAGCTCCTCCTGTTCTTCAGTGTTCTCCTTTGTATGGACTGATGAAGCCACTGTGTGGCGAAACGTTTCCTCAATAAAGACACCCAAGTGTTGCACATGTGTCTAATTTATCAAGGTCTTTAGTTGTATGTTTGGTCACCAGACCAAACCAATCAGGTCATGGAGGTGTGGTCTAGGACCGGGCCGCGGGGTCGGTGACCTTCAGAAACTAGTACAAGTAACCTATAGATACAAGTTTAGTTAAATCGTTGTTTAGATCATATTCCATTACTTCAAAATCTGTTTTTCTCTGTTAATGTCACTATCCAAAAGTCTGCTTGTCTGTTTGCCTCGTCCCTAACTCACTTGTCTACCTGTCTATTAGTCTTCCTGTCTGTTTACATTTCTACCTATTCTGTTGATTGTCCTCCCACCTGTAGCCCTGTTTTCTTTGTCTATTTCTCTTTCTGTATACCTGCCTATTTGCGTGTCCCATTATATCTTCATTTGAGAAACCCAGGTTACAATACGTAATGCTAATTTCATCCGTTTATAACCATAAACCAATTAATAATAATAATAATAATAATAATAATAATAATAATAATAATAATAATAATTGGCGGATTATTCTTCTGCAGGAAAAAAATAAACGAAAGTTTGATAAATGTTTTGGTCCCACGATGACTTACATTACAGTAGGTCTACTGGCCCATACTAGGCACCTCCTACTGGCCCATACTAGGCACCTCCTACTGGCCCATACTAGGCACCTCCTACTGGCCCATACTAGGCAGCTCCTACTGGCCCATACTAGGCACCTCCTACTGGCCCATACTAGGCATCTCCTACTGGCCCATACTAGGCACCTCCTACTGGCCCATACTAGGCACCTCCTTCTGATCCATACTAAGCAGCTCCTACTGGCCCATACTAGGCACCTCCTACTGGCCCATACTAGGCACCTCCTTCTGGTCCATACTAGGCAGCTCCTACTGGCCCATACTAGGCACCTCCTACTGGCCCATACTAGGCACCTCCTTCTGGCCCATACTAGGCACCTCCTACTGGCCCATACTAGACAGCTCCTACTGGCTCATACTAGGCACCTCCTACTGGCCCATACTAGGCACCTCCTACTGGCTCATACTAGGCACCTCCTACTGGCCCATACTAGGCACCTCCTACTGGCCCATACTAGGCAGCTCCTACTGGCCCATACTAGACAGCTCCTACTGGCCCATACTAGGCACCTCCTACTGGCTCATACTAGGCACCTCCTACTGGCCCATACTAGGCACCTCCTACTGGCCCATACTAGGCACCTCCTACTGGCTCATACTAGGCAGCTCCTACTGGCCCATACTAGACAGCTCCTACTGGCTCAAACTAGGCACCTCCTACTGGCCCATACTAGGCACCTCCTACTGGCCCATACTAGGCACCTCCTACTGACCCATACTAGGCACCTCCTACTGGCCCATACTAGACAGCTCCTACTGGCTCATACTAGGCACCTCCTACTGGCCCATACTAGGCACCTCCTATTGGCTCATACTAGGCACCTCCTACTGGCCCATACTAGGCACCTCCTACTGGCCCATACAAGGCACCTCCTACTGGCTCATACTAGGCAGCTCCTACTGGCCCATACTAGGCAGCTCCTACTGGCCCATACTAGGCAGCTCCTACTGGCCTATACTAGGCAGCTCCTACTGGCCCATACTAGGCACCTCCTACTGGCCCATACTAGGCAGCTCCTACTGGCTCATACTAGGCAGCTCCTACTGGATCATACTAGGCAGCTCCTACTGGCTCATACTAGGCAGCTCCTACTGGATCATACTAGGCAGCTCCTACTGGCTCATACTAGGCAGCTCCTACTGGATCATACTAGGCACCTCCTACTGGCCCATACTAGGGACCTCCTACTGGCCCATACTAGGCACCTCCTACTGGCCCATACTAGGCAGCTCCTACTGGCCCATACTAGGCAGCTCCTACTGGATCATACTAGGCAGCTCCTAATGGCCCATACTAGGCAGTTCCTACAGGCCCATACTAGGCAGCTCCTACTGGCGCAAAACCCACAGGTGTGGTAATGGGAGGTACTAAAGTCTGACACAAGAAGAGCGAGGTGAGGTACACGTCAAGACTCCATCACCAGCGTCAAGGCGACTCTGCCGTCTAGACGAGCCTCTAAAAAGGGAATGCTAACACGTTAAGGGCCATGAATAAGAAGTCTAACAGTCTTTTTCTTTCGTAAAAATGCTAAGTTTTGGTAGGTAAACGTAACTGCAAGTTGACTGGTTGTTTAACTGGTTTAGCTGATTGGTTGGTTAACTGGGTTAGGTGCAGGTTGATTGATTGGTTAACTGGGTTTAACTGTAAGTTAGCTGCATATAACTTCTCCACCACCAGTCAAGAATATTTTAATACCTAAAACAGTGAATAAAATGAACTCTCAGTGTATATACAGGATACATACACCTCTCGGTGTATGTATCCTGTGGGGCTGCAAACATTGACGTACACTTATGTATTTTGCTTAACTCAAAGCGTGAGGTGTTAGACACAGTGGGGGGAACCGCTAGTCAAGGGTGAGAGTGGCTTCTGAAGGAGTTTGTTACGTTAGGGGTAAGGGAGGGAGGGAGTGTTGGGAAGTAGTGCTGGGTAGGGGTCAGGGGGAGTCAGTTTTGGGAGGTAGTGCTGGGTAGGGGTCAGGGGGAGTGAGTTTTGGGAGGTAGTTCTGGGTAAGGGTCAGGGGGAGTGAGTTTTGGCAGGTAGTGCTGGGTAAGGGTCAGGGGGAGTGAGTTTTGGCAGGTAGTGCTGGGTAAAGGTCAGGGGGAGTGAGTTTTGGCAGGTAGTGCTGGGTAAGGGTCAGGGGGAGTGAATTTTGGCAGGTAGTGCTGGGTAAGGGGTCAGGGGGAGTGAGTTATGGCAGGTAGTGCTGGGTAAGGGTCAGGGGGAGTGAGTTATGGCAGGTAGTGCTGGGTAGGGAAGGAAGAATGTGAGGGCGTGTAAACACGATTTTTAACTTATTGAATTCTATACTCTAGCTACAAAATCTAGCTATGTTACCCTCCTGTCACATTCCATCACACAGGGTGAAATATGAGAGGGGTAAGGGGTAGTAGGGGGAAATGATGGGGGTTGGGACGAAGTGGGAGGGTGTGCAAGGGGAGGGAGCGTGGGAGGATGGGGAGAGAAGGGGCTCAAATTGAACCTTGCAGCGGGTGTTATTACTAGTCTTGCAACAATATACAAGCCTCCAGCGTCAACAACGTAATCACACACAACCTAAATTTAGCACCACCTTTCCCTACACCCAAGATTACTTGACCTTACTTGTGTTATGGGACCTAGAAATTGTTTCTTTGTCCTGGGCCACCTAACTCTCTTATTAATACTCCTAATATCACTGTTATTATTATTATTATTATTATTATTGTTGTTGTTGTTGTTGTTGTTACTATTATTATTTTTATTATCATTATTGTTGTTGGTGTCAGTGGTGTTAAGGCACCAAAAAAAAAAAAAGGCATAATACCGTGATTGGAACAATTCTCAAGTAATCCGCATGAGATTTGTAAATGGTCCAAAGTGGACCGAAACGTCGTCATAAGCTTCTCTCTCTCTTAAGTGCGGATTATATGTGTATTGGTGGTGTTGTTTTATTTTCTGGGAAGTGGTAAAAGCGTAGGGGTCAGACAGCGCCTGAGAAATGAGAGATAGATTTAAGAGCCCTTCACCCTTGGATATAATCAATTAACTAAATTAGATAACCAAACGTGACATCCTTACCGATATCCTTCAGATAACTGCTGGAAATAAGCAGCAAGTGTTGGAGATACCCAGTAAGTTTGGGAGATACCCAGTAAGTGTGGGAGATACCCAGTAAGTATGGGAGATACCCAGTAAATGTGGAACATACCTAACCAGCAGGTGTTGCAGATGTCCTCCAAGCAAGGGTTGCAAATACGCAGCAAGTGTTGCAGATACCCAGCAAGTGTTGTTGATACCCAGCAAGTGTACGTGTTAAGAGGTTTAATATGTACAAATGTAAAGTTCTAACCATGGGAAAGAGAATAATCACAGCACACACACATTAGCAGAGATCCGACGCCAAGGACACTGCTGTAATGTCTTCAATAAAGCTAATGACCTATACTTGGCTCTTTGTTAAATAATAATAATAATAATAATAATAATTATAAAAAAATAATAATTTAATTACATTACATACACACAAACTTTGGGAAGAGCTAAGCCAAAAAGGGTAATAGGACATCTAAGATAATGAGACAGCTCTAGTTCTTTGGATGAAGAGCCCTTCACCTGCATCAACGTACCTCGAAGGCAATAATAATTTCATTCAGTACATGTATGTAATGAACCTGTTATTAAATCTGCAATTCTTAAATGAAAGATTTATATCCAGATGTATTCCTGTTAGCCCTTTTGAGACCTACTTCCTAGGTCTTTTGTTTATCCTCCATCCACATGCTCTTCCCCTACCCTCCACAGGATGAATATGAGGTGCACAATAAACTAGCAACTTCAGAGGCAAATATCTAAATGTTTAACTCGACCACGTGTAGCAAGAGATTCCAACCCAGTGTGGGAGATCCCGGGCAAACATAGGTAATCCCAGCAAGTGTAGCTAAGCGTCCTTCCTCGAAGGAAAGGGTGGTGGAGGGCATGAATGAAAGACAAGTAATCCAAACCCACTGCCTTGCCCGGCTCACTGACGCCCTCCTACCCAGCTTTTACCCTGCCTGCCCGCCTCCTGTTAACTACGATTATATCTGAAATTCAGCTATGTTTAATCACACCTTATTGAAAAGCTCCCCTCAACGTGTGTAATGTCAGCTCTGTTTTTCTGTAAGTTGACCCCCAAATAAGGGACAGGAAAACATATTGTCTGTCCACTTTCTGTTTAGGACCCCAATGGAAATAAGTCACTGACCTTTTTCTGGTGTTATCCTAGGTAATTTACACATATGTTACTGTGTATAAGAATTGTACTTATGTGTACCTGTAGCTCAATAAACTCACTCACTTAGTCCTGCCTGCCCAGAGTTTACGTATTGGAACTCAAAGTTTATTTAGGTACAGGTACACATACTAAGTACAATTACCTAGAATAACCCAAAAAGTCAAACAAAGTGATTTATTTTCATTGGTGTCTCTCTATTTCCAGTGAGGTCTTGTATTTTCATTGAGGTAATTGTATTCCCACTGAGGTCTTTGTATTCCATTGGGGTCCTTGTTATTTCCATTGGGGTCCTTGTTATTTCCATTGGGGTCCTTGTTATTTCCATTGTGGTCCTTGTTATTTCCACTGGGGTCCTTGCTATTTCCACTGGGGTCCTTGCTATTTCCATTGGAGTCCTTGCTATTTCCATTGGGGTCCTTGCTATTTCCATTGGGGTCCTTGCTATTTCCATTGGGGTCCTTGCTATTTCCACTGGGGTCCTTGCTATTTCCATTGGGGTCCTTGCTATTTCCACTGGGGTCCTTGCTATTTCCACTTGGGTCCTTGCTATTTCCACTGAGGTCCTTGCTATTTCCACTTGGGTCCTTGCTATTTCCATTGGGGTCCATGCTATTTCCACTGGGGTCCTTGCTATTTCCATTGGGGTCCTTGCTATTTCCATTGGGGTCCTTGCTATTTCCATTGGGGTCCTTGCTATTTCCATTGGGGTCCATGCTATTTCCACTGGGGTCCTTGCTATTTCCATTGGGGTCCTTGCTATTTCCACTGGGGTCCTTGCTATTTCCATTGGAGTCCTTGCTATTTCCATTGGGGTCCTTGCTATTTCCATTGGGGTCCTTGCTATTTCCATTGGGGTCCATGCTATTTCCACTGGGGTCCTTGCTATTTCCATTGGGGTCCTTGCTATTTCCATTGGGGTCCTTGCTATTTCCATTGGGGTCCTTGCTATTTCCATTGGGGTCCATGCTATTTCCATTGGGGTCCTTGCTATTTCCATTGGGGTCCTTGCTATTTCCACTGGGGTCCTTGCTATTTCCATTGGGGTCCTTGCTATTTCCACTTGGGTCCTTGCTATTTCCACTGAGGTCCTTGCTATTTCCACTTGGGTCCTTGCTATTTCCATTGGGGTCCATGCTATTTCCACTGGGGTCCTTGCTATTTCCATTGGGGTCCTTGCTATTTCCATTGGGGTCCTTGCTATTTCCATTGGGGTCCTTGCTATTTCCATTGGGGTCCATGCTATTTCCACTGGGGTCCTTGCTATTTCCAATGGGGTCCTTGCTATTTCCACTGGGGTCCTTGCTATTTCCACTTGGGTCCTTGCTATTTCCACTGGGGTCCTTGCTATTTCCACTGGGGTCCTTGCTATTTCCACTGGGGTCCTTGCTATTTCCACTGGGGTCCTTGCTATTTCCACTGGGGTCCTTGCTATTTCCACTGGGGTCCTTGCTATTTCCACTGAGGTCCTTGCTGTTTCCACTGGGGTCCTTGCTATTTCCACTGAGGTCCTTGCTGTTTCCACTGGGGTCCTTGCTATTTCCACTGAGGTCCTTGCTGTTTCCACTGGGGTCCTTGCTATTTCCACTGAGGTCCTTGCTGTTTCCACTGGGGTCCTTGCTATTTCCACTGAGGTCCTTGCTGTTTCCACTGGGGTCCTTGCTGTTTCCACTGGGGTCCTCACATTTTGTTCAGAAAATCTTTGATCTTCGCGACAAAAGAGTGGCTGATTATGTCATTAAACTTGCATTGTACAGTTCATTAAATATTTAATAATTATTCTTCTTATGACCAGAGCTTTGGTAAGATGGGTAAGGAAGAAGGATGGGTAAGGAAGAAGGATGGGTAAGGAAGAAGGATGGGTAAGGATAGAAATATTGGAAAAGGGTGGGAGGGGGGAGAGAGGTAGGATATAAAAGGTAAATGGCCCAACCACTTTGGTGTAATTTAAAAAGTGTATGTGGAATAATAAAATATTCTTGAAGGGGTATAATACTAACCCATCAGAGTCACATAGATATAACAGATATACATGTATAAGTACATGACTGAATTGGTAGTAAATATACAAGTTGCAATTTTTTTTTTTTGCGATTGCACAATAGATATTTAAACGACAATGAAGGCAATAATTTTCTGGCTAGTTTATAAATAATTACTTGACACATTAGCTTCTTACAAGGTGGTGTCCCGCCATAGTAAATGTAGCATAATTTTAACAGTAGAATGTTATACAATAGATCTCCCTAATTGGGGGCGATGATTTTCTTAGTAAACACAGAAAGGTTCTGGTGTTACCCAATCATCTTCATCTGCAGGGAGGTTGCTCAAGATCATTGGTCGATGGTAATCGTCTTTATGGATAAAACGACGGACCCTCTGTGGCAGAGTCATTCTTTGAGTCCTGTGAGGAGGAGTATTGATGATATAATCCGTGGTATTTTCAACTTGGAGAGGATGTTCTCTATCTATTTAATGATTATCACTGTAAACTTCGTATAGTTTACAGTGATAGTTATGATATGCTAAAATTATATACTATTTTTATTTGTACGCAAATTGTTAGTCCAACATTTATATGATTTTATAAAGATCTTGTCAGTATTTAGTTTAATTGGCGAAAATGCATACCTGATAAATTAAAATATTAATCATACACTGTCTAGGACACTCACTAATTCATGAAGTTTAAACAGCTAAGTTACACCTCATTATGCTTCTGTAGACAAGTCTAACTTAGAGTACAAGAGTTTTTTTTGATAAATTAGACACATGTGCAACACTTGGGTATCTTTATTGAGAAGATGTGTCGACACACATTGGCTTCATCAGTCCTATACGAAGAAGAATGATGAAGTGTATCAAAATGGTATACAATACCGACAAGTTGGTAAGACACATAGGCAACAGTTAGGCATCTTTATTTCGAAACGTTTCGCCACAAAGTAGGCTTCTTCATTCGAGTACAGAAAGTAGGTAGGAGCAGTAGAGATGTGAAGACGAAGTAATTAGTCCATCACCCTTGAAGATGTAGATTTGAGGTTGTCAGTCCCTCAGCCTGGAGAAGAGTTCTGCTTTCATAATCTGAAACAATGCCATTGCCACATTGTTGTCTATGTGTCTTACCAACAATAATGATGAAGATTAAACCACTGTGTGGAGACACTTTTTCTCAATAAAGATACCTAAGTGTTGCACATGTGTCTAATTTACCACCTTGACGGTTCTCTGAACCATTGATCTACAAGTCTGCCTTTGGATGTAGACGCCCAGGAGACCATAAGAATCCCCTTTATATCAGGGCGTTAACACTTGTGTTCCAAGCTTCTGAACCATCTCGCTGCCATGTAAAATATTTTATTATTCATCATTCACGAGATACCCGCACCTGGTACATGAATGTGGAACTGTATTAAAAATTATATAAAATACCGCCAAGGTGATGATTAAGACACGTATGCAACAGTTGGGTATCTTTACTGATGAAACGTTTCGCCTACGCAGTACGCAAGATAGACAAGAACTGTGACTCACTTTGACATTTTCACTTAAGTCATTGATTCTCAACCCTGTCGAGTGTAAGGACCCATTTTTAATCTATAAAAAATTCAGGGACACTCACATGCCAATTGTTGTATTCTTAGGCTCCATTAGTTGAGACAGTCCAGCGCTGTTGAGGCAAGCAGTTCATTGTGTATTTCCTCGGAGTCTTAAGAAGAGAAGGTTTGGTAAGGTTTGATCAAGTGTTTCCTGACGCGGGTGCCATATGACCCACAGCTGGAGCTTTTGGTCATCTAATCGAGGCCTTCCGCTGGCTTACCGGGCTACCCCTTTAAAAGTTAGGGTTATACGTAGAACATAAGAGGCTCTACGGCAAGTCTACTGGCCCATGTTAGGCAGGTTCAAGTTAATAAGTGAGAAACTTGTGCAACATCTGGGTATCTTTATTTTGGAAACGTTTTGCCACACAGTAGCTTCTTCAGTCTTCAGATACCCACATGATGCATTTATTCACAGATACAGGTTACGTCCACTTAAAAAGGAGCACTGCAGCAGGCCTACTGGCCCATGCTAGGCAGGCTCAAGTCACCTTTGGAATTATAATTACAGGGGAACCTGTAGTAATCTCATCTATTGGGGAATTATTTAAATTTAAAGTGATATATTGATGGGTTTCGAGAGTTTTCCTTCTCCCGCAGCCCGGCCCTAATTTTTAGTATTATTGTTTGTGAATGTAAGTATTTACTGGCAAGAACGCTGAATGACTTCGTAAGTCATGGAGCTCTATATAAATATTACAACTTCCTTCCTTCCCAGGGTACCTGGAGGTTACCTGGAGGTCATTCCGGGGATCAACGCCCCCGCGGCCCGGTCCATGACCAGGCCTCCCGATGGATCAGGGCCTGATCAACTAGGCTGTTACTGCTGGCCGCACGCAGTCCAACGTACGAGCCACAGCCCGGCTGATCCGGCACTGACTTTAGGTATCTGTCCAGCTCTCTCTTGAAGGCAGCCAGGGGTTTATTGGCAATTCCCCTAATGCTTGATGGGAGGCTGTTGAACAGTTTTGGGCCCCGGACACTTATGGTGTTTTCTCTTAGTGTACCAATGGCGCCCCTACTTTTTATTGGGGGCATTTTGCATCGCCTGCCCAGTCTTTTACTTTCGTAGGGAGTGATTTCTGTGTGCAGATTTGGGACCATTCCTTCCAAGATTTTCCAAGTGTAGATTATGATATATCTCTCCCTCCTGCGTTCCAACGAGTACAAGTCAAGTGCTTCCAAGCGTTCCCAGTAGTTAAGGTGCTTGACAGAACTTATACGTGCAGTAAAGGATCTCTGTACACTCTCTAGATCTGCGATTTCACCTGCTTTGAATGGAGATGTTAATGTACAGCAGTATTCCAGCCTAGAGAGAACAAGTGATTTGAAAAGGATCATCATGGGCTTGGCATCTCTCGTTTTGAAAGTTCTCATTATCCATCCTATCATTTTCTTTGCACGTGCGATCGTGGCACTGTTGTGATCCTTGAAAGTGAGATCCTCAGACATTACTACTCCCAGGTCCCTTACATTATTTTTCCGCTCTATTGTATGGCCGGAGTCAGTAGTATACTCTGTTCTAGTTATTATCTCCTCCAGTTTTCCATAACGGGGTAGTTGGAATTTGTCCTCATTGAACATCATATTGTTTACCGTTGCCCACTGGAAAACTTTGTTTATATCTTCTTGGAGGTTAACCGCGTCCTCAGCAGATGACAGCCTCATGCAGATCCTAGTATCATCCGCAAAGGGTAAGATGAGCTTCCATTACTTACCAAGAGCTTAGTCACACTATCTCTGCTCCTCTGTATTTGTAAATCACACTATCTCTGCTCTTCTGTACTTGTTAGTCACACTATCTCTGCTCTTCTGTACTTGTTAGTCACACTATCTCTGCTCCTCTGTACTTGTTAGTCACACTATCTCTGCTCCTCTGTACTTGTTACTCACACTATCTCTGCTCTTCTGTACTTGTTAGTCACACTATCTCTGCTCCTCTGTACTTGTTAGTCGCACTATCTCTGCTCCTCTGTACTTGTTAGTCACACTATCTCTGCTCTTCTGTACTTGTTAGTCACACTATCTCTGCTCCTCTGTACTTGTTAGTCACACTATCTCTGTCACACTATCTCTCTCCTCTGTACTTGTTAGTCACACTATCTCTGCTCCTCTGTACTTGTTAGTCACACTATCTCTGCTCCTCTGTACTTGTTAGTCACACTATCTCTGCTCTTCTGTACTTGTTAGTCACACTATCTCTGCTCTTCTGTACTTGTTAGTCACACTATCTCTGCTCCTCTGTACTTGTTAGTCACACTATCTCTGCTCCTCTGTACTTGTTAGTCACACTATCTCTGCTCCTCTGTACTTGTTAGTCACACTCTGTACTTGTTAGTCACACTATCTCTGCTCCTCTCTAGTCACACTATCTCTGCTCTTCTGTACTTGTTAGTCACACTATCTCTGCTCCTCTGTACTTGTTAGTCACACTATCTCTGCTCCTCTGTACTTGTTAGTCACACTATCTCTGCTCCTCTGTACTTGTTAGTCGCACTATCTCTGCTCCTCTGTACTTGTTAGTCGCACTATCTCTGCTCCTCTGTACTTGTTAGTCACACTATCTCTGCTCCTCTGTACTTGTTAGTCACACTATCTCTGCTCCTCTGTACTTGTTAGTCACACTATCTCTGCTCCTCTGTACTTGTTAGTCGCACTATCTCTGCTCCTCTGTACTTGTTAGTCACACTATCTCTGCTCTTCTGTACTTGTTAGTCACACTATCTCTGCTCCTCTGTACTTGTTAGTCACACTATCTCTGCTCTTCTGTACTTGTTAGTCACACTATCTCTGCTCCTCTGTACTTGTTACTCACACTATCTCCGGTTCTCGGTCCTGGTAATCAAAACTGGAGCTCCGGTTTTTCTATCCTATTTATAAAGTGCGTTAATGGAAAACTAGTTTTTCAGTGGCATTTAATGCTCTCATTTTGTACTGCGAGTGTTACTGCATCGTTAAGGTTATACCAAGTAACTTAATTAAGAAGTAAGTATATCTTCTCCCTCGCTCATAACACCTTCTTTCTTCTTCACCCGCACCTTCAAGATGCCCGCTAAGTAGCGGTGTTGGCGGTGCTTGGATAGTCAGGTGATCCGCCTCATTCACAAGTACGAACAAAGCACCTGCCCCTTCAGGAGCGTGTAGGGCGGCGGCCCCAGAGAGCGGCCTTGGGGTGCTCCTGCCAACTTTGGCTGGGTGAACAGACGAAGTCTTTGTTGGTGGTGGCGCACACACACACCCCTGCACACTCCCACTTTAATATACACATGTTTTTATAGCCTTGATAATGTAGAACTACCAAACTTGATATTCAACTTTATGATATACTGGTCAATTTTTTTTCGCTTAATTACATATCCAAAGGGTCGAGTTTATCAGGGATAAGCCAGACAACCGGGGCTGGGGACGAGGCTTCTTCCCCGCCTGCCGCCCAGCTTCTCATAGATTACAGGGATGAAGTAATGAGGTGGCGTTGATAGTGGCGTTGCGTCCATGTTTTATCAGTTAGATTAAAGGAGTCGAGTTACAGCGTTTAACAACATGGGGCGCACGGTTGCAACAAGCGCCACTGTGCTGGCGCCGCCACCTCTAGTGTACTCAACACCCGCTAGTCACCCGTATTTTTCTTACCGTTTTCTGTGTGGGACCCCAGTGTTTTTTTTTTTTCCTAAGTCCTTCATTTGTTTAGATGACCCATGAACACGTGACGTGCTCCACTATCACGCTCGCTTAACATTACTCTGTTTTTTGAATTACTGTATTATTTCGTGTAACCACCTGTCTATCTTCATAACAACCATTAAAACTCAAACACAATATTTGCTTCCACCTTGCGCAACCAACCAACGTGCAACACACTATCCCACTTCACCTGCAACAACCAATCAGCAACAAGCTCACTATCTGTATCCATCTGCAATAACCAATCAACGTCGACGGACGCTAAAATGTACACTCAGGTCGGTATTTCCTGGGTGTTTACAGGGAAAATAAGCTGCGGTCTGAGCATGGCTTGCTTCACCCTGGTAGCGGCGCAACACTTTGTATGTAATGAATAGTGTGTAGATGGGGATGGACTGGTGCTAGGGGGTAGGGGATAGGTAAGGCTTCTTGTGTCTGTGGAGTGATGACAGATGGATAGGGGAGAGGTTTTTTGGTATCTGTAGTGAAGACAGGGAGGAATCGGGAAGAGATTCTGATGTGTGTGGATTAAAGACAGGAATTGTTGACAGGTTCTTGCGTCTGTGTAGAGTGAAGATAAAGGGATAGGAAAGAGATTCTTGTGTCTGTTGTGTCCCTTGTATCTGTACAGTGCATTGTTGATATTCTGGACACATTCTGAGTACTTCTATCTTTAAACAACCAGCCTCATGGTCCATCTCATACCTATTCTTGAAAATTTGTATGAAGTCTTCCTCTGCCACTTCCTCATCCTGGTTATTCCACTTTCTAAATGCTATCAGACTGAAGTAGCATTTCCTGGAATTTCTGTGGCTCACTTGCGTCTTTAACTTCCATCTTCGCTGCCTTGTGTACGGTCCCCTTCTTTCAGACTTTCTATGTCCGTTGTACTGCGTGCTCTAGATATCTTAAATGTCGTTTTCGTGTCTCTCTTGGTTCTCTTGTCCTCGAATGTTACAAGATTTCCTTATTAGTCACGTAGGGGACCTGTGTTTTTTCCAGACTCTGAAAATGCTTCATCAGGTGTGGGCTCCACAATGGCGCTGCATACTCTATTAAAGGCTTGGTAAACTTGGTATACAAGGTCTAAAAGACACGTTGATCAGGTTCCTGAATGCTTCTATGTTGTTGCAGGTGTACATTTCAGGACTTTATATACTTGCCGACTTAGCTGATAAGGACAGTTTTGTTAAAACTTTCAACAGTCCAAAATTAAAGTTAGACTACGGGAATAATGTAGAGGTTGACTAGGAAAAAACTATATCATCTTTCCCAAAGTTTAGCAAGGTTCGGCTAGGTTCCTAAGTTTTAGAATAAAATCGAAAATTTTCGGTACTAAATCTCATGAATATATTTACCAATACACAAGACAGAAAAAAACTGATCGACTTGGCTTAATAGTCACTGCATAATGAGTGCGTTGTTGGTGTAGTGATTGCGTGTTCTGGAGAGACGATATATTACACACAGGGAGGTTCGTGGCTCTCAGTGTATATACATTCAGAGTTTATTCCCTATTTTTGGGATTAGAATATTCTTGACTGGTGGTGAATAGGTGACTACATGGAGCCTTATTGACCCTAGTGTAGTAGTCTTCATATTGCAGAAACTTATTAACCATTTTCCAGAAGTGCTCTGCGCATTTAATGATCCGCATATACCATTGATGACAACACTGACAACTTGGGTGCAAAAACACAAGCCAAGAAACAAGAAACTGGGAATACTGTCTAAGAACTGCGTATCTGTATAAAATTCACATATGTTTGGCATCAAACCTAAGATTTACCTTCGCTGTTCGAAATATTCAAACGAAATATAAATGGTTCGAATGAAGTCTGGGGGTGAAAGCCGTGGGTTGGATTCACCGTCATGGAGGTAAATACCATTTGTCCAGGAAAATAATTTGACAACAATAGACGTTTGAATGAGAGTATAATCTGAAAACGAGACATTTGTACGATAAAATAGTTGATAACCCAGGAACTTCACACGAGACCAAACAGCAGAGTTATTAACCAACGCAGACTTGGTCCAGTCCACACCCAAACTCCGCCTGGCAAACAATGACTCTTCTAAACCTCAGGAGAGATCCTTAAATACACAAGCTGCCGAGGGACTGCCTTTTTAATTATCTGTTATTTTGAGACAGTCATCTAAGTCGACGACTTGAAGAAGCAACACCCACGGGCACTCCCACGCTCACTTCAACGCCCCATAAATGTGTGGATGATGTGAAATTAATGAGGAAGACAAACGAAGAGGAAGGACATAGAGTGGTTCCAAGATGACTTGAAGAAGCTGCGAACGTAATCAAGAAGGTGACTATTAGAATCCACTTCTGCTAAGTGTAAATTAATGAGGATAGAAGAAGGAATGAGAAGACCGGGCAGGGAATACAATCTGAAGGAGCGCCGCTAAAGAAAATCCACAGAGCAAGTATCACACCAAGCATATCACCACAGGTACCTATTTTCAGTCATATAAAACGCACGAGAATATAAAACATGTAAAACAATGTTTGAAAGTGTAACCCAAAGTTTACCCTTAACCCTGACCTTGAGCATATAAGGCGCAGGCTGATTTTCCAAGACTTTTTGTGAGGAAAAAAAGCGCGCTTTATATGCTGGAAAATACGGTATATAATGCCATATAACTTCAGAAGCGCATGAAAAACTAGCTAGTCTATAAACTGTATTCAGGAATTTATAGCCATAAACAACTGGAAACCTGCAAATGAAGTTCAACTGTGTAAGGAGGGAGCAGGCAAGTGACAGTGAAGTACAGTGCATTACCACTGTGTGTCACAGATCATCTGATGAAGAATGGTAGAGCACGAGAGAGGGAAAGAGGGAGAGAGGGGGAGAGAGAGAGAGAGAGAGAGAGAGAGAGAGAGAGAGAGAGAGAGAGAGAGAGAGAGAGAGAGAGAGAGAGAGAGAGACAGAGAGAGAGAGACAGAGAGAGAGAGAGAGAGAGACAGAGACAGAGACAGAGACAGAGACAGAGAGGGAGATGGCAGACTGCATATTCATCGGTTGCATGAAAGTAGTTAACACGACACCATTTGTGTAACATCTGGGTATCTTTAGTCTGGAAACGTTTCGCCACCAGTGGCTTCCGTAGTCCAATGCAGAGAAAAGTGAAAAGTGAGGAGGAACTTGAGGTAATCAGTCCCTCAGCCTGGAGTCGATGTGTTCAGTGCATCATCAATATTCTGGAAACGTTTCGCCAGCCACTGGCTTCTACAGGACAATGCATCTTCCACCGTTTCTCTGCACTGGACTGAAGAAGGCCCTGGCTGACGAAAAGTTTCCAGAATAAAGATACCGAAACGCTTCACTTTTGTCTCAATATTTCCATGTAGTAGTCATACAGGCATTACTATGGTCCTTATATGTAAAATCCTTCCTTAAGTCCCTTATAACCCTCTCTCGTTTTATGCCAAAGTTTGACTACCTTTTGTACTCTCAGATTTTATTACTGAATAGCTGAAGTGGCTGAAATTTGTCCTCGTTGAATATCATTATTATTTTGTGGCTTACTGGAAGATGGTTTACAAGGGCGTGGAGATCTACTGTGTCCCTGATGGATGATAATCTCATATAAATTCTAGTATCGTCTGCGAAGGATGTTACTGTGCTTTGCACTGTCGTTATCCATGTCAAGTATGACGGTGAGAAAGAGAGCTGAGTAAAGTGTGCCATGAGTACCAATGTTTTACGCTGAGGAGACTTCTGACTTGACTTCGTTGCTCTTCACTCTGTCTCCCATGTCCTGGAAAGTTGAAGATTCATGTTTTTTTGCTTTTCCTGTTATTCTTTTTGCACGCATTATATGCCTTATTACAACATGATCACATTCGCCGAAGGCTTTAGCAACGTCTGAAGATTACGTCTGCACTCTCATTACTTCCAGCTCTTTCAAAACAACGTAGTAATGATGTAGCAGACGCGAGAGTCATCAACATTTCTCCCTCAATCATTGTTGTTTTACGTTGTGTAAATACTGTAATTATATATGTTCAGCAGTATTACGTCTCAGCATTTTCTCGGAAATTTTAATAGTGTGTGTGAGTGACGTCAATACCATCAGTCTATAATTTGTTTGTGATCACGGTACTGGCACCTTTGTGAAGCGGAGTTACGGCAGCTGTTTATAGAGCTGACACACTGTATACAGGTGTAATAATCTGGAAAATTGTGTATACGTGTGTATTAAGATGACAACACTATCTGCAGGTGAAGTAAGCTGACAAAACTCTGGAAACGTGTATGTTAAGCTAACAACGTCGTTTGAAGTAGTAGTAAGCTGGCAAAGTTGGATATGTCTGTGTTAAGCTGACAACACTGTGTACAGGTGTAGTAAGCTGGCAAAACTGTAGATACGCGTGTATTAAACTGATATTATGTACTGGTGTAGTAAGCTGACAACACTACACATAAAGCTCCTGTGTGAGGTTCAGGAAGCGTTCCCACTTGTGTTATCACCTTCCTGACACACCAGCTCCCTCCTCTCCCCGCCTCCTGTGTTCTCATCCTCTTCCTCTTCCCCCTCCTCCTCCTCCTCCTCCCCCAACATTTATCTCCTCACTACCCCCATCCTCTTCCTCTCTTAAGTAAGAGGAATGGGAGAGGCCGTTGCACTCTCCCACTACCTTTCCCTCTCACTTGAGTGCAGTAACTTTTCCTTACGCTTTCTCTCTCATATATCATCTCATTCTGATGCTCTCCCTCTCACTGATGCTCTCCTTGTTCTCACACTCGCTTCTCACTACTTCTCATCTTCACACATTTCCTCCACAGCAAAGTAACCGTAACGAGAACAACGGCAATTACACCAACAGAGGTACACGGAACAAGGACAGCAACAAACACAACAAAGGTAAACGGAACAAGATAGCAAGAAACACAGCAACAGAGGTAAAAGGAACAAGGTCAGCAACAAATGTAGAAACAGAGGTAAACGCAAGAAGGACAACAACAACTAAAGTAAGAAAAGTAAACGGTACAAGAGCAACAGCAATTACAGCATCAGAGGAATACTCTCCCCAAAGTGCCAGTGGACGCAACAATACCATTAACAGAAACAGTAGACGCGCCTACAAGTGAAGCAACAGGAACAGCAGCGACACACACACACACACACACACACACACACACACACGGAAGGGATAGACTCAGAAGTGTCCTTGTTTGCAGATGATGTGAAGTTAATGAGAAGAATCAAATCGGATGAGGATCAGGCAGGACTACAAAGAGACCTGGACAGGCTACAAGCCTGGTCCAGCAACTGGCTCATTGAGTTTAACCCTGCCAAATGCAAAATCATGAAGATTGGGGATGGCCAAAGACTGCAAACCTCACTCAAGGAAAAAGATCTGGGGGTGAGTATAACACCGAGCATATCTCCTGAGGCGCACATCAATCAGATAACTGCTGCAGCATACGGGCGCCTGGCAAATCTACGGATAGCGTTCCGATACCTCAGTAAGGATTCGTTCAAGACTATACCATTTACGTCAGGCCCATACTGGAGTATGCAGCACCAGTTTGGAATCCACACCTAGTCAAGCACGTCAAGAAATTAGGGAAAGTGCAAAGGTTTGCAACAAGACTAGTCCCAGAGCTACGGAGATTGTCCTACGAAGAAAGGTTGAGGGAAATCGGCCTGATGACACTGGAGGACAGGAGGGTCAGGGGAGACATGATAACGACATATAAAATACTGCGCGGAATAGACAAGGTGGACAAAGACGGGATGTTCCAGAGAAGGGACACAGACACAAGAGGTCACAATTGGAAGTTGAAGACTCAGATGAATCAAAGGGATGTTAGGAAGTATTTCTTCAGTCATAGAGTAGTCAGGCCGAGGAATAGCCTAGAAAGTGAAGTAGTGGAGGCGGGAACCATACATAGTTTTAAGGCGAGGTATGATAAAGCTCATGGGGCAGGGAGAGAGAGGACCTAGTAGCAATCAGCGAAGAGGCGGGGCCAGGAGCTATGCCTTGACCCCTGGAACCACAAATAGGTGAGTACAAATAGGTGAGTACACACACACACACACACACACACACACACAGACACACACACACACACACACACACAGACACACACACACACACACACATACACACACACACACAGACACAGACACACACACAGACACACACACACACACACACACACACACACACACACTACTGGGAACGCTTGGAAGCACTTGACTTGTACTCGTTGGAACGCAGGAGGGAGAGATATATCATAATCTACACTTGGAAAATCTTGGAAGGAATGGTCCCAAATCTGCACACAGAAATCACTCCCTACGAAAGTAAAAGACTGGGCAGGCGATGCAAAATGCCGCCAATAAAAGTAGGGGCGCCATTGGTACACTAAGAGAAAATACCATAAGTGTCCGGGGCCCAAAACTGTTCAAAGCCTCCCATCAAGCATTAGGGAATTGCCAATAAACCCTGGCTGCCTTCAAGAGAGAGCTGGACAGATACCTAAAGTCAGTGCCGGATCAGCCGGGCTGTGGCTCGTACGTCGGACTGCGTGCGGCCAGCAGTAACAGCCTAGTTGATCAGGCCCTGATCCATCGGGAGGCCTGGTCATGGACCGGGCCGCGGGGGCGTTGATCCCCGGAATAACCTCCAGGTAACCTCCAGGTAACACACACACACACACACATACACACACACCCACACACACACACACACACACACAGACACACACACACATACACACACACACACACACACACACACACACTGAAAAAGCAAGTTCCATAAATAGGTTTAAGAAGGGGTATGACAAAGATCATAGAGCAGGGAGAGAGTGAATTAATATCGACCAGTGAAGAGGCGGGGCCAGGAGTAATGAATCGACCCTTGCAACCACATATAGGTGAGTACATATAGTTAAGTACACACACACACACCTGCATCAACACCCACCTACACACAAGCAGTAAGGAGGTTATAGCGATAAGTTGGCTGTATCTGTGTTCGGAGAGCCCTCAACTGTTAGTCATTTAGCCAGCCCATTCTCCCTCTTCTATCCACTTCCCCTCTGTCCAGCCCCTCCGAGTCCCCCCTATTCATCGTCCCTCCTCCTAGCCTGTCTAGATCATGGTAGCA
Organism: Cherax quadricarinatus; assembly: GCF_038502225.1. Lineage (NCBI taxonomy): Eukaryota > Metazoa > Arthropoda > Malacostraca > Decapoda > Parastacidae > Cherax > Cherax quadricarinatus. The sequence continues at coordinate 2,082,116 of NC_091373.1, forward strand.
CAATGGTAAAGTATGCAGACAGTACAGTACATAAATGTAATACAAAATTATTGTTATGACTTTTATTGTGAAGATGTTTTCTCCACCAGAGACTTTACCATTATACCTAAAATGGAGTGATGAAGTCCCTGGTGGGCGAAACGTCTTTACAATAAAATGATATAACTGGCACGGTGTGTCTTATTTACATCTTCCAGACCATCTCCTATGCACCTCCCCTCCTAGGACCCTCTGGACCATCTCCTATCCACCTCTCCTCCTAGGACTCTCTGGACCATCTCCTATCCACCTCCCCTCCTAGGACCCTCTGGACCATCTCCTATCCACCTCCCCTCCTAGCACCCTCTGGACCATCTCCTATCCACCTCCCCTCCTAGCACCCTCTGGACCATCTCCTATCCACCTCCCCTCCTAGCACCCTCTGGACCATCTCCTATCCACCTCCCCTCCTAGCACCCTCTGGACCATCTCCTATCCACCTCCCCTCCTAGCACCCTCTGGACCATCTCCTATCACCTCCCTCCTAGCACCTCTGGACCATCTCTATCACCCCTCCTAGCATCCTCTGACATCTCCATCCACCTCTCCTAGCACCCTCGGACCTCTCCTATCCACCTCCCTCCTAGCACCCTGGGACCATCTCCATCCACCTCCCTCCTAGCACCTGGACATCTCCATCATCTCGCCTCCTAGCATCCTCTGGATCATCTCCTATCCACCTCCCCTCCTAGCATCCTGTGGACCATCTCCTATCCACCTCCCCTCCTAGCATCCTCTGGACCATCTCCTATCCCTCCTCTAGCATCCTCTGACCATCTCTATCCACCTCCTTTCCAGCATCCTTGGACCATCTCCTTCCACCTCCTCCAGCATCCTGTGGACCATGTCCTATCCACCTCCTCCAGCACCTCTGGACCATCTCCCATCCACTCGCCTCCAGCATCCTCTGGAGCATCTCCATCCACCTCCTCCTAGCATCCTGTGGACCAGTCCTATCCACCTCCTCCTAGCACCTCTGAACCATCTTCTCCTATCAAGTCTGATTCCAGATCTTGATCACCTCATCCTCCCTCCAGCATCCAGAGGGAAGAGGATGCACCTCCCGAAACAGGAAAGGAAGGGGGGAAGAGGAAAGGAGAGGAGGAGGAGAGGAAGGTGCCTGGGGCGAAGAGGGTCGGAAGACTCTGAAGACAGGAAGTTAGGATTAGTGGAGAACTGGATAGGGAGATCGGCAAGAGGTGAAGAAGGGAAGGAGGGGAGAGCGGGGGGAGGAAGGGGGGAAGAAAGAGGGAAGAGGAAGGGGGGAAGAGGAAGGAGGGAGAGGAAGGAGGGAAGAGGAAGGGAAGAGGAAGAGGGGAAGAGGAAGGAGAAGAGGAAGGAGGGGAAGAAGGAAGGAGGAGAAGAGGGAAGGAGGGGAAGAGGAAGGAGGGAAGAGGAAGGGGAAGAGGGAAGGAGGGAAGAGGGAAGAGGGGAAAGAGGAGGGAAGAGGGAAGGAGAGGGGAAGAGGAAGGAGGGGAAGAGGAAGGAGGGAAGAGGGAAGGAGGAGGAAGAGGGAAGGAGGAGGGAAGAGGGAAGAGGGGGAAGAGGGAAGAGGGGAAGAGAGGAGGAGGGAAGAGGAAGGAGGGGGAAGAGGAAGGAGGGGAAGAGGGAAGGAGGAGGGAAGAGGAAGGAGGAGAGGAAGAGGAAGAGAGGAGGGAAGAGGGAAGGAGGGGAAGGAAGAGGGAAGGAGGGGAAGAGGGAAGGAGGAGAGGGGAGGGAAGAGGAAGGAGGGGGAAGAGGGAAGAGAGGGGAAGAGGAAGGAGGAGGAAGAGGGAAGGAGGGGGAAGAGGGAAGGAGGGGGAAGAAGGAAGGAGGGGGAAGAGTGAAGGAGGGGGAAGAGGGAAGGAGGGGGAAGAAGGAAGGAGGGGGAAGAGTGAAGGAGGGGGAAGAGGGAAGGAGGGGGAAGAGGGAAGGAGGGGGAAGAGGGAAGGAGGGGGAAGAGGGAAGGAGGAGGAAGAGGGAAGGAGGGGGAAGAGGGAAGGAGGGGGAAGAGGGAAGGAGGGGGAAGAGGGAAGGAGGGGGAAGAGGGAAGGAGGGGGAAGAGGGAAGGAGGGGGTAGAGGGAAGGTGGGGGAAGAGGGAAGGAGGGGGATGTGGGAAGGAGGGGGAAGAGGGAAGGAGGAGGAAGAGGGAAGGAGGGGGAAGAGGGAAGGAGGGGGAAGAGGGAAGAAGGGGGAAGAAGGAAGGAGGGGGAAGAGGGAAGGAGGTGGAAGAGGGAAGGAGGGGGAAGAGGGAAGGAGGGGGAAGAGGGAACGAGGGGGAAGAGGGAAGGAGGGGGAAGAGGGAAGGAGGGGGAAGAGGGAAGGAGGGGGAAGAGGGAAGGAGGGGGAAGAGGGAAGGAGGGGGAAGAGGGAAGGAGGAGGACGAGGGAAGGAGGGGGAAGAGGGAAGGAGGAGGAAGAGGGAAGGAGAAGAGGGAAGGAGAAGAGGGAAGGAGGGGGAAGAGGAAAGGAGGAGGAAGAGGGAAGGAGGGGGAAGAGGGAAGGAGGGGGACGAGGGAAGGTGGGAGAAGAAGGAAGGAGGGGGAAGAGGGAAGGAGGGGGTAGATGGAAGGAGGGGGAAGAGGGAAGGAGGGGGAAGAGGGAAGGAGGAGGAAGAGGGAAGGAGGGGGAAGAGGGAAGGAGGGGGAAGAGGGAAGGAGGGGGAAGAGGGAAGGAGGGGGAAGAGGGAACGAGGGGAAGAGGGAAGGAGGGGGAAGAAGGAAGGAGGGGGAAGAGGGAAGGAGGGGGAAGAGGGAAGGAGGGGGAAGAGGGAAGGAGGGAGAAGAAGGAAGGAGGGGAAGAGGGAAGGAGGGGGAAGAGGAAAGGAGGAGGAAGAGGGAAGGAGGGGGAAGAGGGAAGGAGGGGGAAGAGGGAAGGAGGAGGAAGAGGGAAGGAGGGGGAAGAGGGAAGGAGGGGGAAGAGGGAAGGAGGGGGAAGAGGGAAGGAGGTGGAAGAGGGAAGGAGGGGGAAGAGGGAAGGAGGGGGAAGAAGGAAGGAGGGGGAAGAGGGAAGGAGGGGGAAGAGGGAAGGAGGGGAAGAGGGAAGGAGGGGGAAGAGGGAAGGAGGAGGAAGAGGGAAGGAGGGGGAAGAGGGAAGGAGGGGGAAGAGGGAAGGAGGGGGAAGAGGGAAGGAGGGGGAAGAGGGAAGGAGGGGGAAGAGGGAAGGAGGGGGAAGAAGGAAGGAGGGGGAAGAGGGAAGGAGGGGGAAGCGGGAAGGAGGGGGAAGAGGGAAGGAGGGGGAAGAGGGAAGGAGGGGAAGAAGGAAGGAGGGGGAAGAGGGAAGGAGGGGGAAGAGGGAAGGAGGGGGAAGAGGGAAGGAGGCTGAAGAGGGAAGGAGGGGGAAGAGGGAAGGAGGGGGAAGAGGGAAGGAGGGGGAAGAGGGAAGGAGGGGGAAGAGGGAAGGAGGGGGAAGAGGGAAGGAGGGGGAAGAGGGAAGGAGGGGGAAGAGGGAAGGAGGAGGAAGAGGGAAGGAGGAGGAAGAGGGAAGGAGGAGGAAGAGGGAAGGAGGGGGAAGAGGGAAGGAGGGGGAAGAGGGAAGGAGGGGGAAGAGGGAAGGAGGGGGAAGAGGGAAGGAGGGGAACGATGTTAGTGCTACTAGTTAAACTTTTTTTGTTTCAGTTTTGTCTTAGTCAATTCAGATTTTGATTAAGCAAAGTGAGAGGAAGTGAAAGTGAAGGAAAGTGAAAGAAACTAAAAGTGAAAGTGATGGAAAGTGAAGGAGAGTTTAATAGTGGGGGCTCATGCAGTGTCAGTCACCAGGGCTAAGTGTACCCAGCATGCAGGTGGCACTTTATTACCCTAGTGCCAAACCCGGCATCATCTTACAAATTTCACTTCCTGCCATTTTCTCTAAGTAACAACAATATTCCCAATTTAACCATATATATCAAATTACCAAAACTTATATGTATAAATAGAATATTAAAAATATACCGAATATTGAAAGAGAAAAAAAACCTGAACACACGAGTAAAGGAAAACACATTTACCATCATTCACTGAATAGCTGTGTTGCCAGATATGCTCAGATATCCTAGTTTAAATGCCCCTGCGAAGTACAGTCTGTCCACCTCTCCAGAGTGCAGGCACTCTACTGCCCACGAGATATTACTCTTATATATTCAGTGGGAAGCGTTAAACTCGCAGGGGGGACATCAGAGAGCGCTAGAACCCAAAGTAATACAAATAAACAATTTAAGTATTGAAAAAATGGTTTTGTGATACCAACAAGATATGGAAAAAGGCGCTTGTGTATAGTTCAGGACATTTATTATAATAAATGTTTCGCCACAACGTTTCCAACTAATAAATGTCCTAAACTGTACATTATGTCTTTCACAATTAAAGTACTGAATGGATATAAACACTTTTCCACCAGTACTTGATGTTTCGCCCTGAGTATCACCTTCAAAGAGAACCGACCAAAAATAGCTTAATTTACCTGCATTAGCATCGACCTGTAGAAAATAAAAAAAAAAATTTAATAAATCTTTTGCGACTGAATATATATATTCAGAGTTGACGCTTCAAAATACACTTGAAGCGGAAGTGAAATTACTGAAGATCACCGTGAGTCTTGAAGAATCTGAAGACTCTTGAAGACTACGGTGATCTTCACACCAAGACTGAGGGACTCATTACCTCATCTTCTGTAGACAGATCTACTGTCTACTAATTATGTCGTTGAATTTGTATAGATAAAGGCACTGGATGGTGAAACGTCTACAGTAAAGATACCCAGATGTTGCACGTGTGTCTAATTTTTATCTTGTCGGTATTGTATACCATTTTTGTTGGTAGAGAGGTTTCCTGGATGAATTAAGAATGTTTGAATTCTTCTCGTGTTACACCTGTTGTATTTCACTGCAGGGATGGTGAATTACTGTTATATTTCACTGCAGGGATGGTGAATTACTGTTATATTTCACTGCAGGGATGGTGAATTACTGTTATATTTCACTGCAGGGATGGTGAATTACTGTTATATTTCACTGCAGGGATGGTGAATTACTGTTATATTTCACTGCAGGGATGGTGAATTACTGTTATATTTCACTGCAGGGATGGTGAATTACTGTTATATTTCACTGCAGGGATGGTGAATTACTGTTATATTTCACTGGAGGGATGGTGAATTACTGTTATATTTCACTGCAGGGATGGTGAATTACTGTTATATTTCACTGCAGGGATGGTGAATTACTGTTATATTTCACTGCAGGGATGGTGAATTACTGTTATATTTCACTGCAGGGATGGTGAATTACTGTTATATTTCACTGCAGGGATGGTGAATTACTGTTATATTTCACTGCAGGGATGGTGAATTACTGTTATATTTCACTGCAGGGATGGTGAATTACTGTTATATTTCACTGCAGGGATGGTGAATTACTGTTATATTTCACTGCAAGGACGATGAACTACTGTTTTGAGTCGTTTCTTTAGGAAAAGGATCTAAGAATTCAGTCGACAGTCACACAACTTCGCCTTGACTCTTAATTCACCAGGTTTAATAATTCCAAAGAATTATACATACCTTAGACTTACAAGAGTTTAGTTTGATAAACCATACCACGGGCGGGGTTAGAACCCGTGGTATGGTTTGTTTGCAATCGTGTCATTACGATTTCGTGAGTTTAGTCTGATGTGTAAGACATATGTGGAACAGTTGGGTATCTTTATTGTTGAAATATTCCGACTACACTCTAGGATTCTTCAGTTAGATACAGAGGCAGCAGGTGTACTAGGGAAGATGATGTAAACAGTCGATCAACCTTGGAAAAAAAGTATTTAAGGTGGTCAGTCCCTCAGCCTGGAGAAGAGTTCAGTTCCACGTTCCAGACCATGGAGCTGAACTCTTCTCTCCAGGCTGAGGGACTGACCACTTCATCAACTCTATGTTCCAGACCATGGAGCTAAAGTCTTCTCCAGGCTGAGGGACTGACCACTTCATTAGCTCTATGTTCCAGACCATGGAGCTGAACTCTTCTCCAGGCTGAGGGACTGACCACTTCATCAGCTCTATGTTCCAGTCCATGGAGCCAAAGTCTTCTCCAGGCTGAGGGACTGACCACTTCATCAGCTCTATGTTCCAGACCATGGAGCTGAACTCTTCTCCAGGCTGAGGGACTGACCACCTCAAACACTTTTCTCCAAGGTTGATGGATTGATTACATCATCTTTACCTCGCTGCTACTACATATCCTCTGTATCTAACTGAAGAAGCCTACTGTGTAGCGAAACGTTTGAACGATAAAGATACCCAACTGTTGCACATGTGTCTTGATCATCAATTGTCGGTATTTTATGTCATTTTTAATACACAAAAAATATGTCTGAGGCCTCATTGAACGTTATGTTCCACCGTCTCTTAATTACGAATTTAATTAATATTTTCTGGATGAGAAAAATACGGAAACGTGCTCGTTTATCATTAACAAATATAGCTATAATGTTGCTAGAATTGCCGACATTGTTAGGTAAAAGGACACAAGTGCAACTAATGCAACATTTTATTGCGGCAACGTTTCGCTCTTCAGCAGCTTTGTCAGACCGTTACAACTTGACAAAGCTCTTGGAGAGCGAAACGTTGCCCCAATAAAATGTCACATTATTTGCACTTGTGTCCTTTTACTTTAAAGAAATAGGCTGGAAAAGTATGTGAGATGGGCTTAGTTTGAGGACCTGCCTGGAGTAGGCCAGTAGGCTCACGCCAGGCTTTTGTGCCAGGCGGTGATACTGTCTTTGGGCATCACCCAGGGTCACTGCCCCATGCAGGGTACTGTGCCCTGGCCCTAAGGAATGGTCTAGTGAGATATCACAGATTCTTTATCTCAGGGCATTGGGATGAAGCCAGAACTGTTTCACACAAAGATCTGTTCCTTGATGGGACGGCTAGTGGGTAGGAAGAATGGGATGGGGCAGTGTGCCACTTGGCGCTGGGTGAACTCCTTCATGTGGGTGAGTTTTCCCTGAGTGATGGATGCTGGATGACTTGATTGATCACATGTTCCCGAGTACAACCTGTAGGCGCTACTAGACATGAGTGCTGGGGTGGGTGAGTTGGTGGGTGAATGGGTGGGTGAGTGGGTGAGTAGGTAGGTGAGTGGGTGAGTGAGTGAGTGAGTGGGTGAGGGGCGGCACAGCAACTTCTCCCAGATCGACGGTTACTTGTAAGGGTGGTAATCTGTCAGCTAGAGTCAACCAGAGGGACATGTCAGGTGGAGTCAGCCAGGGCTGAAACCTGTCAGCTGGAGTCAGCCAGGGTGACGACATGTCAGCTAGAGTAAATCAGTAACAACATGTCAACCATGATGACAACATGCTCGCTGGAGTCAGCCAGGGTTGCAACCTGTCAGCTGGGGTCAGCCAGGACAACACATTAGATGGTGTCAGCAAAGATGACAATGTCAAATGGATTCATCCAGGGCGACTATATGCCAGCTGGGGGTGGTGAAGGGTAGGGGTGGTGAAGGGTAGGGGTGGTGAAGGGTGGGGGTTGTGATAGGAGGGGGTTGTGAAGAGTGGGGAGGGAGGATGGCAGGGGTTGTAGATTGTGGAGTTAAGGGAACTCCCTGACCGTGCTGTCTAACGTGACAGACAGCTGACTAGACCTGTGGTCGGTCGGTCAGTCAGGCAGAAGACGGCAGGGAGAGGAGAAGGGAAGGCAGAAGAGGCGGAGGGAAGAGAAGAAAAGAAAAAAGGGGTGTATAGAAGGGGAGAGAGAAGTGAAGAGAGTGATTTAGTTGAGGAAAGGAGGAAGAGAGCGGGGGGAAGGAAATGGAAAAGGGGATGCAAAGGAGATGTTGAAGAGGGAAGACAGAAGCTGATTGAAGAAGAGGGTGAGGGAAGAGAGAAGAGGGGAA
>NC_091373.1:2095000-2140000 GCF_038502225.1 Cherax quadricarinatus
CATGCTAGGCAGGTCCAAGTCACCTACTGGCCTAAGCTACTGGCCCATGCTAGGCAGGTCCAAGTCACCTACTGGCCTAAGCTACTGGCCCATGCTAGGCAGGTCCAAGTCACCTACTGGCCTAAGCTACTGGCCCATGCTAGGCAGGTCCAAGTTACCTACTGGCCTAAGCTACTGGCCCATGCTAGGCAGGTCCAAGTTACCTACTGGCCTAAGCTACTGGCCCATGCTAGGCAGGTCCAAGTTACCTAGGTTTAGTAAATATGAAAAGTTTATTAAAACAGAGAAAGTTAGGCACTTTTACCCTAAATAAAAATGTGCTTTTAAATGAATAAATTTTAATTTTAAGGAAAATTAGAATTTCCTAAATAAATACTTTAAAATCTAGAAAAAAATGTAAGAATTTTGTTGTTGTTGTTGTTGTACCGGTCCATGCCAGGCAGGACCTGCTGGTCCATGCCAGGCAGGACCTGCTGGTCCATGCCAGGCAGGACCTGCTGGTCCATGCCAGGCAGGACCTGCTGGTCCATGCCAGGCAGGACCTGCTGGTCCATGCCAGGCAGGACCTGCTGGTCCATGCCAGGCAGGACCTGCTGGTCCATGCCAGGCAGGACCTGCTGGTCCATGCCAGGCAGGACCGGCGGGTCCCTGCCAGGCCGGACCTGCTGGTCCATGCCAGGCAGGACCTGCTGGTCCATGCCAGGCAGGACCTGCTGGTCCATGCCAGGCAGGACCTGCTGGTCCATGCCAGGCAGGACCTGCTGGTCCATGCCAGGCAGGACCTGCTGGTCCATGCCAGGCAGGACCTGCTGGTCCATGCCAGGCAGGACCTGCTGGTCCATGCCAGGCAGGACCTGCTGGTCCATGCCAGGCAGGACCTGCTGGTCCATGCCAGGCAGGACCTGCTGGTCCATGCCAGGCAGAGCCTGCTGGTCCATTCTAGGCAGGATCTGCTGGCCTAGACGAGGCAGAGCCTGCTGGCCTAGACGAGGCAGAGCCTGCTGGCCTAGGCGAGGCAGAGCCTGCTGGCCCATGCTAATAGGCCTACCCAAACCCAACCATTTTCACCCCATTATGTGCTCATCTCATTTAAAATCTTAAGTATTTGTTTTAACAGTTAAATGTTAGTTTGTTATGGTTGTGTACAGCTCAACTCTCAACCTCAATCAACTGTGACGAGTCAGATCCTTACATACTACTCAGTTTCAGATCCTTACATACTACTCAGTTTCAGATCCTTACATACTACTCAGTTTCAGATCCTTACATACTACTCAGTTTCAGATCCTTACATACTACTCAGTTTCAGATCCTTACATACTACTCAGTTTCAGATCCTTACATACTACTCAGTTTCAGATCCTTACATACTACTCAGTTTCTATTCTTTATATATGTGCCTTTTATCCATTTACTTGCATGGATCAAATCAACCTGGACTCTGCATCTCTGAAGAGAATACTTGTGTGGCTTGTACATATATGATATATAGACAAGGTGGCTTCAACAATACAAATTCAAGGATATTATGTTAAGACAGTAGAACTATACACAAAAGATGCGGCAATCAGTCCCTCAGTCTTGGAGTTGGTGAAGAGTAGCGTGACTCACGAAATCGTAATGACATGATTTGCAAACAAACCATACCACGGGCGGGATTGAACCCGCGGTCAGAGAGTCTCAAAACTCCAGACCGTCGTGTTAGCCACTGGACCAGCTAGCCACAATAAGATTCGTCCAACTAGGTATATTTCTACACCATAGGAAGGTTAGCATAGGCACCACTGTGACCACAAAAGCAAGTTTTTACAGACGAATCTCCAGCTAGTTGTAGACCAGAGTTGTGCTCGTTGTACCGTACCGTTGCCTACGACTATGGTGACCTTCACCAACTCCAAGGCTGAGGGACTGATTATCCAATCTTTTGTGTATAGTTGTACTGTCTTCCAGTTATGTCCTTGAATTTGTATTGATAAAGCCACTGGATGGCGAAACGTCTACAATAAACATACCCAAACACTGCACATGTCTAATTCTTCAGCTTGTGTAGTTTACCTGGAGTTTACCTGTAACGCTTGTGGAGGTCACCGCCCTCGTAGGACAGTCACTCACCAGGACTCCTGCTTGCTGACCTGATCAATCAGGCGGTTAATAAATCGTATAGAGAACTCACAATTTAATGAGACACTTGTGCAATATTGGGAAATCTTCATTCAGGAGACCTTCCGCCACGCAATGGTTTCTTCAGTCCAATGCAGAGAAAGGTAGATGAGGAGTAGTTTTAGGTAATCAGTCCCTCAGCCTAGAGTCGATGTGTCCAGTCCATCAGTCTTGATAAAAGTCCAGCATATTTGCGGAAATGTGGCTTATATACTGATGACAGATGAGGTCGAGCAGTGGTAGGCGGAGTCACCAGCAGAGACCACTAGTGGAAGTAAGTCGATCAGGTTGTTGGTGTTCGCCGCCCGCAGTCCAGTGTATGCACCAGAGCCAGCCTGATCAAGGCTGTAGAAAGCATTCCTGAGACTGAGGACTAACTTTCTCAGTCATTCTATTTTCCACACATACGACGTCGGCCAGTAGGTGACTTGGACTTGCCTGGCATGGGCCAGTAGGCCTTCTGCAGTGCTCCTTCTTTCTTATGTTCTTATTTATGTCTTTTCTGTAATATGGTCCGTTCGTCTTACCACAAGCTAAATACGACACTGTGGCGCACATACGCCATGGGCGTAATTAACGTGATCAGTTGTGTGCATGCTGCGCGCAGCAATAGCCTGAATAACCGGGTTCGATCCAGGAGTAATGATCCTCGGGGACCTGGGACGAGTTTTATCAGAATGTAAGAAAAACGTCTCCATCTAAGTTTCTTACTTCTCTCTCTCTCTCTCTTTCAGAATTATTTTATTCTCTTTACTCTCTCTTTCTCTCTCTTCCTCCAACCCTACGAAAGTAAAAGACTGGGCAGGCGATGCAACATACCCCCAGTGAAAAGTAGGGGCGCCATTGGTACACTAAGGGAAAACACCCTAAGTGTCCGGGGCCCAAGACTGTTCAACAGCCTCCCATCAAGCATTAAGGGAATTGCCAATAAACCCCTGGCTGCCTTCAAGAGAGAGCTGGACAGATACCTAAAGCCAGTGCCGGATCAGCCGGGCTGTGGCTCGTACGTTGGACTGTGTGCGGCCAGCAGTAACAGCCTAGTTGATCAGGCCCTGATCCATCGGGAGGCCTGGTCACGGACCGGGCCGCGGGGGCGTTGATCCCCAGAATAACCTCCAGGTAACCTCCAGGTAACCCTCTCTCTCTTCCCTAAACCTCTCTTTCTCCTCCCTTCACCTATACATTTCTTTACCTGCCTAGCATGGTCCTGGGTGCCATTATGTCGTGCCTAGCATGGTCCTGGGTCTACCTGGAGTCTACCTGGGGGGCATTTCGGGGACCAACGCCCCCGCGGCCCGGTCCACGACCAGGCCTCCCGGTGGATCAGGGCCTGATCAACGAGGCTGTTACTGCTGGCCACACGCAATCCAACGCACGAACCACAGCCCGGCTGATCCGGCACCGTCTTTAGGTATCTGTCCAGCTCCCTCTTGAAGACAACCAGGGGTCTTCCCGTAATGCCCCTTATTGCTGGTGGGAGGCTGTTGAACAGTCTTGGGCCCCGGACACTTACTGTGTTTTCTCTTAGTGTACCAGTGACGCCCCTACTTTTCACTGGGAGTATGTTGCATCGCCTGCCAAGTCTTTTGCTTTCGTATGGAGTGATTGCTGTGTGCATATTAGGGACCAGTGCCTCCAGAATCTTCCAGGTGTAGATTATGATATATATCTCTCGCCTGCGCTCTAGTGAGTACAAGTCAAGTGCTTCCAGGGGCTCCCAGTAGTTAAGGTGTTTGATGGAACTTATACGTGCAGTAAAGGTTCTCTGTGCCATTACCCCGTGCCTAGCATGGTGCTGATTGCCATTATGCCATGCCTAGCACGATCCTGGGTGCCATTACGCCGTGCCTAGCATAGTCCTGATTGCCCTTATGCCGTGCCTAGCATGATCCTGGGAGCCATTACGCCGTGCCTAGCATGGTCCTGACTGCCATTATGCCGTGTCTAGAATGGTCCTGATTGCCATTATGCCGTGGATAGAATGATCCTGATTGCCATTACGCCGTGGATAGAATGGTCCTGATTGCCATTATGCCGTGGATAGAATGGTCCTGATTGCCATTATGCCGTGGATAGAATGGTCCTGATTGCCATTACGCCGTGGATAGAATGGTCCTGATTGCCATTATGCCGTGGATAGAATGGTCCTGATTGCCATTATGCCGTGGATAGAATGGTCCTGATTGCCATTACGCCGTGGATAGAATGGTCCTGATTGCCATTATGCCGTGCCTAGCATGGTCCTGGGTGCCAGCACGCCCTTCTTCTATTACTTCTCTTCTCTCTTCGTCCTTACATCCACGTATTTATCACCACCCACCTCATCCACCTCACCAATTTCGCTAAGATCTGGCGTGAGACAAAAATCTCATCCACCTCACCAATTTCGCTAAAATCTGGCGTGAGACAAAAATCTCATCCACCTCACCAATTTCGCTAAGATCTGGCGTGAGAAAAATATCTCATCCACCTCACCAATTTCGCTAAAATCTGGCGTGACACAAAATCTCATCCACCTCGCCAATTTCGCTAAGATCTGGCGTGAGACAAAAATCTCATCCACCTCACCAATTTCGCTAAAATCTGGCGTGAGACAAAATCGAAGCAAATCCGATTAGTGGATTTTATTAATGAAAAGAGAAATGATATTATGGTGGAGGTGGTGAGAAAGGCTGTTGGGTTGTCGATGGGGGGTTGAGTGGGGGTTGAAGGTGGGGGTTGACTGGGGTTGACGGTGAGGGGTTGACGGTGGGGGTTGAGTAGGGGTTGACGGTGGGGGTTGAGTGGGGCTGACGGTGGGGGTCGGCTGTAATCTTTGGGTTGAAGTGGTGGTGGCGGCGATGGAGGTGGCAGCAACAGTGGCGTCAGCGGGCGGCGGGGTTGGCGTCAGCGGGCGGCGGGGTTGGCGTCAGCGGGCGGCGGGGTGGCGTCAGCGGGAGGCGTTGTGATGGGAGAGGACACCACATCTCCCAGGCTGGTGGGAGAGGAATCGTGGGATGGTGGAGTGGTTCGCCATATTGGTTGTGACAGGTTGACAGCATCCCGCACCCCTTATTTCATTTGTTCCTCACGTGCTCGCCAGGGTGTGAAGCACCCTGATAGTCAACCCAGGGAGACCAGGGAGGGAGGCAGGGAGTGCATGAAGGAAGTGACTGAGGGAGGGGTGGGATAGATGAAGGAACAGACGGGAGAGATAGAGAGAGAGAAGGAAAGTGAAGGGTGGATGAAGGGAAGAGGGTAGGAGTCTAAAGATATTACGGGGAAGGGAGCCTAGTGGTATTACGAGGGAGCATAGGAAAGGGAGCATAGTGGTATCACGGAGAAGGGAGCCTAGTGGTATTGGGGTATGTAAGAGGCAAGGGAAGTATAAGTGATGACCTAGAGAAAGAGAGAGACAGTACACGAAAGATGACACAAGACTATTATTATCCAGGTTATCCGACAAGGAAAGTGAAAAACAGTGCAGTTGTCGTTACTGCTATCTAAACAGATGATAGTAGGAAAATGTCAAGGCTCCCTACCCACCTTTCGTTCTTTCCCATCACATTGCTGGTATGAAAAACTGAGCAAAGAAAATTACAAGTACGAGGAGAAACCCCCAGTCCCTGAAGTACGTTTATTCTCTTCTGTGGTTCTTTGAGACTTTGGCCGTATAGTAAGTTCTAGAGGCGATTCCAGTAAACAGGTGACATCGTAATATGCAAAACAACCACCATGAAAAAAATAATGAACTTCCAAAGGGTTTCGTAATTTCTCACATAAGGTTTACATCTTTGCATATAATTCGTACAGTGTGCATTCTCAAACATATGGGGCATCAGTGGGCTCCTATCTAGTGCTGGCAAATTTAAGATGAATGAGAACATCGTCAGCACCCAAGAGTAGATGAAGTATTTCACACAGTTTCAAGGATCCAACTCCTCCAGGTATGTGGTTACAGACAACTGTACACATTTATATGTGGAATAGACAGAGTTGAGGGGGACACTTGCAGTAATTGCATTCAACTGCTGCAGGTGACGGTATTTCAGCTTAGTTCCTGTAGTCACTGTGTCACATTCTAGTGGACATTGTATGTTGCCCGGTGAGGGAAAAGAGGAAGGGGTTTTGGGGAGAGGCGGGGGAAAGGACGAGAGGGGAGGGGAGGATGAGAGGGGAGGGGAGGAGATAGAGCCGCCAGAAAGTGAGTGGAGGTCCGAGCAAAAGTGTGTCATGAAAACAGGGAATAATTTCCATCTATCTTCGGATGTTTTTGCCTGACTCAGTTCTTTGAATAATTTATGTAATACGAAAACAGATGTGCGGTTAAAAAAAAAAAAAAGCTGACATAAAGGGTATGATAATGTGACGGACGATCACAACACTGGCGGCGCACCCCAAGCGGAAAGGCGTCCTCCACTCCCCAACCATCATCAGCTTTTCTCTCCCCGATCTTCTCCCCTCTCCCCACTCCTCCCCGACCCTCTTTTTCCTCATCTCGCCTCCCCTCTCTCCTCCTCATATCCCTTGCCCCACTTCCCCTCCCCCTTTTAAGTTACGGCTCTTCAAGAAGCCACGAAAAGAAAAAAGTGAACAATATTGTGCAAGCATGGCGGCCGTCGTTGTCTCTTCAACAGCAGCGCCGCCTAGCGCTGGTTCTGTCACTTAATCTCCTTCAGCCAAAACAAAATAAAAAATAAAAAAAATATATCGCTTTCCATCCGCGAGGCTTGTCCTTCCAAGCGGACCACAGACGGTATAAACTACCAGGGCGGGGATGAAGGGAGGCAGAGGATAAACAAGGAGCATTTCCAGGGCGTCGCGGGCAGGTTACACGAGGATATATGCCCTGGTGTAATCCACTTGTGACAGGGAGACCGGCGCCCAACAGTCGCGTCGGGACATACCCAAGATTGTTCATTTAGTTGAGGAGCTTACAAATGACTGTGTTTTTGACGGACAACGTGGGCAGTCCCCAGCTTGCTCATGAGCCTCGCCGGACAGCAGCATGTGAATCGCCGTAAATTGTATGCTAACGCGGTCATCCCTGGCAGTGCTGAGGGTGCAGCAGCAGCAGCAGGAGCGGGAGCAGGAGGCACTAGCAGTGGGTGCCACTGGGCCACGGCAGCAGTGGCGGAAGAACTCGGCGTGGAGGGCCAAGGGGAACCGGGGGTGCCAGTGGTGGGCTTTTAAGCTAATAGTGTCTGGTTTATGGCATGCCAGCTAATATTGTTCTTCTTTCCACTTAAGGCACAAGGACGGACACTGCTGTTGCTACTACTGATGCTGCTGCTGCTGCTGCTGCTGCTGCTGCTGCTTCTGCTCTGTTGCTGCTGCTACTACTGTTGTGCTACTGATGCTGCTGCTTTTCCAGCTGCTATTTCTGCTACTGCTACTTTTCCCTCAACCGATGCTGCTGCAACTTCTCCAGCCACTTCTCCCACTGCAGCCTCCGCTGCTGCTGCTGTTGCTGTTATCCCTCCTCCTGGTGGTACAGCTGCTGCTACTTTTCACGCTGCTGGTGGTGATGCTGATATTTGTTTTCCTGCTGTTGCTGTTACTGTTATTCCTGGTGGTGCTGCTGCTGCTTCAGCAACTAAGTTTTCTTCACCCTGCGAAGGTCAAAGAATACTCGGGCGAATGACTGGAATGTCAAGTACGTAAATGTTTGAGTAAATCTGCTGTCATAATGTGGATCTTAATTCTCAGTGCTGCATGAATACTATAGTTACCCCCTTACTACATCAATACTTTAGTGACCCTGTTACTGCATGAATACCATAGTGGCTTCTGTTACTGCATGATTACTGTAGTGATCTGTGTTATTGCATCAGCAAGCTGGGTTATATATCGGAACTTTAATCTTATTGATCCTTCAAAGTAGTTAAGGATCAAAGACCCCGGGGAGGGGCTTTTGATTCAAAGATGTAGAGCTGCCATCATCCCCTTACCGAGATCAAGGTTGATTACCACCCATTCCCAAATGGTGTATGACTCCTACGAGTTTAAAACTTCCCTTAATAATAATAATAATAATAATAATAATAATAATAATAATAATAATAATAATAATATAATAATAATATAAAAAAATATAAAAATCTAAATATATATATATAAATAATAATAATAATAATAATAATAATAATAATAATAATAATAATAATAATACATTTCTAAACTAGTTTTATAATTATAAATTAGCGTGGTTGCCAGTAAAGGCCTACATTTGAGAGTCTACCTGGAGTCTACCTGGAATCTACCTGGACTCTACCTGGAGAGCATTCCGGGGATCAACGCCCCCGCGGCCCGGTCCACGACCAGGCCTCCCGGTGGATCAGGGCCTGATCAACGAGAATAACTCCTAGGTCGGGGAACCGGGGGTAAATTACCCCAGATGGGGTAAAATGGAAATCTCGGAGGTAATTATGGCTTAATAAACATATAAATAAAATTCAACAAAAAAATATTATTTAATAAGCAAGGCAAATCATGAAAGTTATATTTTTTCAAACAAATAATTTTTAGTTTATTAATAAAATTAAAAATTTCTTAAGCTGGTAATAATATTAAACGGGTCAGGTTTCAAGTCTAATGGCGAATTTCGCTGCATCTGTCCGGTACCTGGAGTCGCTTCCTAGGATTACTTCCCTTGCGGCCCGGTCCCAGACCAAGCCTCCTGGTTGTTGGCCTGATCGATCAAGCTGTTAGTGTCCGCCGCCCCGCAGTCCAACGTATGCACCACAACCTGGCTGATCAGGAATTGAAGTGAGGAACCTGTCGAGTTCCCTCTTGAAAACAACCAGGGGTCTGATGAAGAGGAGTGTTGAAGAGTCGTGGTCCCTATACACTTATTGAGTTCTTTCTCAGTGTACTCATCACTCCCCTGTTTGCCAAACCTCTTATTTTCATATATACCGATTTCTGTGAGCAGATTTGAAACCAATCTCTCCATAATCTTTAAGGTGTAGATTGTCATGTATCTTTCTCGCATACGTTCTAAGGAGTATTACAGTTCTAGTGACTTCAGGTGCTCCCAGTAATTTAGGTGCTTGACTGAGTTTATACAAGCTGTGAAGGTTCTCTGTATATTTTCTAGTTCTGCAATTTCTCCTGCCTTGAAATGAGCCATCAGCACACATTAGAGAGAACGACTGACCTGAAGAGAACCTTCATTGGTTTGGCATCTCTTGTTTTTAAAAGATTTAGTTATCTAGCTTATCATTTTCTTTACAGCTTTGATAATGACACTATCATGCTCACTGAACGTGAGATATTCTGAAATTATAGCTCCTAGATCTCTCACACTAGACCTACGCTCTATTGAATGATCTGAGTTTGCCTTGTAATTCGATCTTGTTTTTCTTTACTCATTCCTTCCGTAATGTAATGACTGAAATTTGTCTTCATTGAACATCATATTGTTGTCAGTAGCCCACTGGAAGACTTGGTTTATATCAGCTTGGAGACTCACTGTGTCTTTTATGGTTGCCACTCTCATGCAGATCTACTAACGTCTGTAAAGGATGATACAGTGGTATGGTTTATGTCCCTGTCCTGACTGAACTCTGCTGCATCTTTGAATCTAAATAGTCAGTGCCAAGTAACTGGGCCTGAGTGGCTACCAGAACATGGAGGCAAGTGTCGTGGGGGTTCGTCAGGAGATATTGGAGTAAGGAATGCACACGTTGGATGTCTTGGAGACGTATAATTAAGAGACTAGAGGAGTTGCCCAGGACTGCCTGCCGAATCTACTATGCCTAGCGTGTAAGGAAGGATGAACGCTGTGGTCTACGGCTCACATGTGAGGGTCTCGTGAAGTCATAGCTAGAAAGGACCCAATCTATAAAGTAGTTCGGATTATCTAAGTATACTATATAAGTACACAGTAACACTAATGACAAGTGTTTTTTCCTTTTGCAAAGGGGGTGGGAGGGGGGGAGGATATTTGAAGTGCTGCCGAGATTGAGCAAGCTAATATCTATGTAAGTTTTCAGAGAAATCGGTCATCCGGAGATGGAAGCACTTTGATATATGGGTGTGGTAATAGTAGTAGTTGTGACGCTTATCAGGAGTCTACCTGGAGGGTGTTCCGGGGGTCAACGCCCCTCCGGCGCAGTACTTGACCAGGCTTCCCGGTGGATCAGGGCATGATCCACCGTACGAACCACAGCTCGGCTGATCAAGCACTGACTTTATGTATCTGTCCAGCTCCCTCTTGAACACAACACCTTAACCTTGACTGTGTAGGTCACTCGGCGCTCACAATCATAAAGCAATATGCTGTATACAACACAATACATTAAAAACACCATTAAATATGGGTGTGGAAGGTGCCAGTGACTGGTTGACTGGCACTCCAGGTCTGTACACTACTGGAAAGACAGCTAGTGTGTGAACGATTGTCAGTGTGATATTTACGAGTCTTTCTGCTTTGGTAAAGAACTTTTTCTTAACACTGGGCCACCTTACCCTGGTGACAGGTTTTAAGATCCCAGACACCGGGTCACTATACCGTGATGGCACAGTTTGATCGGCCTGAGTATCTAAGAATCCAGCAATCTCTTTTTCGGTCTAAATAGCTGGGAGATTTCCATTTTCGTCAAAATTTGCTTCTCCTTACAGCCTATAACTTCACGTCTTATAGGAAAATGACTAATGGACTTAAAAGTGCTTTGGCTATACTGTGATAAAATAATCGATAATATGGCAGTAAAATGGTACTCATAGCAAAGTATTAAGATAAATGAAAAACACCACCACCAACACCACCACTACAGCAACACCACCAGAGCACCACCACTACAGCAAGCCCACCACAGCAACACGACTACAGCAATACCACCACAGCATCCCCACTACAGCAACCCCACCACAGCAACACCACTACAGCAACACCACCACAGCAACACCACCACAGCGACGCTACCACCATCACTACCACCACAGCAACATCACCACCATCACCACCACTACAGCAACACCACCACCAACATCACAGCACCACCACAGCCCCACCACCATCACCACGACCACAGCAACACCACCACCATCACAACAGCAACACCACCACAGCACCATAACTACTACAGCAAGACCAACACAGCAAGACCACCACAGCAACAACACTACAGCATCACCACCACAGCAACACCACCACAGCAACACCACCACAACAACATCACCACAGCAACATAACCAAAGCAACACCACCACAGCAACAGTACCACCATCACCACCACCACAGCAACACCACCACAGCAACACCACCACAACAACACCACCACCACCACTACAGCAACACCACCACCATCACCACAGCAACACTACCACCATCATCACCACCACCATCACCACAGCACCACCACCAGAGCCTCACCACCATCACCAGAGCACCACCATTACAGCAACTTCACCACCAACACCACAGCACAACCACCATCACCACGACCAAACCAACACCACCACCATCACCACAGCACCACCACTACAACACCACCACTATCACCACCACCACAGCATGCAGACACCGCCACAAAACACGACATATTTCCGCCTCACTGCTGGGGTATAATCTAGAGCCATTTCTCAAAGATTAAGGTTGGAGGGTCATTAATTAAGACCCCGTCTTCTATTAAGATGATAATTACCCTGGGATCAGCCAGCCTCCAAGGTTACCAGCACTGGGTGAAGTCCCCTTAACATGGGGGAGGGCAGGGGGACAGAGGAAAGGAGGTTGGGAGGAGGGGGATGTAGGGAAGGGGGTTGGGAGTAGGGGAGAGAGGGAAGGGGGTTGGGAGGAGGGGATTGAGGAAAGGGGGTTGGAAGGAGGAGATGAGGAAAGGGGATTTAAGGAGGGGATACAAGGAAAGGGGTTGGGAGGAGGGGATATATGGAAAGGGGTTGGGATGAGGGGATACAGGGAAGGGGGTTGGGAAGAGGGATACAGGGAAGAGAGTTGGTAGGAGGGGATACAGGAAGGGGATTGGTAGAAGGGGATACAGGAAGGGGGTTGGAAGGAAGGGATACAGAGAAGAGGGTTGGGAGTAGGGAATTCAGGGAAAGGGGGGGGATGGAAGAAGGAAGCGTGTGAGGTAAACAGAGAAGAATGAAAAGGTAAGAGAAGGAAGAAGGCAAGACATAAGGTGAAGGAAATTTGAAGAAGGTAGAGGATAAAAGGAAAAGATTCGAGAAAAGAGGGGCAAAGGTAAAGAATAATCGGATAAAGGTGCGAAAGAATGTAAATAGGTAGGAAGAACATTTTAGGGAAAAAATTGCCAATATATGGGGGAAAATGATGTAAATTTTTAAGCATGATCAAACGAGGCTAAGTTTAGGGAAAAATTATATAAATTTCAGGGAAACTTAAGCAATTTTAGAAAAACTACTAATTAGTTTTTAGGGGAAAAGAAGCCAGGTTTAAGAGAATGAGTCCAGTTTTAAGAGAATGAGGCTAGCAATAAAATCCAGATTTAAAACTCTAGGCTGCATTGATCTTATTCACGTTTTCTCCTCTTAGGTAAAAGGAGACAAGTGCAACTAATGCGACATTTTACTGTGGCAACGTTTCGCTCTCCAAGAACGTTGCCACAATAAAATGTCACATTAGCTGCACTTGTGTCCTTTTACCTAACATATTGTTGGTAATTCTACCAACATTATTGCGTGTTTTCTCATATATTTGTCACACAGTCGTCGCTAAAACAAGGGGGAAGGGTTTACGACTGCTACTAGACAGTTTGAGTCGTAAAATGGTTCTGCATTTAACATAGTATTTTGTTAGGCAAATGGAAAAGAACGTTACTAAACAAAACGAAGCCAACCTAACCTAAAATAATCTAAATTTATTTGAATTTACGTCCACTATGGTAATGGCGCATCTTCGTTTACATTGGTACGGCGCCTGACGCGACTCAGCGCTAGGTTAGATTTGTCAAGAAACAGGACAAGTGATTCCTGACGCCGATGGAGCTTTCGGTTATCTGACAGAGGCCTTCCACTGGCTTACGGGTCCACTCCTTTGAAAAATGCAGTCATGATTGACTCAAGTTCTGAGTAAACAAAATCAATATTTTTTCCTTATACGTCCAAACATGACAGTTTACGCAAGAAATACTTATCATTCCATGGAATATATGAGTTCTATTTATTATAAAATGTATACCGACTTCTGCCGAGTAGAAGTCGGTAAGTACAGGCAAATATGGGTATTATATGCAGACTTTAATGACATTAAAAACTGGTTCACCTCAAACCGCTTGCTCGAAAGCTCTCTTTCCAACGCAGACTCTCTCTTCAACCCAGACTATCTTTCTCTCCAATGCAGATTCTGTCTGTCTGTCTGTCTCTCTCTCTCTCTCTCTCTCTGATACCTTTCCTCATAACTTTCATCCTGTTTTCCTCATAATACCTCGTTTTGCCTTTTCTTACTATTATTCATTTTTCGTTTTGTCTTCCAGAGAGAGAGAGAAAGAGAGAGAGAGAGAGAGAGAGAGAGAGAGAGAGAGAGAGAGAGAGAGAGAGAGAGAGAGAGAGAGAGAGAGAGAGAGTATCACCACTATCGCTCCATACATCTCCCTCCCTTGCGCCGTCAAAGTCGAGTCCCTCCATTGTCCTTTGATGGTGCAATCTATCTCCACAGACACGCCCACTATCACCTATATCACCACCGCTGCCATTTTAACCAAAGTTTGTACACACTCAGGCAAGCACACATGCACTCGCGCACACGCATTCAATCATGCTCACACACATTTTCACACACACACACACACACACACACACACACACACACACACACACACACACACACACACACACACACACACACACACACACACACACACACACACACACACCTACACACCTACACACCTACACACACACACAACAGGCCTAGTGTCTAATCGACATGTGCCTAGGACAAAATGGTAACTAACACACACACACACACACACCTACACACCTACAACAGGCCTAGTGTCTAATCGACATGTGCCTAGGACAAAATGGTAACTAACACATTGACACATACGAACAATCACACACACAAAACTCAGACTACACACGGATACTTAACAGGCCAAGTGTCTAGTGACAAGTACCTTGAACAAATGGTAACTAAAACAAGAGAAAAGCCAACTGTCTATCGACAAGTGCTTTTGACACCTAATAACTCTCACACGCACACTAATGCGCATGGAAAATGTATAGAAGGCAAAGGACTCAGGAAAACATGGAGCCGAGTCGAAGAGCCAGAAACGAGTATGCATGGATGAAAAGAGAGGACCAGAAACAATTTGAGAATGACGTTATCGGAAGCCAAGTCCGACCTAACGTTGCTTTACAGCCACATCAGCAGGAATACTAGTCAAGGATCAGGTAATTAGGCTGAAGAAGGAAGGTGTGGAGCCCACAGGGAGCGACCAGGAAGTATGTGAAGAGCTCAGTATGAGATTTATGGAGGAATTCTCAGAGACAGAAAGGCTTCTATCAAACCAAGGCGGTAGAGTGCACCAGCAAGTGTCGGACACAATACTTACAACCGGGAAGGAGATGAAGAAGCTGCTATGTCAGCTCGATACCTCGAAGGCGGTGGGATCAAATAACATCTCTCCATGGGTCCTGGGAAAGAGCAGAGACACTGTGTGTGCCACTAGCAACAATCTTCAACAAGTCTATCGAAACAGGGCAATTACCAGACGTGCGGAAGACAGCAAATGTAGTCCCAGTTTTCAAGGAGACAGACAAGCAGCGATAAACTAAACATAATGAACTCACCAACCTTCAGAAGAGAGGAACCAAAGAAGACATGATGACAATAATGCACTTAAAGGCATTAACAGGATGAATGATCAGGGTAAGACTAACATGAGGGGGAATATGGACAAGGAATCAAAGAAGCTAAGAACACGAGGATGTGATTCATAGTCTTATTCCACATCTGTCTCTCTCTCTCTCCTTTTACTTCTCTCTTTCCTTCTATTTCTCTCTCTTTCTCTTTATTTTACTTCTCCATCCTCCTCTATCTTCTCCCTCTTTTCTCCTCTCACTCCCCTCTTTTCTCTCCTCATTCCTCTTATTCTCCTCCTCCTCTCCTCCCCTCTCATCCCTCCTTTCACCTCTCCATCCCCTCCACTCACCCCTCCATCAACTCCAATCACCCCTCCATCCCCTCCACTCACCCCTCCATCCCATCCACTCACCCCTCCATCCCCTCCACTCACCCCTCCATCCCTCCACTCACCCCTCCATCCCCTCCTCTCACTCCTCCATCCCCTCCTCTCACCCCTCCATCCCCTCGTCTCACCCCTCCATCCCTCCACTCACCCCTCCATCCCCTCCTCTCACCCCTCCATCCCTCCACTCACCCCTCCATCCCCTCCAATCACCCCTCCACTCACCCCTCCATCTCTTCGCTTTAGAAAATTTAGGGGTCGTGGCATTTTTTATAAGTTTTACTTTAATAACAATCCTGGACACTTTAACAACTTAGATTACAAGTTTTCCTCTGTTGGTCTAACTTAACAAAGCGGACTTGTCCCGTTAAAGTTCAGTTTGCATAAAATGCTAAGACTTTTTCAGTAAACAGAGAGATCAAACCACACCCACTGAGTTGGTAACACTGTGTCGTGGGTTACCACACTCAAGGTAGCCAGCAAACACTGCTCTGGCAACACTGTGTGTCGTGGGTTACCACACTCAAGGTAGCCAGCAAACACTGCTCTGGTAACTCTGTGTGTCATGGGTTACCACACTCAAGGTAGCCAGCAAACACTGCTCTGGCAACACTGTGTGTCATGGGTTACCACACTCAAGGTAGCCAGCAAACACTGCTCTGGGTTACCACACTCAAGGTAGCTAGCAAACACTGTGGCAACTCTGTGTGTCATGGGTTACCACACTCAAGGTAGCCAGCAAACACTGCTCTGGGAACACTGTGTGTCGTGGGTTACCACACTCAAGGTAGCTAGCAAACACTGCTCTGGAACACTGTGTGTCGTGGGTTACCACACTCAAGGTAGCCAGCAAACACTGCTCTGGTAACACTGTGTGTCACTGTGTGTGGGTTACCACACTCAAGGTAGCTAGCAAACACTGCTCTGGTAACACTGTGTGTCGTGGGTTACCACACTCAAGGTAGCTAGCAAACACTGCTCTGGGAACACTGTGTGTCGTGGGTTACCACACTCAAGGTAGCTAGCAAACACTGCTCTGGGAACACTGTGTGTCGTGGGTTACCACACTCAAGGTAGCTAGCAAACACTGCTCTGACAACACTGTGTGTCGTGGGTTACCACACTCAAGGTAGCCAGCAAACACTGCTCTGGCAACACTGTGTGTCATGGGTTACCACACTCAAGGTAGCCAGCAAACACTGCTCTGGTAACACTGTGTGTCGTGGGTTACCACACTCAAGGTAGCCAGCAAACACTGCTCTGGCAACACTGTGTGACGTGGGTTACCACACTCAAGGTAGCCAGCAAACACTGCTCTGGTAACTCTGTGTGTCATGGGTTACCACACTCAAGGTAGCCAGCAAACACTGCTCTGGCAACACTGTGTGTCGTGGGTTACCACACTCAAGGTAACCAGCAAACACTGCTCTGGCAACTCTGTGTGTCATGTTACCACACTCAAGGTAGCTATCAAACACTGCTGGCAACTCTGTGTGTCATGGGTTACCACACTCAAGGTAGCCAGCAAACACTGCTCTGGCAACACTGTGTGTCGTGGGTTACCACACTCAAGGTAGCCAGCAAACACTGCTCTGGTAACACTGTGTGTCGTGGGTTACCACACTCAAGGTAGCCAGCAAACACTGCTCTGGTAACACTGTGTGTCATGGGTTACCACACTCAAGGTAGCCAGCAAACACTGCTCTGGTAACACTGTGTGTCATGGGTTACCACATTCAAGGTAGCCAGCAAACACTGCTCTGGTAACACTGTGTGTCGTGGGTTACCACACTCAAGGTAGCCAGCAAACACTGCTCTGGCAATACTGTGTGTCGTGGGTTACCACACTCAAGGTAGCCAGCAAACACTGCTCTGGCAACACTGTGTGTCATGGATTACCACACTCAAGGTAGCCAGCAAACACTGCTCTGACAACACTGTGTGTCGTGGGTTACCACACTCAAGGTAGCTAGCAAACACTGCTCTGGTAACACTGTGTGTCGTGGGTTACCACACTCAAGGTAGCCAGCAAACACTGCTCTGGTAACACTGTGTGTCGAGGGTTACCACACTCAAGGTAGCCAGCAAACGCTGCTCAGGTAACACTGTGTGTCGAGGGTTACCACACTCAAGGTAGCTAGCAAACACTGCTCTGGTAACAGTGTGTGTCGAGGGTTACCACACTCAAGGTAGCCAGCAAACACTGCTCTGGTAACACTGTGTGTCGAGGGTTACCACACTCAAGGTAGCTAGCAAACACTGCTCTGGTAACACTGTGTGTCGTGGGTTACCACACTCAAGGTAGCCAGCAAACACTGCTCTGGTAACACTGTGTGTCGTGGGTTACCACACTCAAGGTAGCCAGCAAACACTGCTCTGGCAACACTGTGTGTCGTGGGTTACCACACTCAAGGTAGCCAGCAAACACTGCTCTGGTAACACTGTGTGTCGTGGGTTACCACACTCAAGGTAGCCAGCAAACACTGCTCTGGCAACACTGTGTGTCGTGGGTTACCACACTCAAGGTAGCTAGCAAACACTGCTCTGGGAACACTGTGTGTCGTGGGTTACCACACTCAAGGTAGCTAGCAAACACTGCTCTGGGAACACTGTGTGTCGTGGGTTACCACACTCAAGGTAGCCAGCAAACACTGCTCTGGCAACACTGTGTGTCGTGGGTTACCACACTCAAGGTAGCCAGCAAACACTGCTCTGGTAACACTGTGTGTCGTGGGTTACCACACTCAAGGTAGCTAGCAAACACTGCTCTGGCAACACTGTGTGTCGTGGGTTACCACACTCAAGGTAGCCAGCAAACACTGCTCTGGCAACACTGTGTGTCGTGGGTTACCACACTCAAGGTAGCCAGCAAACACTGCTCTGGCAACACTGTGTGTCGTGGGTTACCACACTCAAGGTAGCCAGCAAACACTGCTCTGGCAACACTGTGTGTCGTGGGTTACCACACTCAAGGTAGCTAGCAAACACTGCTCTGGCAACACTGTGTGTCGTGGGTTACCACACTCAAGGTAGCCAGCAAACACTGCTCTGGCAACACTGTGTGTCGTGGGTTACCACACTCAAGGTAGCCAGCAAACACTGCTCTGGCAACACTGTGTGTCGTGGGTTACCACACTCAAGGTAGCCAGCAAACACTGCTCTGGCAACACTGTGTGTCGTGGGTTACCACACTCAAGGTAGCCAGCAAACACTGCTCTGGCAACACTGTGTGTCGTGGGTTACCACACTCAAGGTAGCTAGCAAACATTCCTCTGATAATACTGTGTACCTGTGGTTCGTACGTTGCACTATATGCGGCCAGCAGTAACAGTCTGGTTGATGAGGCCCTGATCCACTGGGGGCCTGGTCAAGGACTAGGCCGCGGGGGCACTGACCCCCGGTATCAAGATCTCAAAATGCTGCTGTGTCTGACAAGTATGTAAGTAGTTTAGACTAAATATAACTTGAAAAAATGACGCTTGCGCAGCATTTGGGTATCTGTGTTGTGGAAGCCTTTCGCTAGCCAGTGGCTTCATCAGTTAAATATAGGGAAGAATGATAGAAGATGAGTAGTTTGAGGTAATCGATCCCTCAGTCTGGAAATGTGCTTCTCCCGAGACTGGCATATTGCTATTCAGTTTGCACTTATAACGAGATGAAGAACGATGAGTTTAGAAAATAACACGGAAGGTGAGTCACTCGGCCAGCTGGGTCTAATAGGATGAATCTTGGGTAAAACGACACATGTGCAAGTAATGCGACATTTTATTGTGACAACGTTTCGCTCTCCAGGAGGTTTGTCAAGTCGTAACTAGGCTTCACTGTTCCTGGTGAGCGAAACGTTGCCACAATAAAATGTCACGTTAGTCGCACATATATCTTTTTGCCTAGCACATTGTCGGTAATTCTACCAACATTATTATAAGACGAATCTTATTTAAGCCAGCTGGCCGAGTGGCTAACGCACTGGCCAGCTGGTTATAGGACTCACCATAGGTTCAAATCCCACCCGTTCCCTGGTTTCTTACAATCGTATTATTACGATTTCGTGAATCGTGATGAGTTCAGAAACTTGAATTACGGAGGACTACAAACTTCTGAGGTGTCCTCGTTATAACACACGGAACCACAAGACAGGATAACCACACACACATTCAGACTGTATGGCAGAAGTCTGAAGTTTATTGTGCGTCCCATATCCACCCTGTGACCGGCGCCATTCAGATATGGATACGCGAAAGGCCTAGTAGCTAGGCCTCCTAGGAGTGAATCTGGATTATATATCTACAGTTTTTTAAGTAAAAATAAAGGAGGCTGGGAAGGTTTAATGGCATCATTAAGAAAATACAGGAAAGAAGTATAGAGGTAGACTGCTGGGATGGAATTCAAGGTAAACGACCTAGGAATGATAAATTTTTGAAGAGTATCCTATTTTCACTTCGTTTTTTTGACGTGGTGCTCAGTGTCAACTTCTTTTAAAGTCATCAACTTTCCTCAAATCTTTTTCTGTATTTTTAAAATTTCATCAATTATTTTGAAATTAAACAAAGGGAAATTTAAAATTAGATTAGGTTAGGTTAGTTGGTTGGTTAGGTTAGGGAAAGGGTTTGGTTAGGGTTTGGGTTTGGGAAAAAAGAAAAAGGGTTGGGGAAAAAGGGTTTGGTTTGGTTTGGTTGGTTGGGGGGTTGGTTTGGGAAGGGTTTGGTTGGGGTTGGAAGGTTAAAAGGGTTGGGGGGTAAGGTTAGGTTAGGGTTTTTGGGGGGGGAAGAAGGGGAAGGAGGTTTGGTTGGTTTGGTTGGGGAAAAAGGAAGGAAAAAAAGGTTAAAAAATTTGGTTAAAAGGAAGGTTGGAAATTGGGGGGGTTAGGTAACAAAAAGGGTTAAGGGTTGGGTAAGGAAAGGGTTTGGTTAGGGTTTGGGGTTTTGGGTAAGGTTAGGTTGGGGTTTGGTTAGGTTAGGGGGGGGATTAGATGAATGTCTGATCATAAATAAGAGAATTACAAAAGCCTGCTGCAATACTCCTGGTAAGGAAGTGTTAGAGAGAAAAACACAACATTCAGATCTGAGCATATTAACTCTCTCTGCCTGAATAACGTTAATTTTAACGAGGAAACTGCGCGGACACATCACTCTTGCTGTAACAAGTACTTAATCTCTCTCTGACTCGATCCCTGCAACCACAAATAGGTGAGTAAATAAGTGAGTACACTTGTATGATAAAGCTCGTGGAGCATGGAGTGTGTGGACCTAGTAGCAACCAGTGAAGAGGGGGCCAGGAGCTATGAATCGACCCTTGAAACCACAATTAGGTGAGTACACACACACACACACACACACTATACACAACAGGCCAAGTGTCTACAGACAAGCGCCTTTGACAACAACAACAACAACAACAACAACAACAACAACTACTACTACTACTACTACTACTACTACTACTACACACACATACATACACACCAAGTGTCTATCGACAAGTGCCTGTTTAAAGATGATCTAAAATTAATTAGAAAAATAAAAACTGATGAGGACAAGAAAAAGTTAAAACTGGTTGTGGACAAACTACAAGACTGGTCAGACAAGTGGTTACTTGAGTATAGTCTCGGGGACAGAGCCTGCAAACCTCGCCCAATAAAGACCCAGGGGTAAGCATAATGACGAGCATATCACCAAAGGTTCATATCAACAAAATAACCATTGCAGTGAATGTTTATTACTCAGATCTAAGAGCAACTTTCACCAATCTTATCAGTCATTCACGGACTTTATATATGACGTATGTCATATGTCAGGTCTGTCTTTTAGCATGCAACACCACCATGAAACCCACATTTAACAAACCATGCAAAAGATGCCACACTGTGATGGAAATCTTTAGCTCAAGATCTTTCACACTCTCGAGCGTCGTCAGGAGCTATGCATTGTTCCATGACAGCAACAGATAAGAGGGGAAATTCTCCGAGGCAAGGCTTGAGGTATCAGTGGTAACTCATGTCACAGAGTGACATAAGTCACTGGAATGTCGGGAAGTATTTCTTCAGCCTCAGCGTGATGAGGAAGTGGAATAACCTGAGGAAGTGGTATAGGCATGAGTTTCACACAATTTAAAGGATAGGTATGACAGGGCCCACGAAGTTAGGAGGGGGTAAATCAGGCAAGCAGCAACTTAAGAGGCAGGGCCAGGAGCTGAGAACCGACTCCTGCAACCACAAATGAGTACAAATGGTTTAGTAGCCTCTCTCTCTCTCTCTCTCTCTCTCTCTCTCTCTCTCTCTCTCTCTCTCTCTCTCTCTCTCTCTCTCAGCCACTTGTAACCAGATACCTTCAATTAGCACCGCGATGCCTGATTATTCTGACAACAAAAATCTTTTATTTCCCCTCCCCCATGTTTCTTCTTCTATCCCTTCCCCAAAACCCTCTACCTCCCCACCACAACCCCCTACCTACCACAACCCTCTACCTTCCTATCATAATCCCCCTACTTACCACAGCCTTCCTATCACAACCTACCTACCACAACCCCTTACCTTCCCATCATAACATCTCACCTCTCCTACAGAAGCCACCACCACCAACCTCACTACAACAGCCCCCTACTTCCCTCACCTTCCCCCACCATTTCCCTCACTTCCCCAACCACTTCCCTCACCTCCCCCATCACACCAACCATCCCATCCTCTCCCATGTACTTCTGGCCACAATATCTCACCTTCCCCAGTGAAATATTCCCGAGATCGGAGAATGACAAGAAGTACTTTATCATCAGATCGACTTTGGGGAGAGAAGAATGAATAACCTTCCGGTAATGAAGCACCCGTCGTTTCCCGCCAAAAACTGACAGAGACGAATCGACTTGCGCAAGAGGTGTTGTCGGCTTCTTTTTTTTTTCCTCGGTTTTTCAGGTGTATTTTCTAAGAACGTGATCCGGGTTTTAAGTAAATGAAGGGGAACAAAAAATCGGGGGTCTTCTGGGGTTTTCTTAGTCTCTGGGGTGTACATCTGGGGTGGTGGTAAAAATATCCGAAATTGTTGTGGGATGGAAATGATTGAAAGAGCGTGACGTCACGCGCGGGAGAAATCTTGGCGGGAGTGAGGAGGCGGGAGTGAGGAGGCGGGAGTGAGGAGGCGGGAGTGAGGAGGCGGGAGTGAGGAGGCGGGAGTGAGGAGGCGGGAGGCTGTTACTGTAAGCCCCTTCTTTCTTTCCTTCATTATTGTAACTCATTTCTTCCCTTCATTACTGTAACTCCCTTCATTACTGTAGCTCCCTTCTTTCTTCCCTTCGCCTCCCTATAATAATTATTATAATCAAAAAGAAGCGCTAAGCCACAAGGACTATACAGTCCCTATAATAATAATAATATTATTATATAAGTATATTTACAATGTATACAGGCCTAGCTGACATCAATGACACACTACTATATAGAAAGCCCCTTGTTATGCAGAGAATTTCGGGCAAATTAGACCAATTTTGTCCCAGGATGCGACTCAGACCAGTCGACTATCACCCAGGTACCCATTTTACTGATATGTGAACAGGGACAGCAGGTGTCCTAAGGAAACACGTCCTAATGTTTCCACCCGTACCGGGGATTGAACCACGGACCTCAGTGTGTGAGATGAGTGCGCTACCAATCGAACTACGGACACCTAAATAAGATAAGAGTTATAGCCACTATGTGGAGTTTTGTTGCTAGTAACAGCCTGGCTGGTCAAGCCCTGATCCACAGGGAGACCTAATCTGGCGCCGGGCCGCGGGGGCGTTGACCCCAGGAATACCCTCCAGGTGGACCTTCCTGGGAGACACTAAAACTCACAAAACAAACTAACATAACCTTAACACAGACCAATTACAATACTGTAATTTATGTAAAGCGTAAGAAGTTAACGTTTTCTACCTAAGACACTGAATATCCGGTGTTCACTGTTTTCTTTGGTGTTGCGACCCTTCAAGGAGGTGAAGGGCTATTGAAGGGCTTCTGATCCAAGGAATTAGAGCTATCCTCCCCATCCCAAAAACAAACTGTATAATTCCTTAGGTGTTTAATAATAATAATAGCAATAATAATGGCAATAATAATAATAATAATAATAATAATAATAATAATAATAATAATGATAATAATCCTTGGGGAAAATCTTCAGATAATCTTCAGTAATAATTTTATCCCTTCTTCCCATTTCTTCAGATTTTGTGTTGTCTTATTGCCATCACCTGTCACTTCTCCTCGGTCACCCTGCTCGGTCACCCTGCTCGGTGTCCCTGCTCGGTCACCCTGCTCGGTCACCCTGCTCGGTCCTCCTCCTGTCCCTCCGTCCTCAGCGCTAGGAAGAGCATCATGACTGTAATAATGTCATTATCAACAAGTAATTACCAGGTGGGGCGTTATCTTCACCTTAATTACCAAACAGCTGTTAGCCTAAATGACACACTGTCGAAAATAGTGATGACGAGGAACAACGTTTCGTTCTGAGAGGGAGAGAGAGAGAGAGAGAGAGAGAGAGAGAGTAACAGGTCTTAGCTGGTAATTATAATTATGGGGAGCATCAAACCCGTAGGAATTATACAGCGCCTGTTGAGGGAGATGGAAGGCATCGAGGCTTAATTCAGGGAATTGGAGCACAGATCCAATTCCTTAGATCAAGAGCCCCTCACAAGCATCAAGGAACCTCCCTTGAGAGGAGCTTGTAAATTTAGGAACCTTAACCTAACCTTGTAGAACCCTGGGTAAAGAGAGAGAGAGAGAGAGAGAGAGAGAGAGAGAGAGAGAGAGAGAGAGAGAGAGAGAGAGAGAGAGAGAGAGAGAGAGAGACTGCTGAAGCGTGAGAAATTCATGTATGGTAATTCCCGTCTTGCTTTTAAACGTTGCAAGGGCCATCGACTCCTGCATGAAAACAGGTCTGGCATTACGCCTCAGGGTGTTCAAGACTCCACCCACGGGAACAAAGGTCACCTCTGTGGGGGAAGAAGGAGGGCAAAAGTTACCCCAGGGAGCAAAGGTCGCCTCCGGGAGCAAAGGTCGTCTTGGGAAGGGGGTAAGTGAATGCTAAAGGTCTCCTTCGCTGGACCAAAATCGCAGTTTGAATAGAGCAAAAAACAGTTTAAGTGTTTCTTTACCAGCGTGAGCATTAGCACCCGTTTTATAGAGGGCGGGGAACGCGTTTAATTGTTTTAACAGAAACAGAGAACATGTATAAAGCTGATTTAATGGAGTCATCAAGTCTGGGTGTCCGTAAATGTAAATCATCAGCCCACCAGAGAAGTTGTTGGAAGCCCAGTTTATTGGACGTCCAAGTTGTTTGAGCTGAAGTTATTTGAAGCTGAAACTGAAGCCGAAGTTTTTGGAAGCCCAAGTTTTTAGAAGCTGAAGTTGTTTGAAGCTGAAATTGTTTGAAGCTGAAGTTGTTGGAAGCCCAAATTGTTGGAAGCCCAAGCTTCGTTTAGTGACGGTCCTCATAACTGAGCTTTATTAAGCCTTAAAGATACGTAACGCAAAGTAAAGCTTTATTTACTTTACATCTTCAAAAATCTAAGTTTGTTCCGCATTACACGTCCAAAATGGCGTTCTTTTGTGCTTCCAGATTTTTCAAGCACTTGCAGAAAATTGAAAATTTCTTCACTAAAACCATGACAATAATTATGGTTGAAAAACATTGTGATATCCCGAGACTGTGTCTATGATATCATGTTTGTGAGAAAGGGGACAGCAGCTGTGACACCTTAAGTCCGGGTCTCAGGTTTCTATCTGGTTTCAATATATCACAGCTCGGGTTTCTATCTGTTTTCAAGATATCACAGCTCAGGTTTCTGTTTTCAAGATATCACAGCTCAGGTTTCTATTTTCAAGATATCATAGCTCAGTTTTCTATCTGGTTTCAAGATGTAGCTCAGGTTTCTATTTTTTAGATATCACAGCTCGGGTTTCTATCTGTTTTCAAGATATCACAGCTCAGGTTTCTGTTTTCAAGATATCACAGCTCAGGTTTCTATTTTCAAGATATCACAGATCGGGTTTCTATCTGTTTTCAAATTATCCCTATTTTTTCATATGAAGGCGCCCTAAACAGCCGCCTAGTTTTCTTAATGGGTTACGCCCGCCCTGGACACACTTAAGAATTGGTTTTGTTCTCGGTATAAAGCAAACGTAAGAGTCATTCACAGTTAACGCACAGAAACTGGTTGGTAAAAACAAAACCCTGATCTTATGGTGCTCTACCTCTGGGACACCTAGCAAGCATAATGTGGTGCACAGTCTCAGCCCAACATTTCTTTGCCAAAGGCAAGTACTCAAGGTTCGTGTAGTGTTACAGCCGAGTCTTGGAAGGTCCATCTCATCACAGAGTTGATTACTCCGTGGAATAGTCAAATGGTGCGTAATTTCAACATTAGGTAAATGTTTTCCTTTCTTATTCATACTCAATTTTTTTTTTTTGCATGTAAATATACAATGCCTGTACACAATGAAGGGTAATGCTTTTAAAGATAAAAATATAGGTATTATTATTATTATTATTGTTATTATTATTATTATTATTGCTAGTGTTAGCAGTAATATTAGTAGTAGAAGTATTAGTGTTAGTAGTTGTAGTACTAGTAGTATGTAGTAATAGTAGTAGTAGTAATAATAATAATAATAATAATAATAATAATAATAATAATAATAATAATAATAGCAGTAGTAGTAGCAACAGTAGTAGGAGCAGCAGCAGTAATGAGAGTAGTAAAAATTATTAGTAGTAATAAAAGTAGTAATACTAGTAGTAGTAATAGTAGTAGTAATAATAGTACTACTAGCAGTAGTACAGACGGGACGTGCAGAGAGTAGTGTAAAAGACAACAGGGCGCACTGACGGGAAAATAGAGGGCACTGAAGTTAATGCAAAAGGTACAGCAGAAAGAAATTAATTATGTAAATGGAGATGTTAAAAGGCAATGAGCCGGTAATCATATAGATGTTTAAATGGGTGCTGGAAGGACCCAAACAAACCCAACTGATGTTTTACTATGACCGATGTTGAAGAGGATCCCAGAAGTGGATCGAAATATACAGATCAATTAATCTTCTGTGTTTCTGTCTCCATGTGGGTTATTAATGAGCGTTGACAGGTGATCATTACACTTAATTTATATATATATATATATATATATATATATATATATATATATATATATATATATATATATATATATATATATACATATATATATATATATGTCGTGCCGAATAGGCAGAACTTGCGATCTTGGCTTAAATAGCAACGTTCATCTTGCCATATAGGACAAGTGAAAATTTGTGTATGCAATAATTTCGTCAAAATCATTCTGAACCTAACGAAAAAAATATATTTCACTGAGTTTGTTTAGTACTAAATTATTGTAAACAAATCTAAAATATATTTAGTTGGGTTAGGCTAAAATAAATTGCGCTTGTTATAATAAGGTTAGGTAAGTTTTCTAAGTTCCTTTTGGTGCAAAATTAAATTTTTTTACAAAACAATAATGAAAAAAAATATATCTTTAAACGTATAAGAGAAAATTTTAGAAAGGACTTAGTTTTAAATGAGTTCTTGCTAATTGACTAGTTTTACATATTCGGCACGACATATATATATATATTGCCTAAGCATTTACTCATCTGTCATATATGCAACCACTCACCAACCCAGTCATCCACTATTCGCTCTCACTATTCATCCTCTTCTATCTTTTCCTCTTCTTCCGCCCAGTACTTCTCTGCTTCTATGCGGGGGTGTTTCCCCCCGGCGAGGCACAGGTGAAGAGAGGCACTCCAGGTGTATCAGGTGCCACAAGATGCTTCGTCGCTTCCCCACTCCTGGCACTGCTCTCTTGTCTGCTGCACTCTCAAGGTGGAGAGCGAAGTAAGAGACAGTGATCACGAGGGTTAGTAAGAAGGATCATACGAGAGAGAGAGAGAGAGAGAGAGAGAGAGAGAGAGAGAGAGAGAGAGAGTAGTAGTAGTAGTAATAGTAGTAGTAGTAGTAGTAGTAGTAGTAGTAGTAGTAGTAGTAGTAGTAGTAGTAGTAGTAGTAGCAGCAGCAACTACAAAGCTCTATTGTTAGATAACTTTTCAAAGTAGAACAGATATAGATTTTGACTAAAGAGCGTCTTATTATGTATTGTGTGGACATCTAGGAACGGCTGAGAACTAGACCCTAGAACCTAAAAGGGCTAAAGGAATACATAGGGGTGTAAATTATCTGCTAAAGACTTGTGGCATCAAAATAGTGAATCACACAAAGCGGTTCATCTCGTGCCTCGACTTGGTCTTGCTGGATTTGTCATCTTAGTATTTGTGGTCACAGTGGTGGCTCATGCTAACCTCCTTATGGTGTATAGAAATATACCTAGTTGGATGAATCTAACTGTAGCCAGCTGGCCCAATGGCTTACGCACTGGCCTGGAGTTTTAAGACTCACTCGCCATGGGTTCAAACCACACCCGTTCCGTGGCTTGTATTTATTTGTGTTATTACGATTTCGTGAGTCACAAGAGTGATTGTGGCATTTATGTTATTTACAACGTCAATCAATATTCTCCAAATCTCCCAGGTGGCACAACTTCGTGGATACTTATAACACAAGACGGGCAGCTACCAGTAGGTTCACTCCATTAACGACAATTCGTTCCTGGAATGACCCGCCTCAGAAACAGAGTTACACAACAAATGAATATTCGTGAATCGGATCAAGTGACGGAATGAGAATTCTGGCCCACCGATGGCTCGAAATTTACTCGGTACTTGTATGCTGGTTAATACTGAGTATTTATAAATTTATTGTGAAATCAAGATAATGCTGTGGCCAGAAAATATAGTCTGTAGAAACTCTTAACCAGACCTTTTTTTTTTTTTAATGTCGTGAGTGCAAAGAGAGCAATAGAAGGGTGGAGGGGAGGTAGCAGGACCATGGTGGATGGAGAGAGAGAGAGAGAGAGAGAGAGAGAGAGAGAGAGAGAGAGAGAGAGAGAGAGAGGATACTCTTCACATCTTGAAGGTATTGATGTAGTTAAAGTGAGGGGCGTGGAGGGAGTAGGGAGGTGGGGGTAGTTTCATGGAGGGAGTTGTGGATGGTGACTGAGAGGGGAGGGGAGGTGTGCGTGTGGCTGGTCTCTACCTGCACAAACAGTTCCTGGCATGTTACCTCAAGTCTCTCCTGCTCCTCTTTACCTCTTTTTTTCCTTCGTGTAATTTTCGTCTGTTTACTAGTCATATACGCATTAGTATGCGTATATGTCTGTCTTTCCAGCCACCTGTTTCTTTATCCACCTCTCGTACACAAACTGGCTCCCGTACCTTCGTGTGTTTGTGTTACTAATCCATAGCCCAAGTCGGACCGAAACGTCGTCTTAAGCTTCTCTCTCCTATATCCGGGTTGTGTACTGTTCCAGTCACAGTATTGTACCTTTTTGTTCTTTTTCCGCCTTGGGTATTTGTTCTCCACTATATAAACACGTATGTAATCAGTAAGAAGACCATATAATGTCACATCTTTCTACCACTGGAACAAGTCACATTAGGGTTTCCCTTCTTTATATATGTCTGTAGTAGAGGTAACTTTTACACTGCAGTGGTCACACCTCCGTAATTTTAAAATTTGAATCTATGTCCCTTAAATAAATTAGAAGATGAGTAGTCCCTAGAATATTAACAGCTCTCATCGAGTGCCAGAGAGAAATGTTGACACTGTGTTTTTTATCAGTGTGTGATACTGAAAAAAATACTAGTTACAGTGGAGTCTTTTACTGGTACGATGTTTCACCCATGGGTGTGCTTCTACAAGTATATATCTGAAAAACGTACCAATGAAGAACTCCACTGTAACTAGCCTCTTAATTTTACCACTTGTCGACATACACCCTCCAACACTCTTATACTCCACTTCTTTTCCTATGTCATTCACTCGTCCGGTGACTAGATACAGAGAAACTTACATCCCCGATACAAACAACCTTATCAGCGCACATTTCCACTATCGTTCCTCCATGCACTCCTTCACGAACTCCCATCAGTGAATGGTCTGCCATTCTTGGCAGTATCTCTGACTACGTGATAGCTGGCCCGCAATGCAGATATATATTTACCACTCCACCATTTAAGATTATTTTACTGTAGAGACAGAATTTTTGAGTGAACTGATCATATCTCTTCGCACTCAACCTTGAAACAATGAGTAGTTCCTGTGATGTGACTCATAGTGTCTTTTAAGATTGTACTCCTTTGTAGGAGAAACACGTTTTTTTTTTTGTATCTTAAGCAAATGATTTTGTCGTCGCATAAAGGATAACGTAATCATTCGTCCCCCTCCCTCTTCCTCTCTGAACGCACCACATTCTTTCCCTGTTTTTCTCATTGTAACAGAAAAGAGTTTTGTTGCAGCCATCTTTTTAACAGCGCCTGAAAAGGATTATAGCCACATTAACACTTTCATTGCTGTCTTTGCTGCGCTTCCCAGTCTACACTGCCTACACGGAGCCTTCATTCATTGTGCTTCTGTGTCTGCTCTATGCCTCTTTGCTATCATAGCGTATTTCTGCCTTCACTGTGCCTCCCTACATTCACTATACCTGCCTCCCTTAACTACACCCTCAACCATCACAGTTTAGTGTAGCTATACGTAACTAACATATATGAAGACTTAAAGGTAGGTAGGAAGCTAGAGTAGTGCCAGGAATGGCGGCTTCTTAATATAAAACACCACTGTTTCAGCAATAAACCTTTTTTTTCAGTTTATGATAACCTAGACCCCATCTGTTCACTTTCTTTCAGTTTTCAATACTTCTGTTAAAGATAGACTTAAATTATTAAACAAAACAAAGGAATGTGATAGAGCAGCTCCTCTTAAACTCTATCCAAGAATATTAAAGCGAAACTTAAAATAGTGAGACCCCTGAGCATACTTTTAACAACTCACTTAAAATGAGAAAAGTTCTGCAGAGTGGAAACTTGCAAACGACACACCCATCTTTGCCTTTCTCTTTATAGTCAAGAAATTAGTTCAAGTTCTAAGTGGTTCGCCGGTATGGTAGGTACCACTGTACCTCTGCATCAAGAAAATCTTCTGAGTAAGAAATATTATGAGGCTTATGGCATGATAATGAGGAAATGATAGAATAATCAAACACATTTGCAACATCTGGGATTAATCAATACATGGACATAACGTGAAGACTAGGAATATATACAGAAAACAGTGGAAGACAAGGTAATTAGTCCCTCAGTTTAGTAGGTAATGGACAACGTAGTCTTGAAGAATCTATAGCACAAAAGTTTTAGCAGCAGAAACTTTAACAATTATAACAAAGACAAGCAAAGAGAACATGTAACAGTGCAGAAGACCTGAGTTGGGACAAACTCCGCATGTCTCTGTAAGAACAGATGAAATCCCTGGCGACAAACTTTTTTTTGTAATAAACTGCCGTAAACTGAATAACAATAATGAATCTTCCTCGCATCCTCGTGGACATTTTCTACCATCAATAGTTGTGGTTGCAGGGGTCGAGTCACAGCTCCTGGCCCCGCCTCTTCACTGGTCGCTACAAGGTCACTCTTCCTGCTCCATGATCGACAAGCAGTAACTAACACAAGTGATGAGTAATAACATTATCACAGATTAATTTTAATATTTAACTTTTCTGTGTTATTTAATACCCACTGTACCATAACAAAGTATAAGCAAAACATCGAATAATTCATTATAATTAAATATTTACTTTGTGAAGATCCTCACTTTTCCTTGACCAACACATTTGCAGCTTAGCTGAAGGAATCTTAGTTCGATTTCCTTCCTGGGGGAGGCATATGGGTAATTTTTTATTAGACCTGCTGTAGGGCTGGGCTTTGAAAGCAGCTGTTTATTAACAGCTCTGTGCAGCAGCTATGTGGGGGTAATTAATGTCTGGATCTTAATATGTAAATAAACACATGGGCGACACTTGTCAAGGTGCGTCCACCATTGATGTGTTGTAGTCAGTAACTCGAACTTGACGAAGAAATAAATTTCCTTAAAAATTGAACTTTTCCAAATTATTTTTTACAGGTTGATGGCTAATTTTTTTCATTAGCAATGATATAACTATTTTTATTTTTAGACCAAAACTAACATGGAAACTTCACCTGATCTCTAAAAAATTTTTTTTTTATCTAAATTCTGCCAAATATACCATTGGTCAACCTAAATACATATAATATTACATAAATCTAAGATATATATTTTTTCGTTATGATCAGATCGATTTCCGCTGATTTATGGTAAAAACAAATTATTTTAATTCGGCTTATTCGGCAAGGTGAACCCTAGTCAAATAGGCCAAACTGGACGATTCGGCTTATTAGGCATAACACACACACACACACACACACACACACACACACACACACACACACACAAACATACACACACACACACACACACACACACACACACACACACATACACATACACACACACACACACACACACACACACACACATATATATATATATATATATATATATATATATATATATATATATATATATATATCGAGAGAGAGAGAGAGAGAGAGAGACGCAAGGATAAAGCAAGAGAAAGAGGGAAGGAAGAAGCGAGAGGGAGTGGGTAAACAGTTTTGGGAAAATTACCCAGGGAAAGCAAACTTTTGCGAAATGACAGCGGAAACGACCACAAAACACAAGGAACCGAATATCTGTTGTTGAGAAAAGAGGCAGTTATCTTTTTCCCTCCCTCAGGTGGATTGAAATTACCTTTCTTCACCTCTGACGCATACTGAGGATACTTCTCTTCTATCTTCCTAAATTTATACAAAATATTAAACTGGTCATGGATCGGGCCACGGGGGCGTTGACCCCTGCTGCCCTGTCCATGACCCTGGAGTATACCCTCCAGGTATACTCCAGGTATTAAGAGTTACTGTTAAATTTCCATCACCTAAAGGAGCACCAGGATTAATTTAACAATATTTAAAGGGAGTTGAAGTTATGGATTTCTTCAATTTTTTTTGGAGTTTAACAATTACCTATTAAAAAAAATCCTCTGAGGTGGATTAAGGTTAGAATCTGTTACTCTGAGATTAAAGACAACCAGTTCTAAGGGTGGGGCGAGATATAGGAGAGACAGGAAGAGACAGGGGACAATATAAGAGAAGTGAGTAGGAGTGACACTGGACAGTGCGGACGAGAGCTTGAAAAGAGACAGTGCGGAAGAGAGACGGATTAGAAGAGACAGAGAACAGAGTAGAGGGGATAGGTAAGAAGAGAGATACGAGAACAATGAAAGACATAGCTGGGGATGCAATACAATGAGAGATGTTGAGAGACTGTAACAGCCAAAGAAAATAGCACTGGATGTAGTGTAGATAATGATTCGCTGAGGGAAGAAGCACAAGGCGAGACAGATGATAGAGATGGATGAGACAGATGAGAGAGATGGATGAGACAGATGAGAGAGATGGATGAGACAGATGAGAGAGATGGATGAGACAGAGAGAGATAGCTGTGAGATAGATAAGAGATAAGACAAGCCACAAAGGCAGAGTTAACGAGGCAAGTCATAAGGAGAGACGCCGGTGGGTGGTCATAATGTCAACAAACGACCAGCTCTTCTCTCTCTCTCTCTCTCTCTCTCTCTCTCTCTCTCTCTCTCTCTCTCTCTCTCTCTCCCTCTTGTCTTTCCCCCGCACCCTTGTCTTCCCCTCACTCGTCTCTTCCCCTCACCCTTGACTTCCCCCTTCACCCTTGACCTCAACCCCACCCTTGACTTCCCCCTTCACCCTTGACCTCAACCTCACCCTTGACTTCCCCCTTCACCCTTGACCTCAACCCCACCCTTGACTTCCCCCTTCACCCTTGACCTCAACCTCACCCTTGACTTTCCCCTTCACCCTTGACCTCAACCTCACCCTTGACTTTCCCCTTCACCCTTGACCTCAACCTCACCCTTGACTTTCCCCACTCTTTCCTCCTACTTTCCTTACTCTTGTTACTTCAGTCATTACTCTATTTGTACGCAAGAGTTCATGCCTTTATTTACTTGCTAAGAGCTGTTACCGGCTCTCTCTCTCTCTCTCTCTCTCTCTCTCTCTCTCTCTCTCTCTCTCTCTCCCCTCCTACCTCCTCTATTCTGTTATTTCAGCATTCACTCAATGTTTTTTTTTCCCTCCCGTCACTCTTGTCTCTCCCTGAGCCTCTTAAATCTCCCTTACTCTTACTCATCACAGGTAGTAGGGCGACGACACAGGTAGTGGGGGGACGACACAGGTAGTGGGGCGACGAAACAGGTAGTGGGGCTACGACACAGGTAGTGGGGCTACGACACAGGTAGTGGGGCGACGACACAGGTAGTGGGGCGACGACACAGGTAGTGGGGCGACGACACAGGTAGTGGGGCGACGACATAGGTAGTGGGGCGACGATACAGGTAGTGGGACGAAGACACAGGTAGTGGGGCGACGACACAGGTAGTGGGGCGACGACACAGGTAGTGGGGCGACGACACAGGTAGTGGGGCGACGACACAGGTAGTGGGGCTACGACACAGGTAGTGGGGCGACGACACAGGTAGTGGGGCTACGACACAGGTAGTGGGGTACCAGGTAGTACTTGTATTTTTTTACAGCTTCTTTTCTTTCCTCTGTAATGCGTAATTTTCCTGGTTAGGACAGAATGTGGAAAAGGTGGGGAAGAGGAAGAAGAGGCAAAGAGGGGAAGAGGAAGAAGAGGCAAGAAGGGGAAAAGTCATAATACCATCATACCGTGATAAGTAACACATTAGTAACAGTTGGGTGTCTTTATTGTTGAAACGTTTCGCCTACACAGTAGGTTTCTTCAGTCAAATACAGAGGCAGCAGGTGTAGTAGTGAAGGAAAGATAATGTAATCAGTCTATTAGTCTTGAGGTGGTCAGTCCCTCAGCCTGGAGAAAAGTTCAGCTCCACGGTCTGGAACGATATGAAACTGAAGCACGAGAACAGACTCAGATGAATTACAGGAATGTTAGGAAGTATTTTTTTCAGTCACAGAGTTGTCAGGAAGTGGAAGCGGAATAGTCTGGGAAGTGATGTAGTGGAGGCAGGATCCATACATAGCTTTAAGAAGAGGTATGATAAAGCTCATGGAGCAGGGAGAGTGTCCTAGTAGTGGCTGGTGAAGAGGAGGGGTCAGGAGCTGTGAATCGACCCCTGCAACCACAACTAGGTGATTACAACTAGGTGAGTTCTGTCGGTGGTATAAACCTTGGTAATAAATACCGACAAATTGGTTTAGAGAAACACGTAAGCAAACACTAGGTCATATTAGAGAATGTTTCGGTCGTGTTAGAAGTGATCAAGGTCTCAGGACAGAAACGTTTTCAAATAAATATGTTCTAGTGTTTGCTTACTTGTTTTCCTAAGCCAGTACTGTCTATATTTTATACCATTTTCAACATATCCTCAGAGTCGGTTCCTGACCAGCCGGGCTGTGGCTCGTACGTTTGTTTGCGTGCAGCCAGCAGCAACAGCC
Organism: Cherax quadricarinatus; assembly: GCF_038502225.1. Lineage (NCBI taxonomy): Eukaryota > Metazoa > Arthropoda > Malacostraca > Decapoda > Parastacidae > Cherax > Cherax quadricarinatus. Next base: position 2,129,837 of record NC_091373.1, read on the forward strand.
TGGTTGATCAGGCTCTGATCCACCAGGAGGCCTGGTCACAGACCGGGCCGCGGGGGCGTTGACCCCCGGAACTCTCTCCAGGTAAACTCCAGACAGTCTTTCTTCAATGTCGGGATTAAACATCAAGTATGACTTCCTAACCAAGTACTTGACAAGCTGTTAAGGGAAAGGGAGCTGTTTGAAGACTCAAAAGGGTAGAGGAAAGAGGGTTAATTCTTAAGATCAAGGGGTGGAGAAGGGACCTGATTCATAAGAGTCAAAGGGTTGGTTCGAAGATTCAAGGGGTGGGGGAGGGGGGTAAATCTCCTCGCTATTCTCTCTTCTACACTTCCTACCTTACCTATCCTCTTCCTCCTCTCGGTCTTCCTCCCTCCCAGGTTACCTCCGAGGTGCCCTCCATCACGCTAACCCAGGGGAGGAAAGCTCGCAAGCTCTCCCACTTGCTGCTGTCTGTACAAATGAATACAAACAGAGCGATGGGCCGGAGATGTCTGTTTCACAGTCTGTCGGGAGTCTGGCAACACCCCCGCTGGAACTGGTGTCGGGAATTCAAGATGAGAGAGAGAGAAAGAGAGAGAGAGAGAGAGAGAGAGAGAGAGAGAGAGAGAGAGAGAGAGAGAGAGAGAGAGAGAGAATCCACGTATTGGTGACAATTCTTACACAGGAACGAACACCTAAGCACACCACTTGCGTCTACTTACACTCACCTGTATATTTCTACATCTACACCCATGCTAGTGTATTATACCTACATCTACGATCATGCTAGTGTCGTATAGCTACAGCTACGCTGAAGTGCCTGACACCTACGATTATCACTTTATATACGTTGGATAAATTTTTTAAATATCAGCAGTGCTAAAGGAATGAGATGGGGGATTTAATAATTAATTGATTTCCATTGACATTAGATTCAGATTTTGTCGCCGAAGCGGCTAGTTTATTGTGCGTCCCATATTCATCCTGTGGATGGTATGGCTAGTTTATTGTGCGTCCCGTATTCATCCTGTGGATGGTATGGCTAGTTTATTATGTGTGTATATCCATCCTGTGGACGGTATGGCTAGTTTGTGTCTATATCCATCCTATGAACGGTAGTGGCTAGTTTATTGTGTGTGTATATCCATCCTGTGGACGGTAGTAGCTAGTTTGTGTGTCTATATCCATCCTATGAACGGTAGTGGCTAGTTTATTATGTGTGTATATCCATCCTGTGGACGGTAGTAGCTAGTTTGTGTGTCTATATCCATCCTGTGAACGGCAGTGGCTAGTTTATTGTGTGTCTATATCCATCCTGTGGACGGTAGTGGCTAGTTTATTGTGTGTCTATATCCATTCTGTGGATGGTAGCGCAAGAGTAGAACAATGCACGAAAGATCTAGGAATTAGGTCATAAAAATTGATAACAGAAATAGATTTGGGTACATAACTACCTTCAAAATCTCTTTCAGTTACAGAATTTACGATATCTGCTCAGAATTTGATCTTATTTTCATTATGATAACTGTACATATTATATCGGTTAGTCTTCTGTTTCTAAATTTCTCAAAAAGTGAACAATCTAACTAGTTGAAGAGAAGAAAAAAGGTCGAAAAGTAATCAATTACTGAGTAATCGTCTTCCTTTGTTAGAGCTTCATGTCTAAGAGGGCGAAACGTAGTCCCAATAAAAGTTTGTTCTGCAGCGTGTCTTTTCTTCAGTATCGTCTACAGTAGGGCATTCAGATCTGCATGTCCAAAAAAGCTTTAAGAAAATTGTCACCTAAACTGAATAACGAGACACTGCCAGTGCGAGGTACAGTGGTACCTCGGTATACGTCCGCTTTGGAATAAGTCCAACTTGGTATACGTCCTGTTTGGTATAAGTCCAAGGTCCTGGGACGGATTAAGGACGTATACCGAGGTACCACTGTATACCTATGCTCTAATTTGATTCATGAAATCATACCACGATTGTAAACAAACCAGGGAACGAGTGGGGTCTGAACGCATGGTGAGTCGTAAAACTCCAGGCCAAGTGGCTTACGCACTGGCCTGGAGCTTCAGGACTCGCTTGCCTGGGTTCAAATCCCACCCGTTCCGTGGAATGTTCCATTTCCTTAGTTAAACATACTGCATAACCAGTAAGTTCAACTCGACCACCCAAAACACAAATAGGAACCATCCACAACACATCTCTTACCAGAAAATATCAAGAACATGAATCATTTGTGACAGATGTGGGAAAACAGGCCACATAAAAGAGCCGTAATCAAGGAAAATCAGTTAGTGTGAATGTAGCTGTCAGGTTATATAAAGGTCATCTAGACTCTAGTGAAGTTAGTGGCAATGACACAGTCTGTGAGGTACAGGATGTAACCAGCTCTAACATCATTCCTCACTGTGTGGCTTGGTGGCTAAAGCTCTCGCTTCGCACGGCGAGGGTAGAAACATTGGGTGTGTTGCTTTACACCAGTTGTCTGTATTCACCCATCAGTAAAATGGGTACCTAGGTGTGGGTCGCATCCTGGGACAAAACTGACCTAATTTGCCCGAAATGCTCTGCATAACAAGCGACTTTCTATACAGCAGTATGTCACTGATGTCAGCTATGGTCTGTATACCTTGAACATGTACTTGTAGTAAATAATATCACTTGGTCAAGTGACGATGGAGAACATGAAGTATCATACATTACTGTTGCAAAATATTAACATGCTGATGAATGAGACGCGTGTGTAAGCTTTATTCTAATTGCAGCATTATATTCTGAGACCAAAGATCACCAGTCATGTAACATTGATTTTAAAACTAAACCTAGAACTCAAAATAAATCGGATTTGAGACTTTTTTAGAGCTGGTATTAACACTATAAGCTGATGAATAGACACAGGTGCAACACCTGGGAAAATCCATTGATCAGCAATGTGTTACATGTCTTGTTGACCAACAGGCGGAATATTTAGACCAAATACTTTTTCAAACATGATAGAAACACCAATAACGAATGTTTTACAATAAACTGAAGATTTGATTGTGCTTAGTTATCATTAAGTTTTAGTTATCACTAAGTTTTAGTTATCACTAAGTTTTAGTTATCAGTAAATTTTAGTTATCACTAAGTTTTAGTTATCACTAAGTTTTAGTTATCAGTAAGTTTTATGTAAGGTTCACAACTAATCTTCAAACTGGAGAGAAAATTTTAGGTAAAGTATGGGTCCTCCTGTTAATTACTGACTCGCCAGAGGTGTGCAGAAACCAGTCTCTTTCAGACTAGTAATCGCTGAGACCAGATATATATATATATATATATATATATATATATATATATATATATATATATATATATATATATATATATATATATATATATGTCGTGCCGAATAGGCAGAACTTGCGATCTTGGCTTAAATAGCAATGCTCATCTTGCCATATAGGACAAGCAAAAATTTGTGTATGCAATAATTTCGCCAAAATCATTCTGAAGCTAACGAAAAAAAATATATTTCACTGTGTTTGTTTAGTATTAAATTATTGTAAACAAATCTAAAATATATTTAGTTTGGTTAGGCTAAAATAAATTTTTCTAGTTATAATAAGGTTAGGTAAGTTTTCTAAGATTCTTTTGATGCAAAATCATAAATTTTTACATTAACGTTAATGAAAAAAATATGTCTTTAAACGTATAAGTGAAAATTTTAGAAAGGACTTAATTTTAAATGAGTTCTTGCTAATTGACCAGTTTTACTTATTCGGCACGATATATATATATATATATATATATATATATATATATATATATATATATATATATATATATATATATATATATATATATATATATATATATAATTAAGAAAATGCTATAATTTTTAAAGTGATTAACCGGTAAACCAGCGGAAGGTTTTGGTCAAATGATCAAAAGCCCCAGTGGTGGGTCATCATGTGACTAACACCCGCGTCAGGCAACACATGTCCTATTTCTCGACAAATCATACCTAACCTGATAGCAGAATGCAGCGAGCCATTGACAGCGCTTGACGATCATTACAATTAAGATCCCATTAACGTGAATATGCAGGCTACACGTATTTTCCACCACCCACCACCACCCACCACCACCACAACCACCCACCACCACCACAACCACCCACCACCACCACAACCACCCACCACCACCACAACCACCCACCACCACCACAACCACCCACCACCACCACAAACACCCCCCACCACCACAACAACCCACCACCACCACAACCACCCACCACCACCACAACCACCCACCACCACCACAACCACCCGCCACCACCACAACCACCCGCCACCACCACAACCACCCACCACCACCACAACCACCCGCCACCACCACAACCACCCCCCACCACCACAACCACCCACCACCACCACAACCACCCACCACCACCACAACCACCCACCACCACCACAACCACCCACCAACACCACAACCACCCACCACCACCACAACCACCCGCCACCACCACAACCACCCACCACCACCACAACCACCCACCACCACCACAATCACCCACAACCACCCACCACCACCACAACCACCCGCCACCACCACAACCACCCACCACCACCACAACCACCCACCACCACCACAATCACCCACAACCACCCACCACCACCACAACCACCCGCCACCACCACAACCACCCACCACCACCACAACCACCCACCACCACCACAACCACCCACCACCACCACAACCACCCACCACCACCACAACCACCCGCCACCACCACAACCACCCACCACCACCACAACCACCCACCACCACCACAACCACCCACCACCATGGTGTTGTGGCCCCCTAGACATGATACACTTCTCAAACTGCGACTTTAATTGTGAAAGTTATTATTTGTGTTGTTGACAGTTGTCAGTTCACTCAAATGTTATCATTACGCTCTGTTATATATGTTTTATAAGGAGAGGGAAGGAGGGGGAAGGAGGGGGAAGGAGGGGGAAGGAGGGGGAAGGAGAGGGAAGGAGGGGGAAAGGTGTAAAGTAGAGGGAAGATGGAGAAGAAATGGGTAGGAAGGGAAAGGAAGGAATGAAGGTAGGAAAAAATGGGATGTAGGTAATTTGAGGAGGAAAAGGGAAGAAGGAAGACGGGAGAGAAAAGGAAAGGAGGTAGAGGGTAGGAGGGAGAGGAAAAAAAGGGAAAAAAGTAGAGGAGGGAAACAGATAAAGCAGGAGGAAAGATGGAAGAAAAGGGAGAGCGACGACTAAAGCAAAAAAAAAAAAGAAAAATAGAGAAGGCAGAGAGAAAAGAGACTGGATAGAATAGAGGGGGATGGAGGACAGAGGGTGATCAGAATGAGGGAGAGAGAAATCAATGGAAAATATGAAAAATGGAGGGGTTTGCAAAGGTGTAATGAAAGCGAAGAGGAGGAGGAGAGGAATAGGCGAGGGGGAGGAGAAAGAGGTGGAATGTATTAATGAAGAATATGAAGAGGAATGTCAGATGAACAGAAAAATAAGGCAAAGTGAAAAATAAAATAGTAAACGGTAGACAATAAGAGATAATAAAGAGGGAGGGGGAGGAGAGGTGGTGATACTAGGGAATGTAGTGGGAAGTAATTAAAACACCTGATAAAGTAAGGAAGGGGGGGAATTGACCTGACAATAAAGTAAGGGAGAGGAGGACTTGACCTGACAGTAAAGTAAGGGAGAGAAAGAATTAACCCGACAACGAAGGGAGAGGAAGAAGTGACTCGACAATAAAGTAAGGGAAGAAAGTAATTGACGTTACAATAAAGGAAGGGGAGGAATTGACGTGATAATAAAGTAAGGGAGGGGAGGAATTGACGTGATAATAAAGTAAGGGAGGGGAGGAATTTAACAGCGAATAAATTAAGAGGAAGAACTTAAGCAGAAGATCTAGTGGTTAGGGGAAGAATTTTCTTGAGAATGAGGGAAGGAAGGAAGCTGGGGAGGAGGAGGAGGAAGGAGACGCGCACGCGCGAGAGAGAGAGAGAGAGAGAGAGAGAGAGAGAGAGAGAGAGAGAGAGAGAGAGAGAGAGAGAGAGAGAGAGAGAGAGAGAGAGACTTAACTACCAACTAAAGAAAGGAAATAAATGGGTTTAATAAGTATGAGGCATTAAGGGGGAAGAGAGAGACAACGTGGACGAAGAAAAGTCTCAGAAACTTGGCAAAAATACAAACATCACCAATAATAAAGATCCCAGTATTATCCCTGGATCACAAGTACTGGTGTAATATTCTCCATATAAATTCTGTCTATTTTAACCTCTTGTATACAATTCATCTCACATACAGACGTTAGTATATTGTGATCCCTTCAACGAGGGAGATGCCTTGATGTTGGCGATGAGCTTTTCATCCCAAGAAGTGGAGCTACCTTGTCTTTGCCTCTGGTCAAACCTGATCAAATCTGTTATTTGTTCTGTGTAACTAGTGAATGGTCTGAGTATCATTGTACTGTGTGCCGGTTATTTGTGTATTGTTCCAGTCATGGAACAATACACTGCGATGTTCAGTCAGCTCACACACATTCACCCACGCACGCCATCATGTGTTCACCCGCGCCCTCATGTGTTCACACACTCCTTCATCCATTCACACACACATTTGTGAAGTCACACGCCCCATCATAAGCCCCTCATGCACGCCCTCATGATCTACACTCACGCTCACGCCCGTCTTTGTGCACCCACCCACACACACGTCCTCCCACACACACATCCACCCACACATACACGTCCACCCACACACACGTCCACCCACACACACGTCCACCCACAAACACGTCCACCCACAAACACGTCCACCCACACACACACGTCCACCCACACACACACACGTCCACCCACACACACGTCCACCCACACACACATCCACGTCCACCCACACACACACACTTCCAACCACACACACACATCCACCCACACATACACGTCCACCCACAAACACGTCCACCCACACACACATCCACCCACACACACACTTCCAACCACACACACGAGCGGGGTCCCACAGGGGTCAGTTCTAGGACCAGTGCTATTTTTGATATATGTGAACGACATGATGGAAGGAATAGACTCTGAAGTGTCCCTGTTCGCAGATGACGTGAAGTTGATGAGAAGAATTAAATCGGACGAGGATGAAGCAGGACTGCAAGGAGACCTGGACAGGCTGGACATGTGGTCCAGTAACTGGCTTCTCGAATTCAATCCAGCCAAATGCAAAGTCATGAAGATTGGGGAGGGGCAAAGAAGACCGCAGACAGAGTATAGGCTAGGTGGACAAAGACTACAGACCTCACTCAGGGAGAAAGACCTTGGGGTGACCATAACACCGAGCACATCACCGGAGGCACACATCAACCAAATAACCGCTGCAGCATACGGGCGCCTGGCAAACCTGAGAATAGCGTTCCGATACCTTAATAAGGAATCGTTCAAGACACTGTACACTGTGTATGTTAGGCCCATACTGGAGTATGCAGCACCAGTCTGGAACCCACACCTGGTCAAGCACGTCAAGAAGTTAGAGAAAGTACAAAGGTTTGCAACAAGGCTAGTCCCAGAGCTCAAGGGAATGTCGTACGAGGAAAGGTTAAGGGAAATCGGACTGACGACACTGGAGGACAGAAGGGTCAGGGGAGACATGATAACGACATACAAGATACTGCGGGGAATAGACAAGGTGGACAGAGATAGGATGTTCCAGAGAGGGGACACAGGGACAAGGGGTCACAACTGGAAGCTGAAGACTCAGACGAGTCACAGGGACGTTAGGAAGTATTTCTTCAGTCATAGAGTTGTCAGCAAGTGGAATAGCCTAGCAAGTGAAGTAGTGGAGGCAGGAACCATACATAGTTTTAAGAAGAGGTATGACAAAGCTCAGGAAGCAGTGTGAGAGAGGACCCAGTAGCGATCAGTGAAGCGGCGGGGCCAGGAGCTGAGTCTCAACCCCTGCAACCACAATTAGGTGAGTACAATTAGGTGAGTACACACACGTCCACCCACAAACACGTCCACCCACACACACATATCCACCCACACACACACTTCCAACCACACACACACACGTCCACCCACAAACACATCCACCCACACACACATCCACACACACACACGTCCACCCACAAACACATCCACCCACACACACATCCACCCACACACACGTCCACCCACATACACGTCCACCCACACACACGTCCACCCACACACACATCCACCCACATACACACATACACACATATACACACACACACATGCACATACACACACGCACACACGCACACACACGCACACACACACACACACACACACACACACACACACACACACACACACACACACACATATATATATATATACAACAGGCCTAGTGTCTAACCGACATGTGCCTAGGACAAAATGGTAACTAACACGCACACACACGCACACACACACACACACACACACACACACACACACACACACACACACACACACACACACACACACACAAACCCCGTGACTGTCACACCCCGTGACTGTCACAACCCCGTGACTGTCACACCCCCGTGACTGTCACAACCCCGTGACTGTCACAACCCCGTGACTGTCACAACCCGTGACTGTCACAACCCCGTGACTGTCACAACCCCGTGACTGTCACAACCCCGTGACTGTCACAACCCCGTGACTGTCACTACCCCGTGACTGTCACAACCCCGTGACTGTCACTACCCCGTGACTGTCACAACCCCGTGACTGTCACAACCCCGTGACTGTCACAGCCTCGTGACTGTCACAACCCCGTGACTGTCACAACCCCGGGACTGTCACAACCCCGTGACTGTCACAACCCCGTGACTGTCACAACCCCGTGACTGTCACAACCTCGTGACTCTCACAACCCCGTGACTGTCACAGCCTCGTGACTGTCACAACCCCGTGACTGTCACAGCCTCGTGACTGTCACAGCCTCGTGACTGTCACAACCCCGTGACTGTCACAGCCTCGTGACTGTCACAACCCCGTGACTGTCACAGCCTCGTGACTGTCACAACCCGTGACTGTCACAACCCGTGACTGTCACAACCCGTGACTGTCACAACCCCGTGACTGTCACAACCCGTGACTGTCACAACCCCGTGACTGTCACAACCCCGTGACTGTCACAGCCTCGTGACTGTCACAACCCCGTGACTGTCACAACCCGTGACTGTCACAACCCCGTGACTGTCACAACCTTCTCCTTCAGTGAAAGGAGTAAGCCAAGGGGACCCCCTCCTTCAGTGAAGGGAGTAAGCCAGGGGGGGACCCCCTTCGATTACCACCTCAAAGAAAACGGTCATTATCGGTGACGTCAGGATGGGAGGCAGCCAATAGCGGGGCTCCTCGCTCACACACACCTGCCTGAACTTATTGCCAACCTTCCCCTCCCTCCCTCCCCTCATATATATATCACCCGGGTTATGCCTATCGATTTATTGGTGTTTTCGGCTTCGATTTAACTGGATATGTATCATGTTAGGTCTTTTGACGGGCTGACAGAGGAGATGAATCTCGGAACTATCGGCGCAGGACAGTGCGATAAGACAGTTTCTACACGTTCTTCAGAAAACAGACATAAGAGAAACTACACAGCCCGAGTCAACATGGTTTCAGAACGCGGGGGCGTTGACCCTCGGAATGACCCCCAGGAAGACTCCAGGTAGAATACACTGGCTTTTCAAAAGCCTTTGATAAGTGCGACCATGGGATAACTGCACACAAAGTGGGTGCTAAAGGAATGACTGAGAAGGTGGGCTGATGGATTTTCTTAATGCCTCGTAAGTAGAACCCAAAGAGTAATAGTAAACAGAGCGAAATTAAGGGTTGCTGCAATAAAAATTTCTGCTCCCCCAAGGCAGGGTACTCACCCCACTTTATCATTCTCATTTCTGACATAGATAAGACGCAAAATAATTACAAATAGGAAATCTTAACAATGCAGAACAAGTCTTATGGGGATGGAAATTTTTAATTCCAGATCTTTCGCACGTTCATGTGTCGTCGGGAGATATGCAATATTGCAAAACGGCAACAGACAGAAGGAGAATTTCCCTGAGGCAAGGCAGAAGGTATCAGTGGTAACCCATTTCATAGAGCGACATGTTACAGGTATAAGTGGTAATCCATGTCAAAGAGTGACATGG